>NC_090445.1:1422012700-1422315392 GCF_031143425.1 Pleurodeles waltl
AAGCGATACTGAGCTTTTGCAGACTTCCTGCGTTTAAACTGTCCCAGCAGCAAACCCTCCATAGTACTGCGACCTGTCACCTCTACCAGTTCACTTACAATGTCTCCCCAAAGTGCCATTGCCACCGGGCAGGTCCAGAACATGTGGGCCATAACAGCCAATGGCTGATGGCAGCGGAGGCCATGCAAGGCAGTACCAAACATTGTGGAGACTCTCTGGCATGAGGTAGGCCCTATATAGGATGCTGTATGCATTGGAACTTCGCGATGCATGACAATTTTCTTGGGTATGTAAGCACTCTATCCCATTTTTTTTGTGAATTTTCAACGTATGTCCCTCTCTCAACACCTAGGGGTCGGTGATAGGAGTCACATGTACTGTATGCAAAGGCCCGAGTAAGCCAGGTGATGAAACAATAACCACTGCCATTTGTATGGAGTGTGTGCACTAATGGGAGTTGTTATGGTTCAGTGTCTGCCACATCGGGTCAGTGTGGCCAATAATTGTCCATCCGAGCGGCTTTCCACACCAATATGCCCTCCCTCCCTATCAATTACGAAAAGGTAGTAATAGAAAACAGACGGATTTCAAGAGAATAGGGTACAATGCGTGGTGTAAGCCATAAATTGTGGCAATAGCTGTCATGTGCTGTATATAGTAGATTGTAAGACTCAGGAGGTGGTCTTGCACGTGGAAAGTATGCTTCTTGTACCACACGGTGTGCACTATCGACATAGTGTAGTCCTAACTCCTCCAACAGATGCTACACTAAAAATTTGACTACACCTAATTGGGACATTTCATTTACTTGTGAGTACCTGGTAAATAGTATTAAGTTACTCAGAGCCTGTAAAATAAATACTATTAGTGGGCAGCAGCATTTACTGTGCCACCCACTAAATTAGCACTGTAAAATTTGCCCAGGTCGGCGGAGCGGAGCTGTCGAGTTTGTATGTGGAAGTTGACTCGTTCATTGAGGTAGGCCGGTCCAGTGTTGTGGAGAGCTTTTTGAGTGTGGACAAGGATTTTGAAAATGATCCTTTTGTTGATGGGCAGTCAGTGTAGGGATCTGAGGTGGGTGGAGATGGGTTTGTGGCGAGGGAGGTTGAGGAGGTGACGTGCGGCTGCATTCTGGATTCGCTGGAGTTTTCTTTGAAGCTTGGCTGTGGTCCCTGCATAGAGGGCGTTACCGTAGTCCAATCTGCTGCTTATGAGGGCGTGGGTGACTGTTCTTCTTGTTTCTAGAGGAATCCACTTGAAAGTCTTGCGTAGCATGCGAAGGGTGTTGATGCAGGAGGATGATATGGCATTGATTTGCTCAATCATGGAGAGAGACGAGTCCAGTATGATGCCAAGGTTGCGTGGGTGGTGGGTGCTGGGGGTGGTCCGAGGGTGGTGGTCCACCAAGAGTCGTTCCATGCTGTCTTGTTGGGACTGAAGATGATGATCTCTGTTTTGTCTGAGTTCAATTTGAGGTGGCTTGCTGTCATCCAATTGGTGATGTCGAGGAGTCCGGCGTGCAGGTTACTCTTGGCGATAGCTGGGTTCCTAGAGAGGGAGATGATGAGCTGGGTGTCGTCAGCGTATGAAGTGATGGTGATGCCGTGGGGACGGAGGATGTTGGCGAGAGGAGCCATGTAGTTGTTGAAGAGGGTGGGGCTGAGGGAGGATCTTTGGGGGACCCCACAGATGATCTTGGTGGCTGTAGACCGGAAAGAAGGGAGGCAAACTCTTTGGGTTCTTTCGGAGGGGAAGGAGGTGAGCCAGTCCAGGGCTTTGTGGTGAATTCCGGCATTGAAAAGGCGAGCCCAGAGGGTTTGGTGGCATACAGTGTCATAAGCTGCATAGAGGTCTAGGAGGATGAGGGCGACGGTCTCGCCCTTGTCCAGTCTCGTCCTGATGTTGTCTGTGCAGGCAATGAGGGCGGTCTTCTAGGAAGCGAGACAGTTGTACGTTTACTATCTTTTGCGGGGAAGGGGAGAAGAGAGATGGGTCGGTAGTTTGTGAGGTCTTCAGGGTCTGCTTTGGGTTTTTTGAGAAGAGCGTTGACTTCAGCGTGTTTCCAAATATGTGGGAAGGTTGCTATGTCGAAGGAACTGTTGATGACGGCCCGGAGCTGGGGAGCGATGATTTGGCTGGCCTTGTTGAAGATGTGGTGAGGGCAAGGGTCTGCTGGGGAGCCTGAGTGGATGGAGCTCATGGTTTTGCTGATTTCTTCGTCATTAGTGGGGGTCCAGGTGTTCAGTAGGTTGGTGTTGCAGGGTGTTGTGGTGTTGGTTGTGTCGGTGGTGGTGGGTGCTGAAGCTGTCATGTATGTCTGTAATTTTGAGGTGGAAGTAGTTGGAGAAGGAGTTGCAGTGGTCTTGGGAGTGTGGAGGGTCGATGGTGCAGGATTCGGGTTTGGTGTGTTCTTTGATGATGGCAAAAAGTTCCTTGCTGTTGTGTGTGTTGTTGTCTATGCATTCTTTGTAGAAGGACCGTTTGGTGGTCCGGATGAGTTAGTGGTGTTTGCGCATGGCTGTTTTGAGGGTAGAGAAGTTACTCATTGAGGGTTTTTGGCACCAGGCTTTCTCAATTTTTCCGCATTCTCATTTGGAAGACTGAGAATGCAGAGGCCGAGGTTTGCGAGGTTATCCAGCAGGGCCGTGGAGTTGCAGTCGTGGGTGCTTTCCTGGTGTAAGTTAAGGTCACCAAAGATAACTTTTCGGCATTCTCGTTTGGAAGACTGAAGTTCTGTGGTGAACCATGGGGCGGTCTTGGTGGTGCGGGTGTTGTTGTTTGTTTTCAAAGGGGCTGGGGAGTCTGCGCAAGATTCTAGTGAACGTGTGAGGTTGAGTGCGGAAGTGTTGGGGTCGTAGGTGTTGGGGGGTGGAGCTTGTGCGAGGATGGAGATCAGGTGTTCTTTGGAGAGCTTGTTCCACTTGCGGTAGGGTGTTGGTGGTGGGTGGTGGGTTTCAGGAAGGAGAAGTGGACGCAGTGGTGGTCAGTCCAGTGGAGTTTGTGGTGTGATTGAAGGTGATGTGGCTGCTGGAGGTGAAGATGGCGTCTAGCATGTGTCCGGCGGAGTGGGTGGGTGAGGTGACCAGTTGCTTGAGGCCGAGGTTTGCGAGGTTGTCCAGCAGGGCCGTGGAGTTGCAGTCGTGGGTGCTTTCCAGGTGAAAGTTAAGGTCACCAAGGAGTATGTAGTCTGTGGAGGTGAGGGCGTGTGAACTGATAGTATCAGCGATGGTGTCACAGAATGGGGGGCGGGCCTTGGTGGTCTGTATATGAGGGTTCCTCTTCGGGTGGTGTTGGCGTTGATGTGTGCCTGAAAGTGTAGGTGTTCTGCGTTGTCTAGGTTGTCGTTGGTGTTGATGGAAATTTTGATGGAGTTTTTGTGTATTATGGCGATACCTCCTCCTGGTTTGTTGGTGCAGTCTCTACGGCTGATTTTGTAACCTTCTGGGATGGCTACGGCGATGTCGGGTTGATGAGGAGTTCATCCATGTTTCAGTGAGGAAGGCGATGTCAGGAGAGTTTGTGGTGAGCAGGTCCCAAAGCTTGATGGCGTGCTTGTGGACAGAGCGGGTGTTAAGGAGGATGCAGTTGAGGTGATTGGGGGGTTTGGTGTTGTTGTGGTGTTTGTTGCTGTTGCTGGTGTTGGAGTGAGTGCAGGAGAAATGGCACGAGTGGCATGTGAAAGGTCTGTGTGTGTGTGTTTGGGGTTGGCCTGGGCGCAGGCGGGTGTTAGGGTTTGTACACAGCAAAGAGCATGTCCCCTCTCACTGCACTAGTGGGTTCTGTAATAGCTCCCTTTTAAACTTACTATTGAAAGCCTTTCTTGTTATCTCACCTTCCCCCCCCCTTAGGCTTCTGTGTATGTTGTTTAATGTGCTGTTTTGTTTACACATTGGGCCTTGCTTTTACCAAGGCTTCTTTAAAACACTCCTCCCTAGGCCATGTGTTAATCCAACTCATTTGCATAATAACTGAAACTCTGCACACCTTTCAAGAACATGTGCAGCATGTGAGGACCACACCCAGCTCTTCAAACCACACCCAGCTCTGCACACCTTCCAAGAACATGTGCAGCATGTGAGGAACACACCCAGCCCTTCAAACCACACCCAGCCCTGTCTATAAAAGGCATCCCCGAGCCTCACCCAGTGCTTGTGCTCGTCTACCTCCTGCTTACCTGAGAACAGATCCCTCGGCGCTGGCACTCCTGCTCTTTACAGACTTTCATTGACTTCAATGGGCGCTGCTTCTGGCTCTTCCTTCTTCCGGTTTCCGGTTCCTCCTTGCTTCAGCCTCTCTCCTATGAGTAACCTGCAAAAGAGAAAGAAGACAAGGTTAGACTGATCAGTATCTCTTGCCAGCAACAAGTAAGTGCAAAACCTTTTATTACCTGAAAGAACTTTGACAACAATTTCTGGATTCGTGTATAGACAATTTGAAACGAAATACCTTCCACGAACATTGTGATTCAAACTCTTTGTTACAAGAACATTTTGCAGAACTTTGTGAAGCAAACATTGTTTTTTCTCATGGAACTTTTAAGAATCGAACAGTGGAAACCATTAACAGCAAGGCAAACAGTAAATCAAGGACTTGCACAAATTACATGCTGTATTTTGATGTAAAAGTACAGTATTTGTTTTATAAAAGATTCTGGAAATATGGGAAAAGTGAGTCTGCTATTGGGAATTTAGGCTTTAGTTATATTATGATGAATGTTTGATATTGGTAATTCTGATAACGGTATTTGTTTAATGTTTTAGAAGCTTTACAGTAATAGAAAACACATCCCAGAGCAGTAACACATTCCAAACCTGGAAACTAGAGACCAGGATCCAAGAGGTACTTTTAGAAGAGAATTTCTAATAAATAAAGGGATAGTCAGGAACCCATTTAGGAATAGGTTGCACTTATCTGTTCTTTGTTTATGTTTCATTAGGCACCAGTTTCTACAGAAGTCAGAAAGGGCCGCAGATTTGTGCAGCACTTCAACAGTGGAAACGAAAGAACGGTGTTGTCTCTCTTTTTTATTTTATCCACTTCCCCCCTTCCCTTGAGCTTCTGTTCTTAGTGCACTGTTTTAAAAACTAGTGTGCTGGAACAAGCAGTTTCAGGGTGGGGTCGGATTGTCTTCAACCTCCATCAGAACTGAACAAGAACTCAGGTGAGCTGGGCTTTGACAGAAGCACAAGCCTTAAAAAATTTCAGTTCTGGTGGACGATGAATACCGGGGAAGAAATAGAGGGCATTGACGTCACGGATATGGCGCAGGCCCTAAATGAGGACTTGGCTCAAAATGAATCAGTGTCTGGCATCTTGCAACATATGCAAGAGGAAATAGAGAGATTAAAGATGGAGAATACCTCTTTTAAACAGGTATAAATTTAGGGGATCTCAGTGGAACACAGCTTCTACGCCTTTGTTTAAAACCTCCTCAGAGACAGGGGCGCCATCAAAACATACAACTTTGCCTTCCCCAGTTGAGGTTACTGTTAATGTTCCTAATGTTGTGCCCTTAGCAGCACCTGAACGTTTTCATGGAGACAGTAACAAATTCCATGTTTTTATCAATCAATGTCAATTACACTTCATTTGTAAGCCACAACAGTTCCCTACTGATGATACGAAAGTGGCATTCGTCTTGTCTTATTTGGGTGGCACAGCAGCCAATTGGTCAATTCCTTTCGTGGATAGAGATGATCCCATCCTCCATAATTGGAATCAATTTAAACGTACCATGACCAGCCTTTTTGCAAAACACACTTTCATGCAGGCAAGTGATAATGAGCTTTTAAATCTTAAACAAGGTAACAAGGATTTATTGACCTATCTCACTAGTTTTAATCGTTTACTCACCGAGACACAGTGGCCAGAAGAAAAGCGTGTCTCCCTTTTTTATAAAGGTTTGAGAGACGAGTTAAAAGACGCGCTGGCTCATATCGTTGATTTGCCAAAAGACTATTCGGACTTTGTAGATTTAGTTGTGAAATTAGAACATAGACTAGGAGAAAGAAAGGGAGATAAATACAAACTGGAATCACGGTTAACTTTTATTAGACACGAGAAGAAAGACACAGATAATAAACTCCCTGAACCAGAGCCTATGCAAATTGGGACACTCAGAGGTCCACTCACATCAGAGGAAAAAGAAAGAAGAAGAAAATTTCAATTATGTTTATATTGTGGCAGGGCAGGTCACTTTGCCAGAGAATGTCCAGTAAAGCCTAAAACTCCACGAAAGGGTGCTGTTTCCTCCACCTCCTCAACTGAATCGGGAAACGATTAAGCTCGACAAGGGGAGAGGTTACTTGTTCGAGAAAATATCTTAATCAAACCTCTAATGCTGCAGCCTTCAGGGTACCGCACATACCTAGACATTTCATAATTCAGGTCGTTTTAATTGTTACTACCCAAGTGAGGCATTCTCTCCCTGTCCTACTGGACTCAGGCGCGACAGGAAATTTTGTGGATAATAAGTTAGCTGAAATCTTAGGACTTCCTATGTGCCTAAAGCCTTGTCCAGAAGCAGTATGTGCAGTGGATGGGTCAGAATTGACCTCTGGATTAATCACAAAACAAACAAGTCCACTTGTTATGGTCTGTCAGAACGGGCACACAGAGGTGATTAGCTTTGATCTGATAGATACTCCTAATTTTGGTTTGATTCTCGGGGTACCCTGGTTAACAACTCATAACCTAAAAATTGATTGGGTGAATAGAACTGTTACTTTGGATTCCTGTTTCTGTAGAACCAATTGCTATCAAGAAGCAGGTACAGAACAGAGCACAGTATTACACTGTGCTAGTGTTACACAAGATGAACCAAGTCTCCCTCCTGAATATTCTGACTTTAAAGACGTCTTTGATCCAGTAAAGGCTAGTGTGCTGCCCCCACATCGGTCTTATGACTGCCGTATAGATCTTATCCCAGGGGCCCCTTTACCTAATAACAGAGTATATGCTTTGACTGACGAAGAAACCAAATACTTAAGAACCTACCTAGATGACCTACTACAGTCTGGGTTCATCCGTCATTCCACATCTCCGGTGTCATCTCCACTCTTTTTTATCCCGAAGCCGGATAAATCCCTGCGCGCGTGTATCGATTATAGAGGACTAAATAAGGCTACAATAAAGAATAAATATCCTCTTCCTCTAATACCTGTGTTGTTGGATCAATTAAGACATTCTACTGTATACACTAAACTAGATCTGCGGGGAGCTTACCACCTGGTCCGAGTAAAAGAGGGGGATGAGTGGAAGACAGCTTTCAAGACAAAGTTTGGTTTATTTGAGTACACAGTAATGCCCTTTGGGTTATGTAATGCCCCTGCGGCCTTTCAGTTCTTTATAAATGAGGTCCTACACAAATTCCTGGACGTTTGTGTCATAGTATACATAGACGACATCCTCATTTACTCTAAGAACTCAGAAGAACATACCCAACATGTTCGTGCAGTATTATCAAAGTTAAAAGAAAATCATCTTTTTGCTAAGTTAGAAAAGTGTACTTTTAATGTCAACAAGGTGGACTTTTTAGGATACTGCCTGTCACCTCAAGGAATAACTATGGATGTAAAGAAAATCAGTGCTATTGCTGATTGGCCAGAACCATCCTCTGTAAAAGATATTCAGAAATTTCTGGGTTTGGCAAATTTTTATAGGAGGTTTATTGCACATTTTGCAGACATTGCGGCCCCAATAACTACCTTGTTGCGGAAAGGGCAACGATTTCTTTGGACTGATGAGGCGGCACACGCCTTTCAACTCCTAAAACAAAAGTTCACTTCAGCCCCAATTCTGAAACATCCTGATCCTGACTTGCCCTTTTTTGTTGAAGCGGATGCTTCACAAGTAGCTTTAGGAGGAGTTCTCTCTCAACGAGATGCAGTAGATGGCCAGTTACATCCTATAGCCTTCTATTCCAAAAAGTTATTGCCAGCTGAACAAAATTACACTGTGGCTGAAAGGGAACTACTAGCTATCAAAGTAGCCTTTTCAGAATGGAGGCACCATTTAATGGGAGCCAAGTACCCAGTTACAATCTTTTCTGACCATAAGAACCTACAGTTTTTTGGATCACTTAAAGCACTAACACCACGTCAGATGCGCTGGTTAAATTTTTTTAGCACATTTGACTTTGTTATAACCTATAGACCAGGTGCACAACAAATTCAATCTGATGTGTTATCTAGATATGGACATACCTCAGACATGAAACAAGATAAAATAGGAGAACCCATTATTCCTCCCCAAAAGTTGTTGGCACCAGTACAACAGAAGGATTTCATCACAGATCTATATAATGCACACATGCAAATAGCACCTCAGGATTGGTTAAAGGATTCCCATAACACAATACAACGAGGTTTATTGTATCACGACAACATGCTGTTAGTGCCCACCTCTGAATTACAAACACAGGTGATAATTTGGCATCACGCCTCACCGTTGGCAGGTCATCCTGGTTGGGTAAAAACCCTGGAAAATGTGCAAAAACACTTTTGGTGGGACACTATAAGAAAGGACATTAAGCAATTTGTCACTACCTGTCCAATTTGTGCAAGACATAAATCTTCTCATAAGGCTCCTGACGGCTTGTTAATACCAATGCCAACACCCAAACAACCTTGGCACACTGTGAGCGTAGACTTTATTGTAGGTTTACCCCCTGTAAAATCCTTCACAACAGTGTTGGTTATAGTGTATTTTTTATCTAAAATGGCACATTTTGTACCATTACGGAAATTACCCACGGCGGCAGAATTTGCCGATATTTTTATAAGGGAAATTGTGCGTTTACATGGTTTGCCAAGCAAAGTGGTGTCAGACCGAGGGAGGCAGTTCAACTCCAGATTTTGGAAAAAATTATGTGAAAAACTGAAAATAGATGTGGCCTTATCCACTGCTTTCCACCCAGAGACAGATGGACAGACTGAACGACTGAACCAAACCTTACTTCAAACGCTACGTTGTTTATTGGCTGATTATTCTAGTGAATGGTTGGAAGCTCTCCCTGTAGCAGAGTTTGTTTATAATAATACTGAGCATTCAGCTCTACTTTGCTCACCATTCTATTTCTTGCAGGGGTATCATCCAAGAGCTATACCCATTTTGTTAGAAGATTCCCTGTTGCCTACAGTAACGGATAGACTAACGAGGTTAGGTGACATACAAGACAAAGCCAGGAAACATTTATTAAAGTACAAGGAAAGCATGAAAAGACAAGCAGACAAACACAGGTCTGAGGCCCCAATGTATAAAATTGGTGACAAGGTATGGCTCTCCACAAAGAACCTAAACATAGAGGGATCCCGAAAGCTGCAACCACGTTTCATTGGACCCTTTAGTATAACTGCCATAGTAAACCCGGTAACAGTAAAATTAGATTTACCAAAAGAATATCCAGTACATACTACATTCCATGTGTCCTTGCTTAAGCCGTACAACTCAAAAACCCGACCTGAACCACCACCTCCACCCATACCAATTAAGGGAAATCTGGAATATGAAGTGAAAAGCATAAAAGACTCAAAAAGAATTAGTGGACGTCTGTTTTATTTAGTAGAATGGAAAGGATATGATGAATCTGAGAATTCATGGGAACCAGCATCATATGTACATGCCCCACAGCTGATTAGATGATTTTATTTAAAAAATCCAGGAAAACATCGTCCTGTAGGAGGGCCTTTGAGGGGGGCAACTGTTAGGGTTTGTACACAGCAAAGAGCATGTCCCCTCTCACTGCACTAGTGGGTTCTGTAATAGCTCCCTTTTAAACTTACTATTGAAAGCCTTTCTTGTTATCTCACCTTCCCCCCCCCTTAGGCTTCTGTGTATGTTGTTTAATGTGCTGTTTTGTTTACACATTGGGCCTTGCTTTTACCAAGGCTTCTTTAAAACACTCCTCCCTAGGCCATGTGTTAATCCAACTCATTTGCATAATAACTGAAACTCTGCACACTTTTCAAGAACATGTGCAGCATGTGAGGACCACACCCAACTCTTCAAACCACACCCAGCTCTGCACACCTTCCAAGAACATGTGCAGCATGTGAGGACCACACCCAGCCCTTCAAACCACACCCAGCCCTGTCTATAAAAGGCATCCCCGAGCCTCACCCAGTGCTTGTGCTCGTCTACCTCCTGCTTACCTGAGAACAGATCCCTCGGCGCTGGCACTCCTGCTCTTTACAGACTTTCATTGACTTCAATGGGCGCAGCTTCTGGCTCTTCCTTCTTCCAGTTTCCGGTTCCTCCTTGCTTCAGCCTCTCTCCTATGAGTAACCTGCAAAAGAGAAAGAAGACAAGGTTAGACTGATCAGTATCTCTTGCCAGCAACAAGTAAGTGCAAAACCTTTTATTACCTGAAAGAACTTTGACAACAATTTCTGGATTCGTGTATAGACAATTTGAAACGAAATACCTTCCACGAACATTGTGATTCAAACTCTTTATTACAAGAACATTTTGCAGAACTTTGTGAAGCAAACATTGTTTTTTCTCATGGAACTTTTAAGAATCGAACAGTGGAAACCATTAACAGCAAGGCAAACAGTAAATCAAGGACTTGCACAAATTACATGCTGTATTTTGATGTAAAAGTACAGTATTTGTTTTATAAAAGATTCTGGAAATATGGGAAAAGTGAGTCTGCTATTGGGAATTTAGGCTTTAGTTATATTATGATGAATGTTTGATATTGGTAATTCTGATACCGGTATTTGTTTAATGTTTTAGAAGCTTTACAGTAATAGAAAACACATCCCAGAGCAGTAACACATTCCAAACCTGGAAACTAGAGACCAGGATCCAAGAGGTACTTTTAGAAGAGAATTTCTAATAAATAAAGGGATAGTCAGGAACCCATTTAGGAATAGGTTGCACTTATCTGTTCTTTGTTTATGTTTCATTAGGCACCAGTTTCTACAGAAGTCAGAAAGGGCCGCAGATTTGTGCAGCACTTCAACAGTGGAAACGAAAGAACGGTGTTGTCTCTCTTTTTTATTTTATCCACTTCCCCCCTTCCCTTGAGCTTCTGTTCTTAGTGCACTGTTTTAAAAACTAGTGTCCTGGAACAAGCAGTTTCAGGGTGGGGTCGGATTGTCTTCAACCTCCATCAGAACTGAACAAGAACTCAGGTGAGCTGGGCTTTGACAGCGGGGTGCTGGTCGGGGTTGAGAGCGAGGAGCTCTATGGAGGAGTAGTGGCACTTGGGGGTGGGCCAGAGGAGCGTGGACCAGGGGGATGGGTGCGGTCCAGGCACGGATGGGCGCAGACGGGCTTGCATCTGGTGCGCCTCTGGCGCGCCAGCGGCGCACCCGCTGCGTGCGGCTGCCATTAAGAAGGGGAGGTGGGAGGGAGGAGCAGCTGGGAGGCGGGAGGGAGTGTCCAATGGGGCACGAGGGGGACGGGGCTGCAGGGGACGCAGCGGCTGGGTCAGAGTAACCGGCGAGAGCTGGAAAAGATAACAGGCACAATTATAAACCGCAAATACAAAGCGGAGCAGAAAATGGGCACAGTTCAAGGCAAAATCAGTGTGCAAAATGAAAAACCAAACACAAGAAACTAAATACGAGATATAGAAACGAAATACACAGTATAATAGACACGCCTACCACTAGGCACCAGGGATGAGGTGCAGGTGGGTGCCTGCGGGTGGAGGAGGGCCTCGAACTTCTTTTGCAGCAACGGCGTGGTCAGGGGCATGGAGGCAGGCTGGTGGAGCCGAGTGTACTCCTGGCCCAAAGCAGGTCAGGGGGTCACACTAGGCACCGCGCTGCGGGCACCATTAAGATGGGGATGTGGGAGGGAGGAGCAGCTGGGAGGTGGGAGGGAGTGTCAAATGGGGCGCGAGTGGGGTGGGCCGCAGGAGATGCAGCGGCTGGGTCAGAGTAACCGGCGAGAGCCTAAAAAGATAACGGGCACTATTATAAAGAGCAAATACAGTGGGTTTTATCTTCCTCTCCTGGAGACACAGACTGCGAGGTTCTCCCTTTATAAATCACCTGTAAGCTCCACCCGCAGGGGCAAGAATGGGGCCATCAGCAGTGACTGAGGGTGCAGTGCTTGTGGGTGTGCATGTTGAGGTGACAGACAGGGAGGCGGTAGTGGTGGACAGACTGGGGGATGTGGATGTTGTTATGTGTGCCTTTGTATGTTGGCTGTGTGTATGCCTGTACTGGAAAGTGTGGTGCTTGTGCTTCCCTGTGTGCTTCTTGTGGGTTGAGGTGTGAGCATGGCTGTCTTAACGTGTGCTTGGGATGGGTGAAGGGAGTGGGGTAATGGAAGGGGTAGAGGTGGTTGGAGGGTGGACGGAAAGACTGGGGACACTGGCTGCCATCAAAGAGTAGGCCAGAGCCTGAAAAGATCTCTGTAGGCCAGACATGGCACCTTGAATGCCTTCCAGGTATGCATTGCATTGCTGCATCTGGGAAGCTAGCCCCTGGTTGGCATTCATGATGGTTGTCTGCCCCACAGAGATGGTCCTCAGGAGGTCAATAGCCTCCTCCTTGTTGGCAGCAGGGCTGACTGGGGCAGGGGATGAGGTGCCTGGGGCGAAGGAGACGCCCATCCTCCTGGGTGAGCGGGCACGGGCAACTGGGTGGGGAGCAACTGGGAGGGCGGTGATGGCATGGGGGGGTGGTGGAAGATGACATAGAATGTGTGGGCCCACTAGGGTCTGCCACCACCAGGGAGCTGCAATCAGAGGAGGTATCAGAGTCACTACCGCCAGTGGTGGTTGCCTTCCCCCGTGGTACCCCCCTCGCCCTCCAACCCACTGGTCCACAAAGAACACAAGAGCACAGGGGTGGGGAGACAGAACATGAGGGAAATCTGTAAATACCTGAATGGATGAACATACTTGGTGCACACACACTTCCATCCAGCTTACACATCTACACGCACCACCTACAACAATAGTCATGACTATGCCCTGACTAGTGGCCACTACCCCAGAATATAACTTGTTTCCAACATCAAACACAGACCTGTTAAACTGTGTGGACTACACACGTGGGGGACCATGGCTAGCCAATGCACCCACTAGTCCATGTGCCCACAAAGAATCCTACAGTACAGGTAGAACAACCCCCAAGGGCCTATTGTGACCGTTGACACCTGCCCCACACCATTTCTGTGCCCATGGGGGACAGGACCGCTGGAACACACCTGTCAGAGTGCCTGGCACTAGACAGCATATATACCACAGCACCCAAACACATCCATCAAAGTGGTATTAAACAGTGTTGGTACTCACCCCCTTGTGGCTGCTGTGCTGCCTTCAAGCGCCCATCCAAATCCGGACATGCCACCTCCAAAATGCGGGACATTAGGGGTGTCAGGGTCCGACGGGCACCCCTTCCTCGTTGGGAGGCCTTCCCCAGATGGGCCTCGCAGGTCTTCCTGGTCCAGCGCCGCAGGTCCTCGCACCACTTCTTGCAGTGGATGCTCTGCCGGTTGTAGACCCCCAGGGTCCGCACCTCCTTGGCGATGGCTTGCCAGAGTCCCCTCTTCTGATGGGCGCTGACCTGTATGGGATGGAAACTTCATAGGGTCATTTTTACCAAATCACTAACAGTACATGCCACACAATCTACGCCTGTGCAGTTACGAACTGAGCACACATGCATACAGTCATCTGCCACCATCACACACATCCAGGCAAGACAACTGCCAACTCACCTGCTCCTCTGGTCGCCCATATAACTTGGCATACAGGGGTAGGACCCCGTCCACCAGCTTCTCCAGCTCCTTCCTCTTTCCCCTGTGACTCGTGCCATTGGAGTAACCAGAGTCAGGACACAGCAGCACACTCAGTGGAGTACTTTCATGCACGGGAATCGTGAGTCAAGTCAAATTGGGGTGATGACATGGCGTACGCTCCGCGATGGTGTGCACCATTACCGCTGGCGGCGATCATGATAGGCCCAGTTTCCCCATTGACAACCATGTAAACCAATGAATGGGTGCACGGCGGTGAACACTGCCTTCCGCCATGACAACTACCACCAGCGGAATGATGTCACTTCCACTCCTTCATATCTGGATGGCAGGAGGCTTCTATTTTGCTAGCACCGCATACATATTTCCTGGTTAGGGGCCGCATTCAAAGCCTTTAAATCCCAGCCCTTAGTCACCTGCCCACATGAGTGTCTGTTCCACACATTAGCCCAGAGGGATCACTGCATACATGTGCCTAATGTTGTACATCATACATCGCTTGTGTGTGTAACCTACGTATTGTACACCAGTTATTAATTCACAACATGTTTTACATGTGTATGTGTGTCCCTCATATGTGTTCCTCCCATAGGTAGAGACCCATGTGGCGAGGGAGGGCCCCATCTGCGTACAGACCTCTTGTTGATTTGGATACCATGGAGGAACGTAACATAATTGTCACCTACAGACTCAATTGTTCAACAATCCAGGACCTATGTGCTTTACTGGATCCTGTACTGAGACCGGCTAATCGGAATGCTCATGACATCCCTATTGAAGTGCAAGTGCTATCTGTACTCCGTTTCTTGGCTACGGGCTCATTTCAGGTGACAGTGGGCATGGGTGCAGGGTTCTCACAGCCAATGTTTAGCCTCATCCTGTCCAAATTCCTGGATTCATTTGTACAACACCTGCAGACATATGTCCAGTTTCCCCAAAGGGCTGAGCTCCCTGCCATCAAATCTGGATTTTATGCCTTTGCTAACATACCCCATGTGATAGGTGCCATTGATGTAACACACATGGCACTCATCCCCCCAAGAGTGAATGAACAGGTGTAGAGGAACAGAAAGAACTTCCACTCAATGAACATACAATTGGTGTGTACTGCTGACCAGTACATATCACATGTAAATGCCAGGTTTCCAGGATCAGTTCATGATTCCTTTGTCCTGAGGAAGAGCAGTGTGCCACACATGATGGAAAAACTACAAGGGGACATAGGTTGGCTCATAGGTGAGTGTGTATGACACTGGATCAGTACATAGCTGACAGCCAGGCTGTAGGCAAGTAATGGCAGTTTGTTAAAGTCCTGTTTCGCCATCTTTTGCATGTGATTCTGGCTACCCCAACTTGCAATGGCTCCTGACACCTGTGAGGAATCCCAGGACAGATGCAGAGAGGAATTATAATGAGGCCCATGGACGTATTAGGAGGGTGATTAAGCTAATTATAGGTCTCCTGAAGGCTAGATTCCGTTGCCTCCATCTCTCTGGGGAATCCCCGTGCTATGGCCCTGAAAAGGTGTGTAGAATAGTTGTGGCCTGCTACCTGCTGCACAACTTGGCTGTGAGGAGATCTATCCCCCTACTAAAGGAGGAGGGTGTTGTACATCCAGACCTGCTACCTCTGAGAGGGGATGAGAGTGTTGGTGAGGATGAAGTGGGGGAAGATGTCCACTCCAGGAACCAGCAGATCCACCTATACTTCCAGTGACTATGAGGTACTGTTCACTGATGCTGGTGTCTGCACTACATAATGTTTGTCTGACTCATTTGTTTGGGGATGTGGTGTCTGTAGTCATTGACACTGTTACCGGAAGACTGAGGTGGGTGTATATTTTGAGTTAATCAAGACACTGTTGTGCGTGGGATACCATTCCTGCAATAAAGGTATGATTATGGAATTGACTGGCTAATGCATTCACACTAACAATTGAATAATCATTATGACAGGGGACATACTAATTGGTGGTGCGCTGTACAGTGATAGGGAGTGGGCTCATGGTGCATGTCTACACCAGGTACATGGGCTCAGTGATTGGTGGCAGTGGGTATTGGTCCATATGTCCCTTGCAAGTTGGTATGTTGCTATTGGCGGGTCAAGATGGTAGCACAGTGGCACACTTGGGAGACAGTTCAGGTCAGAGTCACTTCTTAGTGGAGGCCTTGGTCTTGGTATGTATTCCAGTGAAATATCTGGGTCTGAGGGCACGTTTGAGTGACTGGTGGTGGGCTGCAGCGGTAGGGGTGCTGGTCTCATGTGTGTCCTCTGCCAGTGCCACCAGTCTAGTTGCTGCTGCAGATGCAGAGGACAGGTATGTGTCCTGGGCAGTGGTAGGGGCTTCCATGGGGGTCTCAGGCTGGCTTGGGTAGTGGTGCTGCAGCACCCCTGCAATAGTGGCCATGGTGGCATTGAGTTGTTTCCATTGCTCCATGGCCTCCTGGTGTTGTGCTAGCTGCAGCCTTTGATTCTGCTCCAAGGTGGCCAGGATCAGGCCCATCCTGTCTTGGGTATGGTGGTATGCTCCCAGGACCTCAGAGATCACCTCCTGGGCTGCAGCATCCATCCTTTGGCCTCCCCCGGGCCACTGATGCCCTCCCTCTGGGCCTAGCCCTCTGTGCCTGTGTCCCCTGCACAGGTCTGGCAGTCCCACTTGCACTTGGGCCATCATCATCCTGCCTGTTAGTTGGTGGAGACTCTGGCCTCTGTACATGTGGACCTCCAGTCTGTGGCCTGGAGACACTGGTGTGGGGTCGTGTGGCCAGAACTGGTGGTGGCTGGGTGGAAGGGGTGTCAGTGGCATCCTGGATGGGGCTTCTGGAGGGTGACAGTGCAGAACTGTGTGACGGGCCAGGGTATTCCTCACTGTCCATACATCCCTCTCCAGTCTCTTGAGTGGCACCTCTGTCTTTGTGTGGGGTGCTGGCACCCCTTGACCTTTCCGTCTGGGTGGCACGGGTGGTGGTGCATGTGTGGGGGAGTGGACATGTATGTTACATGTACAAAAATGGATAAGGATACACATCCCTGCCCTATTTTATGCTGTTTATTCCCCTGTCGGGTCATGTAGGGACCTTTTGTGGGATTATCCTTTCATTTTGCATGGGATTTGGAGGTGCATTGTGGGTGCGGTAGTGCCATTGTGATTCCTTGCAGGGGTTGGTGACTGTGCACAGGGGGAGGGATGTGGGCCTGTTAGTGGGTTTATGGGCATGCAGGGTGACTGGATGTAGTTATTGTGGCCTGGTTGGGGTAGTAGCCCTGGTGTTAGTTGGAGGGGTGGGGTTGTACATGCATTACAGGTGTGGTGGATCTGAAGTAATTGTAGATGACTTACCCGAGTCTAGTCCTCCAGTGAGTCCAGTGAGGCCCTCTGGGTGCAGCATAGCCAGTACCTTCTCCTCCCAGTCGATGTAGTCAGAGGGTGCAGGTGGGGGTCCTCCCCCAGTCTTCTGTACCGTAATGTTGTGCCTGTATGTCATAGACCTCACCTTCCTGCACAAGTCGTTCCATCTCTTGCGGATGTCGTCCCTTGTGCGTGGATGGTTTCCCACTGCGTTGACCTGTTTACAATTGTGTGCCATAACTCCATCTTCCTGGCGATGGGTGTGCGCTGGACCTGTGCCCCGAAGATTTGTGGCTCGACCTTGAGTATTTCATCCAACATGGACCTTAGCTCCCTATCTGTGAAGCGTGGGTGCTCAGGGGGTGCCATGGTGTGTGTTATGGGTGTATTGGTGAGCTTGCTTTTGTGTATATGTGTGTATGCCTTTCGTTATGTTGTGTACAGTGTATGCGTGTAGTGTTGTCAGTCTGATTTGTGCAATTGGCTTTGCAAAGGATTGTTGGGGTGAGTATGTGAGTGTTTTATAGTGTTGTGGATGTGTGTCAGGTGTGTGGGTTTCAAACTTGGCAATGTGTGCATTTTTTGTTGGCGGGTCCCATTGCTGGCCGTGGCCGCCCGTACCGCCAACGGTCGTTTGACATCCACCATCCGCCACGGTGATTTGTGCATCATTATTTGGTGGGTGGAGGATTTGTCTGCTTGGCGGTGGCGGGGTGGGGTGTACAGCCTTCCCGCCGTCATGGGCCCTGGTGGTGGCTGGAGGTTGCAGAATTTTGGGAGTTTTCTATTTTTGTCATCATTATATGGCGGTGTGCTGTTCACCGCCAGTGGCAGTCTTCTGTTCACCGTTGCCACAGTGGTCGGCAGTGTTTCCCGCCATGTAATGACCACGTATGTGTTTATTGGCCACACAATCTCTTCAGTTGCAAGTATTCAGACGTCTTTATTGTGTTTGTGTATTGAGTTACATCTTCTGCCCTACCCTCAGATATGACGAATAATCTGTTTCTGTTTGTTCAGACTCTCTCCCCCGTTTTTTATGCACAGGCATCATGGGGTGCCTGTGTACATTTACTCCTCGCATCCTATTCTGTTTTATCACTTTGCTTGTTACAGAAATCTTGCAGTGGTAATAGTATGAGGAGAACATTGAGCACTGAATAGGAAGGGATATGGGTCAGTAGAAAGTACGTGAAACCAATCCAAAGTGTAAGACATGTATACCTGCCCTATACAAATCACACAGTACCCCTGCATAATTACTCCCACTGCACTGGTGCTTGTAGGCCAAGAAAAACCAAACAATAGAGTTTCCTTCCAGTAGCCACTGGAGTCACACTGCTTGATCCCACTGCAGTTTGTGGGCACCGCTGTGCTGGGTTTGAGTGACAGTCAAGCACAGGAGCAGTCACGGATGTCCATATGAGAACAGCCATCCATAACCACAAATCAATGACAATCATATTAAGATATTCAAATGAGTCAACTAAAATATTTGTTCAAATATTTTTTTAATTCCTGAATTCCTGGAAGTGGGACATTGTTTTGCGATTGTTTGCGGCTTTCAAACAGTAAGGGGAATAAAATGACCTTCCTTTAACCAGAATTGCATTAAACAAATAGACTTGTTTTTATTAGAGGGCGCTGGCAAGTAATTCCTGAAGGGATATGTTTTGCAATCAGGGATTGCATTTTCTTGGAATACCGAGCGTAGTTCATGGTTTTGCCTGGTGGTGAACAAAGGTCAATACTGCCTACTCAAATACAACACCCCCTACAAAACCCAAGTGCACTTAATTCACACCCAGAGTCCTCTCTGAGAACAGTGAACTGACTACATGTTAAGAAAACGTACCAAGAAAATGGTTAACTCCTATGTGAATACGTAATAATTTGCTTAAACACCTCACTGACATACCGGCATCAGGAAATAGCAGGTAATAGGCATGCCATGATGACACTTACAGCCAGCAGCCTTGAAACTGCTAGATGATATAGGGAGGCCCACGAGGGGTCTTTATGCAGGATTCCTCAAACAAAAATGAGCCATCGGATTATTTAGCAATAATGCACTTTTGTCAATTCCTTTCTTAGCTGATTAGTAATTCATTGGACTATGAAGTACAAATGGTGTCAAACTCTCTAGAAAATTACCTTTTAGATAAGATGATGCTGCTGATTTGGGCGCCGAAAAAAAGTAACAAAGTAGAAGAATTTTACAATTCTATACTTAGAGTATTATATGAGAAATAGCTGGTGTTCAAGGAGCAGCCTACGTTGAAATACCCTTCTTTGTTTACATTGAAATATATAAATCAGTATTTCCACCAAATGGCGAGTATCTGTAAAGTGAAAGAGAGACCACATGTTTTCCCCATGGCTTGCCAGATCACGTCTGACGTTTTAAATTTTAAGTTTAAAAAATCTGAGTCAAATGTATGCATATTACCCTCTTAAATGAGGCATTTATTAAGGCTAAGTGGTGCGTAAAACAATTGAGTCTACCTACACCGATTAGTAGGCCAACAAAAATTGAGCATGTTAAAAGTGGATGGCGTTAGGTATTTCTAGAAAACGGGTTTAGCTAAACCTCCGTGGCCGAGTGCATACTGAAGCATTTTGTGCAACAAAGTCACTCCTACAGAGCTCCATAGTGGAACACAAACAACATCCTATGAAGATTAAGAATTTTTATTCTGTTCACGTGGCCATAGACAAGAGGAAGTATCAGCTGCTGTCTAGCAAAATCTAACCCTGGGCGTAGTTTTCTGTAGTATTAGCTTTGTGGAGCACATCGAGACAACAGCACTCGATACATGACCTCTTTCACAAATTGCAAATTTGTAGTATTTTCTATACTGTAACCTCAATCTTGGAGAGAATAACCTTAAATCATGTGACGATGCCACAGTGCAATATTTCCTTCATCTAATTTGAGAAGGCCCATAGACTAGTGAGAAGATTTATCAGCCCCTTGCGCCGCTGTTGCGTCCCTTTTTGTGATACAACGGTGGCGCAAACCTTGAACTCATATCTGTGAAGCTACATGAAGTCACTTTGCGTGGCTTTAAATGGCCTCATTGATCGGGAGTAAGACAAGGCAGCAAAAATGCTGCATTGCCTTACTCTGCACAAGGAAGGCCTTCTATGAGCGTTCTATGAGCGTTGCGTGGGTGTTCTGATGCAGCACCCATGGATTGTGATGCATCCCCAGGTTTATAAGAGCTTTAAACCTGGGGATGAGCCAAAACTTTATGCCTTTCCTGGGGAAGCGCAACAAGGAGAAATATGTTTATTTCTCCTTGTTTTTTCCTATTTCTATGTCTGAGGAAAAAACCTCTCAGGATTGTTTTTGTGCACTAAGATGCCCTTTCCTGCACAAAAACAATCCTGCCTACAACACAGACACCCTTGCACCATGGTGCAAGTGTGCCTGTGTTGGTGCAAGCCTACCAAAACAGCGCCAGAACAGTGGGAAAGGACAGGACTGTGTTGTATTGCTTCAGTATGGCTCATTCTTACCCTTTCTCTTTGATGAACGACAGCTGAGCAAAGTGCTTGCTGCGGTGCCCTGCACCAAAAACCCACAAATATGGGCCATGGTGTTTTGCCATCAGGTCAACTACGTATAGCTTTATCTTATGAACACCCACTGCATTCAGTAAGGGAGTGACAGCCCCAGAGTTTCTTAATCTTTCAGCTAAAAGCTCTAAGGGTTCTTCTGTACAAAAAGTATGCTGAGACTGGGTACTGTTGATACGTGGCACAACCGAAAATATGTTGAGAGCCCTGAGTTTACTGACAGGCCAAAGGTTTTGTCACATGTGCACTGTTAGTTCTAATGTGTGAGTTTTACATGGCCTCTTACTTATAATGTAAAATCCTTGGTTGATTATATAAGAAATGGAACATATTGTGTAATCATATGTACATTCAGGGCAGCAAAGGAACGAAAACATCCAAGGGGCAGAGCCTTCAAGAACAGCTGCCATGTTTCCCAGACAGCCGTATTCAATCTGTGGGCTGTGCAGTCTATAGGACACCTTTGGCTACTTTATGTATGCTACTCTCCCGATCACTTTCATGATGGCAGACTTAGACATAGAAATTGAGTTATGCTTGGTTTCTTCATTCTGTGTACCTTTTCATGTTCAGTTTTTGCAATATAATTGTGATCTTTGTTACCGGTTTTCTAAAAGCGTTCTGTTATAGGTTAGAATAATAATTGTTCAATGTATCTTGTTGGAAATGTCCCTTTATTGCTTTCGTCCTCCTCGTTTTCTGACCTTGTTTTTGTTGGCTTTAGGACTCTGTGCACTTTACCACTGCTAACCAGTGCTAACGTGCTTGTGCTCTCTACTTAAAATGTGGTAACATTGGCTTATATACAATTGGTATATTTAATTTACTTCTAAGTCCCTAAGAAAATAGTGCACTATAGGTGCCCAGGGCCTGCAAATTAAATGCTACTAGTGGGCCTGCAGCACTGATTGTGTCACCCACTGCAGTAGCCCTATAAACATGTCTCGGGCCTGCCGCTGCAGAGCCTGTGTGTGCAGTTTTAAAATCCCACTTCGACCTGACAGGTGCACCCACTTGCCAGGCCCAAACCTTCCTTTTTATAACATATAAGTCACCCCTAAGAAAGGCCCTAGTTAGCCCCAAGGGCTGGGTGTAGTGTATTTAAAACTGTGAACATGTACTTTTAAGTTTAACATATCTAGGTAGTGAAAAACGATTACATTCATTTTTCACTACTCCAAGGCCTATCTCTGTCACAGGTTAACATTGGGGTCACCTTTAAGCAATTTTAAGTGTAACTTCCAAGTGGGAAAAGATAGAAATTTGGCGTTTGGTGTCTCTGGACTTACCATTGAAAATCACAACTTATGGTGAAGTTGGATTTTGAATTGTAAGTCTGAAAATGCCACTTTTAGAAAGTTGGCATTTTCATCCTTTAACTATTTTCTGCCTTTGCCTGTCTCTGAATACACATCTTGGGTGGATGACAGCTGTCTTTTGTCCATTCCTTCTAGATAGTCACTCACAAAAGGAGCTGGGGTGTGGCATTTGCATCCTGATGGCCCATCAACAGGTTAATGGGCCCTCCTGGTCTAAATGAGACGGAGGAGTTGACACACTACCTCAGTGCCTCTACCCGTACAAAGGGCTGTATACCCCCTGTAGAGTATCTAGAGCCAGGGAAGGAAGGGCAGGGACCTTGTGATCTTCAAAGGCCTCCTTAACGTCTAATCTACTTCAAAGGCACATTTGAGTTAAAGTATTGGACACCAAACCCAAACAATCTGAACTCTGAACCAAGGGCATTCTGCCAGGAAGAAGGATTGCTGTGCTGGCAGGAGGGACTGCCACTCTGCTAACTGCATTGCTGAGTTGGACTACTACTTGCTGTGTGCTGTGCTGTAGAAGGGACTGCCACTTTGCTGCTGGCTTTGCTGTGTTGGCCTGCTGCTTCTGACCTAGAGCGAGAAGGACTGGACCTGTTCTATTCCTCCTTCAACCCAAGATTCTCCAAGGGTTTGTTGACTTGTATACTGTTCTCCTGCAGTCTCAGGGATATCAAAGACTGCCTGCAACTCTCCTGGTGCTGCTGGATTCTGCCATCTGTGATTCCTACCCTTGCATGAGGTCCCCCCTTCCAGTCCTGGGCCTCAAAGGTTGGTTCTTCAGCTTTTTTCTGCAAAATCCAATGCATGGAACTGACTGCATGTGAAAAATCGGTGCAAAGCTCCTCGACGCCGATGCAGAAGCTATATGACAGTGAATTCACAGCCTTCATGACCCAATTCTGACTCTCTGCGCAGCTCAATAATGCATCACATTCCCTTCAACAGAGTTCAACCCTGATGTGGGACTCAACTGAGAGTTTCGACAACAACGCTTCTACCCAACTGCATGGATTGGAAGTAACTAATGGGGTCAGCGCTGCACTCCGTTCGCAGCAGAAAAGGGACACTTTATCAAGGCAGTCCTACCATCCTTACACAGCCACCAGGCAGTCTAGCGCCGGCTCTCAGCACCCGCCAGTGACCTCTGCATCAAGTGCGGATCGCACCTCCTCTCTCACCTGGAACCTCAGCGGCAAGCTTGTCATGGCGTCCATACCCACCCTAGAACCGGTTGTGGCCATTTCCACAGGCCGCCAGGTCAAGGAGTGGCTTGAAAGGCTGGAAACATACTTTGCCACTGTAGCGCTTGATAATGACTGATGTCATCCCATGCTCCTACACCTTGGCGGTCCCATGATCCACAAAATCCGCAAATCAATAGCCGAGGAAGGTTTGTCTTTCACCTATCAGACACTGAAATAGGCCCTCGCCGTGCACTTCAAACCCCTTGCAAATCCCAATTACGAGAGGTGCCTTCTTCAGCAGGCTAGTCGACTGTCAGAGGAATCTGTGGACACCGTCTAGACTCAGAGAATTGGCCAGCACCTGCACCCTCCCCAACGCGGATGATGAGATACAGGTGTAATTCATCCATGCATTGCAACCTGGGGGATATCTCCAGAAACGGATCCTGAGGTGCAACATCCTAGTGGCTGGTCACCAGGTATCAACCCTCATTGATACAGGAGCATCAATAAAAATCTTTGCACAGTCCGTCCTAAAGACCCTACGCATCCACCTGACACTTTGCCCCATGATCACTCAAGTCTACACCTTAGGGTCTTTGACTCAGCTTCCCCTGGCAGGAGTTTTCACAACCGACATCGTACATGGCAAGCAGACAACACAAACGCCAAGGTATAAGTCACCAAGTCCATATCCGGCATGCTGTTGCGCTGTAAGACAGCGAAAAAGCTCAATCTGGAGTCCTTTGCCTTCAGCGTGCACCTCGGGACAGTTGATGATCTAGCCTCGGAATTCTCGTAGCACTTCGAAGGCATTGGGTGCCTGAAAGAGAGGCTCATAAACCTCCACATTAATGAATCCATCCAACCTGTGGCCTTGAAGCACCAGAGGGTTGCATTACACATGAGCCCCAAGGTAGAGGAGGAACTGAGGAAATTGGAGCAAGCCAACATCATTGAATGGGTAGAGAGGCCGACACCATAGGTCTCACCCATCATAATCACTCGAAAACCAAAACAGCCTGGGGGAGTAAGGATATGTGCCGATATGCAACTATCAAACATGGCCTTCCGAAGGGAGCGTCACCTGATGCTGATTGTTGATGACATTGTTGCGTAGGTGAGTGGGTCCCAATGGTTCTTGAAGATGGACCTCCAGGCAGGATATCACAAACTGCTACTGGCAGGAGGTACAAATGCCTCAGCTTCAGTGTCTCAAGCGCAGCTGAGGTTTTTCAGGACATCACCTGCGGAATGCTGATAGGACTAGATGGAATTATTATTGTCAGTGATGACATTCTGGTGCATGCTCCAATCATCGAGGAGCATCTTGAACGACTTTGAGCCACCTTCACATGGCTGCACGACAATGGCTTGACACTTCATTGAGAAAAGTGTGCATTTCTGATGCAGGAAATCACTTCCTTTGGGGATCACTTCTTGGAGAACAGAGTTATGCCCGACCGTGACAAGCTCAGAGACATTCAATCCGCACCAGCTCCCACCTCTGTCACCTGAGCTTCCTGAGTATGGTCACGTAGTGCAGGAGGTTCATCCAGAACCTTACATCCCTCAAGGCGACCCTCCGAAAACTGATCAAAGCCAACGTAAGTTGGGAATGGGGACCCACCCAAGAAGCCACTTTCAAGCCACCAAACAAGCATTGTCAGTTCACACCACGCTCATATATTTTAACCCCTTCAAAGTATCAGAGCTCTCATTGGTGCCAGACCTACAGGGCTTGGAATGGTCCTGCTTCAAAAGGGTGACAGTCGGGAGTGGGCCTCAGTGGCCTATGACAGTCAGGCACTGACCAACACCGAACAGCGATATTCGCACATTGAGAAGGAGGCACTTGCCGTCCACTGGGGCTGTTGTCACTTCCATCTTTACTTGTATGGTCAACCCTTCACTGTCCAAACTGACCGCAAGCCTCCCATATCACTGTTCAGTGAATCCTCATCAAAACCACCTCCTAGAATAAAAAAGGGGTCCTCCAACTTAAGAGTACCAGTTTTCAGGAGTTTACCAACCAGAGGCGCAGAGCCCCACTGATTGCCTTTCTCAACACCCCCAGCCACCCACCGTACATGAAGAGGCTGATGCTGAAGAGGTCAAGGAATATGTGGGAATGGTGATTGAAGATCCCGGCCGCTGCCCATTTCGCTGGAGGAAATCAGAACAGCCACACAGGCCGATGAGTGCCTAAAATTAGCACTATCCGCCATCACCACAGGGAAGGGGCACACTGTGATGCACAACGTGTAAAGGAGGCCGGAAGAAGTGCATTTAATGTTGTCCTCACTCTAATCGATGTGATAGGAGCTGGTGATATCCCCCCGAAGGGGACCTCCTAAGTGGTCCGCGATTAGTGATCCTTCCATCACTGCAACAGTGAGTGGTGGATCTTGCCCACTAGGCACACAAAGGCATACTGAAGACAAAAGCAAGACGCAGGTGTAAAGTTTGGTTCCCCGGGTTAGACGAGGATGTTGGGCTCACATCTGTCAGACAGTGGACCCCGCTTAACCCCCGGCACGCATCATCACTGAGCCATTCCCTTTGGCTCCATGGTAGAGGGCAAGTGCAGACTTTGGAAGCCTGCCTGATGGGGGACACATGCTGGTTGTCATCAGCAATTTTCCTAAGATTTCCACTTCATATAAAACAAAAACAGAAAAATACCACTACCAAGGTGGTCCCCATTGGTTTGTGCATGAACCGAATGGTAGGCGATACAATTCCCCACTATGAGGGCCCATCGGTCATGCAAGACCAAGTGGCTGAAACGCTGCGGCAGCGCTGTGTTCACAGTGACCGCATGTCCAGGGAGAGACGCGCCAGAGACCATGATATTCGAGTTGGTGACCTGGTATTAGCCAAGAATCAGCATCCTGGGGGAAATTCAAACTCCCATTTGAACCAATCCCATGGACGGCGAGCAGAGTCAGGGGTACCATGGTCACTGCTCGCAGAGGAGATTAACCCCTAACGACAAATGGTGCCTGACAATGTGGCAAGTGAATGCCCCAACCTGCCTTTGATCACTAGAGAGGCCAGGACCTCCTTTACCTCTGTGGGAGGCAACGATGATCTCATTAGTGATACCAGGCCCGCAGGGGTTTCGGGCCCTGCGATCGACGACCTACCTTGGTCTGCAGTTTGTGAAGGAGAAGACACTTCTCTAAAGGACCAGCTGACATCTGCAGAGGATGTCCTCACACAGAGCCAAGGTACCAGGAGATACCACCTGTGGCCCAGACCCAAAATCTCCACCAAGGTGAGAGGTTTTGTTCTGACTTAAGGGGCACGTTTCACAGTCCTGAAGATTCATTAACAGATGTTGGGTGCAAACCAACTGCCAACTAGATTTCTAACATTGGTGTCAGTGGTGAGGATAGGACTTGCATTTGCACTTGACCCACAGTGATTGGTGTAAACTACTACCATATCGCAGACCACTACGTGCCACATAGAGATTTTTTTAAATTTTTCCTTTGGTCTATTTTTGGTCTTGAGTTCAAGTGAACTTCAACAACATTATGTCTCAGTGAAGAACATCATCAGTTGCATTCCAGGATTTAGTTTTTGAGGAGGATAGGTTGGAAACCTACACCGTGAAGGAAAGGAAGGTAGTTTGCAAAAAACCCAAAGTCCAAGTCAGAGGTCTCACCAAGAAGGAGGAGCTACAGAAGGCGCTGAGGGCCTGGGTAGCAGCCAGAATTGCCAGTGGGCAGTCTGAGGATCCAATTGGGGAGTCCATGGACCTGAATCCTAGGAAAGATGTGCTGAGAGTGCAGGAGCTTCTAGGAGGGGAGGTACTCCCTGGGTCAGGCAGCAGTGGTAGTTCTAAGGCCCTGACTCCAGAGGAGCTGGGGGAGAAGAGAGAAGCCAGGAGGCACCAGATAGAGCTGCAGAGGTTAAAATGGAGGAACAAAAGGAGAGGCGGGCCATGGAGGAAAGGAAGATACGTTTAAGCTGTGAGCTCAGAATTAAGGCGCTGGATCAGAGGACTAGATCCAGCAATGATGGTGGCAGCAATTCCTCAGTTTAATCAGATAGAATCGTACACATTCCCAAGAATGTAGGGAGGGAGTACAAGAAGGGAGATGATATTCAGTGGTGGTTTCAGGGATAAGAGTCCTTTGTCCACATGAATGGTCTCCATGAGAACCATTGGGGAGCAGGATTGTGTAACCACAGAGGAGGGAAGGCACACTTTACTAGCTTTGGGTAAGGAGTACAAGCTTACTGTGGTATTGTGTTAAGAATAAGTAAAGAAAAAATAACTTTCATGTATTTAAAATGTATCATATTACTGGTGTAATTGTATTTCATTGTTTTGCACTTTGTTTATTTGTAACATGTTATTTGGTTTCTTCCGGCCGCCCCTGCTCCATCAATGGGACTGCTTGGAATGTTGGAATGACAGTTGGTGAAGGAGCAGAGCAGGAGTGGCTGGGGTTTCCTTTTCTTCGTTGAGAATTATTCTTCAATAAATACGGATTACTGTTTTCCTGGTTTCCTGCATTGAAATTACTTCATTTTTGGCGACGAGTGTTAAGACTTTCAGTTTGGAGGACCACGTGTCAGATTTTATTCCACCGGTACATGGAAACTCCAGCACTGACCTTTATTGACTTTATTCGGGCTCCGTGTGTGTCAATTACTTGCGGAAGGAACTGTGAGTTAATTTATTTCTTTTATCCCGAAGCAGCTGGCATTGTACAAAGAGAGCTAATTACAGGCCTGCTTTGGCTGTCTGCCAACGTTTGACTCTCAGCTCGACACTAGTTGCTAGGCAACACTTCCTGTCTCTCTCCTGGCTGCTTGCCAAAGCTTCTCCAGCACTGAACTTTATTGATTTTATTGGGCTCCGGCTCCTGTGTGTCAATTACTTGCACAAGGAAGTGTAAGTTAATTTATTTATTTTCTCCCTAAGCAGCTGGCATTGTACCAAGAGAGCTTTTACAGGCCTGCTTTGGCTGCCTGCCAACGTTTGACTCTCGGCTCCACATTAGTTGCTAGGCAACACTTCCTGTCTCTCTCTCCTGGCTGCTTGCCAAAGTTTCTTGGCAGAGAAATGGATTGCCGTGTGTATTTTGTTTGGCTGTTTGCCAAGGATTAACTCAGAGTGTCTTTCAACCTGTTGCTAGGCAACTATTTAGCCTTTTTGTTTAATTACCAAGTGATGTTTTGAAGGATTGATTTTTGTATACAATCTGCAGTTTTTTTTGCTTAATTGTTTATTTAAGCATTTAAAACTTTTTGAAGAAAGGTTTTCTTATTTTACCTGGTTCTGCTACAAAATATTTTTTTTCTCGTTCTATACATTTTTGTAGAAT
The DNA here is from genome assembly GCF_031143425.1 of Pleurodeles waltl. Lineage (NCBI taxonomy): Eukaryota > Metazoa > Chordata > Amphibia > Caudata > Salamandridae > Pleurodeles > Pleurodeles waltl. The sequence continues at coordinate 1,422,041,211 of NC_090445.1, forward strand.
TATTGGTAAAGAGGCATACATATTTTGAAATAGTGGGAGGTTTTTGATAAAAATTATATTATTGTTTGAAGAAGAAAGCATGCAGAACATTGCACCACCTCCATTTTTTTTGCCTTTGCCTGGTGAACCATCTATACCATGGAGTAAGTGGAAGAAGGTCTTTCTAACATACATTCGTGTTTGTGGAAGTAATTTGTCTGCAGACCGGAAGACTTCTATTCTTCAACACTGTCTTGGGGCAGAAGGACAGGAGATTTTGGAAAATTTACCTGTTATCAATCCGTCACATGGTGGAGAAGGTGATACAAACTTGAATGAGTTTGAGTTAACATTACTGAGACTAGATAGGCACTTTTTACCAAAAGTGTCAATTATATTACAGAGATTTTACTTTGGAAAATGTAAACAGGGTGAAACTGAGACAGTAGAAGATTTCGTAACAAATCTTCGCAAATTGGCAGCCCAGTGTAAGTTTGGCGACACTGTAGAGGAACGTATTAGAGACCAATTTATGTTGGAGTGCAGAAGCTACAAGATAAGAGAGGCCTTGTGGTCCAAAGGTGATCCGAATTTGGAAGAGGTGTTAATGGTCGCAAAACAAATTGAACATTCAGAACTCTGCGTGGAAGATTTAAGAAAATCCAAGAATACGTTAAAGACTGTTCAGATTGTTGAGACAAGGTTGCCAACTAAAAAACACCCTGGTCCGTCGAAAACTAAACTGTTATGTTATAGATGTAATTCATCATCACACTTAGCCAATAGCAAAGATTGCCCAGCTTTTAAGGTGTTATGTAAAAAATGTGGTAAAAAGGGGCACTTTGCTAGGTGTTGTAAGTCTGGAGACAAAGGGGTGGTGAAGTTGAATGAAGTTGGTGATGGGGGCAGTGATGATAATGATGAAGAAAGATCATTCATTTTACAAGTTGTAAATGATGTAAACTGTATTGCTAAGGTACAATGTGAATACCCTATTGATGTGGTTGATGTTAATGGGGTCAAGGTTTCCATGATGATGGATTCAGGTGCAAAATTGACTCTGATTTCAGAGTCAGACTTTTTAAAACATTTTGCGAACAAGGTTACTCTTCAACCTCCAGATGTTTTGCCTTTTAGTTATGGGGGAAAACCTATTGAGTTGAGAGGATATTTTGAAGCTAAGATCATGTTCAAAGGGAATACCATTGAAGGGAAGATTTATGTTCCCATAGTAGGGAATACTATTTTGGGTTGGCCCCATCAGAAATTACTTAATATTGTATTGAACCCTAATGCAGTTCCACAAGTCCAAGTTCAAAAGGTCTGCTCTGGTAGTGATGATCTTATGAATGAATTTCCTGAAGTTTTTTCTGATAAGATTGGGTGTGTAAAAGGATACAAGCACCGCATTGTGTTGAAAAAAGAAGCTATTCCTATAGCATGTAAGGTTAGGAACATACCTTTTAGTTTAAGGGACAAAGTTAAGGTGGAACTTCAGAGATTAGAATTGGAAAATATTATTGAGAAGGTGGAAGCTGCAGAATGGGTGGCCCCAATTGTAGTTGCTTCTAAAGCCAACGGAGCTATTAGGCTATGCATAGACTTGCGAAATTTGAATAAGGAAGTGGTTGAGGACAGATTTCCCTTACCTAACATTACAGAAATGATAAGTTCTTTGGGCAATGCCCGTTTCTTCACTACTTTGGATCTCAGTTCAGCTTATCACCAGGTTTCACTGTGCGAAGAATCTAAATTGTTGACTTAATTTATCACTCCTTTTAGTGTTTTTAAATTCAACAGGATGCCGTTTGGATTATGTTCGGCGGCATCCGTCTTTCAAAGACTGATGAATGGGTTATTAGGTGATTTGCCTTTTGTGAAATTTTTTCAGGACGATGTTCTTGTTTTTTCAGATACTCTTGAACAGCATAGAACATCTGTCAGGAGTGTGCTTAACATTTTCCGAAACAAGGGGATAACTTTAAAAAAGGAGAAGTGTAAGTTTTTTAGAACCAAAATCTCCTATCTTGGTCACATGATTTCTGCGGAAGGAGTAAAGCCTAAAGAGGAGTTAGTTCATGCCATTATAAAGCTAGCAGCACCTGAAAGTAAATCTGATGTACAGTCCTTTTTGGGTATGGTGGAATTTTATGCTAAGTTCATTCCTGATTTGGCTAAAAGAACTTGTGCTATTAGGAGTTTACTTAAGAACCGATCTGAATTTAACTGGGACTCTGAGTGTCAGAGAGAATTTGAAGATTTAAAGATGGGTTTGTCTTCAGCTCAATCTCTTAATAGTTTCCAACCAGATCTACCTTGCTCAATTACCACGGATGCATCTGAGAAAGGATTAGGATGTGTTTTAAGACAGTTTAATGAGGACAAAATCAATACTATTGCATTTGCGTCTCGTAGTTTACGTGGGGCGGAGTGTAAATATTAGACTATCGAAAAAGAGGCTTTAGCAATTTTCTGGGCTGTAAGAAAATTTAAACAATTTCTGTGGGGAGTCAAGTTTGAAGTATGCACTGATCACAAACCTCTACGTGAGATCTTTGAGAAAAAGGGGTTGGATAATGTTTCGGGTCGCATTTGTAAGTGGATTGTTGGATTACAGGATTACCATTTTGATGTGAAGTATGTTCCGGGGTGTGAAAACAAAGCAGCGGACTGTTTATCTAGGATGAAGAATGTTGATTGGGATGGTTATGACTCTGATGATTCTTGGTGGGTTGATGAGGATGTTAAGGTATGTGCTGTCACTGACGGGTGTGTTACAGAGGATGAATGGTTACAAGGAATGGAGGATGATGCAAATCTTTCCCGTGTCAGAGATTTACTTTTGAATGGACGGGCCTTAAATAAAAATGAGAATATGAGTGAGAATTATAGTAAAATTTGGCATGAATTGTCCATTCAGAATGGGATAGTATTGAGAGGAGAAAGGTTAATTCCCCCGTGTAACTTGCGTGAGCGCATCATGGATTTTGCCCAAAGTGGTCATCATGGGATTTGTAAAACTAAAGAAAGACTGAGAGGAGTATACTGGTGGCCGGGTATGGACTTAAATATTGAAAGAAAAGTACGTGATTGTGTGGAGTGTAATGTTGCAGATAAGTCGTTGAAAGTTAGAACTCAACCTATGATACTCAAGAAAGCTCCTAACGAAGTGTGGGACTCAGTATCTATTGATATCTTAGAACCATTGAACTATAAATCACATTCAAAATTTGTTGTAGTGCTTTTGGATGAGCTTTCTAGGTGGCCAGAGATCATGATCTCTTCAGAAGTGTCCTCTTTGACTGTGATAGAATTTCTCACAGATGTTTTTAGTAAAGAAGGTAATACCAGGTCCATTTTGACTGATAATGGGGTTCAATTCACATCTAAACTTATGCATGAGTTTTTGAGTAAAAGAGGGATTCTGCATAGAAAGAGTGCCTTGTACCATCCTGAGACAAATGGGATGGTGGAACGTTTCAACAGGACATTAAAGGAGACCATTCAGTTGGCAAATCAATTGGGGTGTGATTGGGAATTCATGATTAAGAAGAAGGTTGAGGAATATAGGTTCACGCCACACACTAGCACGGGTCAATCCCCGTTTGTCATGTTCAAGAAACGTATACCACATACTATGGTGTATCCTCCGTGGGTTAAAGTTTATACTAAGGAACAACTCAATTATGAAGGTAGGAGGGATTCAGCAAGGAGCAAACATTTGTCTTGTCAGGAGAAAAGAAAACAAGTGTATGATTTGAGGAAATCTGTAAAAGAGTTACATATTGGAGTGGGTGATTTCGTAAAGGTCAAGTTACCTGGGAAAATTACAGGAGGGCAATCTCATTTTAGTAGAGTTTTTAAGGTTATTGAAGTTTACAGTGGTGCTGTTAAATTGGATGATGGTCGTGTGTGGAATCTCAATAGAATTGTCAAAGTCAAGTAATGTAAATGGGTATATATTTACTTTTCTGGAAGAGGAAGGTGGTGTGGTATTGTGTTAAGAATAAGTAAAGAAAAAATAACTTTCATGTATTTAAAATGTATCATATTACTGGTGTAATTGTATTTCATTGTTTTGCACTTTGTTTATTTGTAACATGCTATTTGGTTTCTTCCGGCCGCCCCTGCTCCATGAATGGGACTGCTTGGAATGTTGGAATGACAGTTGGTGAAGGAGCAGAGCAGGAGTGGCTGGGGTTTCCTTTTCTTCGTTGAGAATTATTCTTCAATAAATACGGATTACTGTTTTCCTGGTTTCCTGCATTGAAATTACTTCACTTACCTATGCTGACATGAAGGAGGCCTTTCTCACCAAGTACGGTCTCACTCCTGACAAGTACAGCGATCAGGTTAGAGGGAGTAGGAAAACTGATTCCCAGACCTGTTTAGAATGTGTATATTTTATTTTGCAGAGCACTCGATGGTTGGGTGAAGGGCAGTAATGTTACAGATTTTCAGGGCCTGTTCAACCTAATTGTGTGGGAGCCCTTGTTAGTCTGTGTTTTGCAGAGTTGTGCCAGCACGTGACTGATAGTAAACTGACTGACCCCAGGAAGCTTGCTATGGAGGTGGACCACTGGGTGAGTACCAGGGTCCACAAGAAGATGTATGGGGGGACTCAGCCAATGGTTGGCTGGGTCTCCAACAGAAGAAGGAGGGGGAGGTCAAGGGAGACACAGACAGGTCCACGGATAAGGGAGGGAGAAAAAGAGTCCCATGTCTCTTCCGACAGAAAGGAGGGCGATTCTGGCGGGCGGTGGCGAAGGGCACCCCATTTTCAACCCCTGTGCTTTGAGTGTTCCTAGTTAGGACACAAGCGAGAGGACTCTGTCTGTCCTAAGAAAGCTCCCACAGATGGCCCCTCTACAGAGGGGGCCAATGTGACCTTAGGGAGAGGTAACCCCCAGGGGCAGATCATAGATCATGCCATGATATCCCTTAGTTGGGAGGTAGACTCAGAGGGTGAGTTGGTGATCCCTGAGGGTGTGAGTCATCACTTCCACCAGGTGACAGTGAATGGATGGGGTCCCAGTCAATGCTCTGAGGGACAGTGGGGCTAACCATACCATTATGGTGCACAGGCTTGTCTCCCCAGAGCAGTACGCTGGCCAGGTGTATAGGGTGACACCAGACAATGGGTATGACTTCTTCTGCCCTATGGCCCTGGTAGCCCTAGAGTGGGGTGGGCAAGTGACCCAGAGGAGGGTCATAGTCAGACTCCAGATGCCCATAGACTGCCTTCTGGGGGAATTAGTTGCCCCAGGTGTCAGGGAACTGGGAGGGCTGTCCCCTAGATGCACCCTTACAGTTCAGTTGTCTGGGGGTACCACTCCAAGGCAGAAGGTACGAACAGTTCAGTAACATCTCACAGACCTGCCACTGCCACCAGGGATAACAAGTGCAAAGAAACACAACATCATGCGACAAACCCCAGTGAGGGGGGCCATGATGCTAGGAAGGTTTACGTAAGGTGTAGGAGCAAGCCCTGGCGGTTGCGGAGATCATGACAACTTCCTTGGGTTTTCTATCTAGGCAGACTTTTAAATCTTCTTGCTTAGCTATATTTCTTACTGGCTGTTGCTTAGGTATATTTCATTCTGGCTGTTTACTTGGCTTAGAGGTTTCTCTTGTTGGCTGTCTTGCATTATTTTGATTTACTATTAAGACATCTGAATTTATATTGTTAAAATTCCAATGTGTAAGAAAGATGAATTGGCAACAACGGGGTAACATGGCGCCGGCTGAAGAGGCGTGGCCGGGAGCTCTCCAGATTCTCGGCAGCCCTGCAGAAGTCTCGCTAATGCCACATCTTTAAATAAATAAAATAAGTAAGAGAGTTCTTACCTGAGGAAGGATCTCTCCGATTTCGTTTCTAAGCTTGTGATCATCTGTGCATGCGAGCGCTGGAGGGGACGGAGCTGGTGTGTGGGCAGAGGCAGCCTAGATTCTACATCATGGGAGACGCTTCTCGTATCAATGTGATTTCCGAGGGCCAGGAGGTGTGAGAGGCACGAGAGGCGCCCTTCCCCCAGAAGAAGCGACAAATAGAAACTGGGGGTCACTGTGGGCCAAGAGCTCGGAAGACCCGAGATATATGACGCCAGCTCGAGTGCGCACAGGTGTTGAGGAGCCTCAATCAGCCCCAGCCTTTCGAACACAAAGCCTGCATAAATGTAGGGTGGGCCTTACCAATCCTCTTTCTGAGTTAGAGAGTGGGGGCCCCTCTACCAAGTTTTTAGGGGTGGGGGGCCACCCTCAAAGAACTAAGAGGGGGAGGGGAGGAATGAGAAGCGGGTTAATCAGTGGCAGTGCAAGGAATAGTGACTGCTCTGAAAATCAGCAGACTATTACAAACTTGAAAAAGAAACAGGCAAATAAAAGCATTCCTATTCGGCATAAAAGGAAGGAAGTTAGTCCTATGGAAGACCCATTAGAAGATTGTAGGATTGCCACGCCGCTGCTTTCATTTTTTAAGTCTCTTCCCAGGGGTGTTAGGAGTGCTGAGACATTAAAAGAAGTTACTGCTCTCCCCTCTCTTATGAAGGTTTCAGGTCCAGAACAGCAGGAGCTAGAAAAACGTAACGAGAAGCCTAAGTTATCTCAAGTAGCAATAGACTCCTGCATTGGACATATGGGGACCTTATAGTCGTCGTCTCCTTCTAAAGCTCTAGAACCTGTACCCTAGATGGAGTCCTCTCAGCTTCAAAGCCTGGGAGCCCAGATGGACGTTCAAAACTTCCTGCTTTCATTAACGAAGGAAACCAGAGAAAAGTTTGAGATTTCAGAGCGTAACCAAGAAAAGATTAAAGAAACTTGTGAGGCTATGGAGGGCAAGATAAATATACTAATGGAAAGAATGAGCAGACTGGAAGCGGTGTCGAGGAACAAGACCGACGGGTACTCTCAAATAGGCACGACATTCTGCAGCTGAAAGCTGAAGAGAATGTTATGCAGGTGATAACGCGTCCTTCTATGTTAATTTATACACATTAGGACTCGTTTTAGGACGATGAATCTTTGGACCCAGTGGTGAGACACCGTAAGACGAGGTAACTGATCAATATATCAAGCCATATATCAATAATATTGTCAACATATATCACCACAATATATTTCACTTTAGACATTTGTTAAACCTTTCAGTCATGAATAACCACACCTTATTGAAGTTTTGTGAATTTTATTCCCTATTGATTACAATCTAATAGCAGATATATTAATCTCAAACCAAGAAGCAAAGAGCATAGTCACAATGCGGCAACTATGATACGGTTTGAACAATGCAAAGATCACAAACATAAGATAGTAATATGAAGGTAAACAAATCAAAATGTATAGAACCTCATATATGTCTTAGTTCAGCATAGCACCACGTCAGTCACGTCAGTTACGTCAGTCAAGGTGAATGCCTCATCTAGCCTCTAATTAGCATCAGCATGTTGGGCTTCATGCAAAACAATTTAGAACATCAATTTGGAAAACAACTAACTAAGGTCTCTAATCAAAAATACACAGCAGTTGGTACCTAGAAAGAAAAGGCAAATAGATGAATTTCAATAACAACAGCATAATTACCCTCCTCGGAATAGGTCAGCATACAGGATCAGTCTTCGTCTTCAGGACATCAGTTGAATCGCCGTCAGTCTATCTAATCTAAGGGCAGGGGACACTTCCCTCCTAAGGAGGAAAATGCAATGGGGCAGTCTATGGGTGAGGAAGGTTTTGTCTAAGTCTCCAGTCACCAAATAGAGTGACAGAGTTTCTGGATGCAATCGATATCATTCCCTACCTAACTCCCCGAGTCTCCTGTGTCAAGGGTTTTTTATCCCTTTTTGGCAATACCTTCCCCCAAAATTCTATTGGATAGTCACTACACCCCACTATCTGTAACCTATCAAATTATACATTAAGTAATGCATTTGTCATTTTACGATAAATTATAACATTTTGATTGGTCTTCATAATTGATGTTTTTCGTAGGTGGCACATCCGGGGTTACTTCATTCTCTGGTACGTTTTTCGGGTCAAGAGTTCTCTTTTCTGTGGTTCAATGTCCTTGAAAGTGTCCATATTTAGTTGCAAAGCATATAACTTTATACTAAAGCAACTAGCATGCGGATGGGAATATAACTGTCAATGATACAATAAGCGGAGAAAGGAACAAATGCTGGGTCATGGCCTTTTGCGAGTCAGCACACTGAAGAAACAGAAAAATATGCTTTAATATGAGAGTTACACAGCTAGTTTTCGACTCACACTAACTTAAGGCTTATGGATTCTAATAATGCAATCTTCGTACGTGTTAACATATTCAATTAATCATAGTACAAGCAATTATTTCTTACAGTCGACATTAGTTTATGCCTAAGATAATTCTCCACGTTTAAAATACGTTTCAATTAATAATATTATTAATGCAGCATTGTTAAGTATAAGCATTTCACATCTAGATATATAATATTTAAACTACGCTCTCTCACAGGATAAGCTAGAAACTTTGTAAAAAAAATATGAGAAGACATAATATTAGATTGTTGAATGTTCCAAAGGGGGCAGAAGGGGATGATATTAAAGGTTATGTAATATCCTTAATCAGGGACTCCATTCCTATATTAGGAAATCTTAATCTAGAAGAGGATATCCAAAGAGTTTATCGAGACCCCTTTAAGAAAAACGCAGCTAGAACACCTCCCAGGAAAATTCTGATAAACTTTGGAACATGCTCCATTAAAGAGAGTATCCTCTCAGAAGCTCTTAAAGGCAGTAGCTTCTCAAGAGGAGACTGGTCTTATCGTATAAGATCTGATGTGTGCAGGGCTACTTTGGATAGGCTATGGGAACTTGGGAAGTATATCTAAGAGCTTAGGTCTTTGGGGGCAACAGTGCAGATGAGGTTTCCAGCTGTTCTATGAATTATTTGGAACAATAAGATGCATAACATGAGGGACCCGAATGAAGCTCGTACCTTTGTGCAACAGATCAAGGCATCACGCTAAATTATGTATTTTGGCTGCCCAGCGGAGAGCTCATAGGGGGGAAACTTTATGTTTCTCCCAATGAAAGAATGGAGGGTTCCCCAGGGAGCGGGGTCTTAAAAAATTGGTTGGGTGTTTTCCACAGGGTGTGGGAGCATATGGGGAAAACATTAAAAAATTAGTCCTCTTGGAGTGTGTTATTGTTGACCACATTATACTTGGGTTAGGTGGTGGTTTACAAGGCTTCCCATTTTACATAATGTCTAGAAATAAGCACGCCCCGTTAAAGGTTTTATCCTGGAACGTAAATGGTCCTAGGGTTAAAAGACAGAGATGGAAGATTCTGCAGTTTTTGAAAGCAACAGACGAAGAGGTGATTATTCTCTAAGAGACCCATCTACTGCAGGAGAAATGGGAAGATATTCCTAAACACATGAAATGGGTTGATCATTGTGCGAGTACTACTCAATCCTGTGCTGTAAAAGGAGCCGCAATCCTTTAAAAAAAAATCTATAAGGGCAACTGTGGGCAATGTCACTGCAGACTCCAAAGGGAGATGGTTGATCGTTGAAGCGAGATTATATGAGTCCTGGTTTACAATAGCAGAGTACTATGGCCCCAACATACATGATCTGGCACCCTTCCAGGCCTAATATAACCACATATTAACATCGAAACATCCAGTCCTGCTGGGCTGCGACTTTAATGTCTTGTTGGATCCAGTCTTGGATAAGTCCACCCCTAGAGGTACTGTGAATTCACCTAAAACAAGAACTTGGGTGAAAAAGGCAATGGAAGATCTGGGCCTAGTTGATATCTGGTGCTGGAAGGGAGGAGTAGGCTATAGATTTACTTTCTATAATAAGAAATATTGTCACAGTTCCAGGATCGATTTTTTCTAAGTACATAGAAGTCTATGCAGGAAAGCTAAATATGAGGGGCACGCCCTGGAACATCTATCTGACCACTCACCAGTGAAACTTCACCTTGACCTTGATAAACCAACCACTAACCCTAGGTGGACGGTAAACCGGGTTTTGTTTTTGGATGAATTTATTGTTAAGAGGTTAAAGCGAGATCCTAAAATGTTTTTTTGCTATGAACTATGGATCTACTACTCTACAGGTGGTTTGGGACGCATATAAGGTCTATACAAGAGGGAGGCTAATTAATCTGGCTGCCTATAGACATAAAGACGAAAAGAAACAGATAAGAAATTTTGAGTCTGTTATATCCGCCATACAAGAATCACAATTTAAGGACAGGTGTCTTTGGATAAACAACCAACAATCATTTTGGACGCCAAAATGAAGAGGGCCAGAGCAGACGTAGAGGTTATTTTAGAAATCAAAAATAGGAGACGATGGAAAGTAGTTGCTTTGCACACTATGGCCCGTATTTATACTCCGTTTGCGCCGAATTAGCGTCGTTTTTTTCGACGCAAATTCTGCGCAAAACTAACGCCATATTTATACTTTGGCGTTAGACGCGTCTAGCGCCAAAGTATGGGCAAATAGCGTCATTTTTTTGCGTGAACGGCTTCCTTGCGTTAATGAGATGCAAGGAAGGCGTTCCCGTCTAAAAAAATGACGGCGACGCAAATGCGTCGTATTTATACTCCCGGGCAAAAATCACGCCCGGGAGTGGGCGGGGCAAAAAACCCCGCATTTGCGCCACTTTTTAACGCCTGGGTCAGGGTAGGCGTTAAGGGGCCTGTGGGCTCAAAATGAGCCCACAGGTGCCCTCCCCTGCCCCCAGGGACCCCCCTGCCACCCTTGCCCACCCCAGGAGGACACCCAAGGATGGAGGGACCCATCCCAGGGACATTCAGGTAAGTTCAGGTAAGTATAATTTTTTATTTTTTTTTATTTTTTTTGGTGGCATAGGGGGGCCTTATTTGTGCCCCCCTACATGCCACTATGCCCAATGACCATGCCCAGGGGACATAAGTCCCCTGGGCATGGCCATTGGGCAAGGGGGCATGACTCCTGTCTTTACTAAGACAGGAGTCATTTAAATGGCGTCTGGGCGTCGAAAAAAATGGCGCAAATCGGTTTGAGGCGATTTTTTTGCCTCAACCTGACTTGCCCCATTTTAAGACGCCCTAACGCCATTTTCCCCCTACGCCGGCGCTGCCTGGTCTACGTGGTTTTTTTCCACGCACACCAGGCAGCGCCGGTCTGCTAGCGCTGGCTAACGCCATTCCATAAATACGGCGCCCGCATGGCGCTTCAGAATGGCGTTAGACGGCGCTAATTTTTTTGACGCTAAACTGCGTTAGCGCAGTTTAGCGTCAAAAAGTATAAATATGGGCGTATGGGTATGGGGAAGGATGTAGCAAGCTCTTAGCATGGAAAACCAAAAGAGACCAGAATAGGAACTACATCACATATATTGGAAACAAAGCCACAGGATGCTATTGCACAGGGGAGACTGAGTTGAGGATGATTTTACTTCCTTCTTTCGAAAGTTATATAAAGAGGATTCAGAGGCATCGGAGGATCAGATCAGGGGCTTCCTGGATGATATTTACCTCACTGGGTTGGATGGAACGTCACAACATGAGTTGGACTTAAAGATAGATACGGAAGAGATGCATGAGGCCATAAAGAGCTTAAAAAGGGGGAAGGCACCTGGCCCTGACAACCTCCCAAATTAATTTTACAGAGTACTCAAAGATGAGTTGGCCTCAATCATGTTAGAGTTATTTACTGAAGTTTTCCTTGAAGGCATGGAGATGCCGAAATCGTGGGATGAGGTCACTGTTAGCCTGATTTTGAAACCTAGGAAAGATCTGGCACAGTGTGAGTCATATAGTCTTATTTCATTACTGAACTAAAATTATAAACTTTATACACATATTCTATCTAAGAGGCTTGAGAGGATGGTTGGTATTTTGGTGAATGAAGATCAGAAGGGCTTTATTAAGGGGAGGGATCTTCACAAATTAACACATGACTTAATGGGTGCAATAGATCTGGCACTTCAGGATGATTCTCCCTTAGCGGTCCTTACTTTTGATGGTGCTAAAGCCTTTGATTGGGTCAGTTGGCCCTTCTTACAGAAGGTTACAGACCTATACATTTGGGGATGTCTTCTCCAGGGCAATAAGAGCTTTCTACAAGAATCCAGTAGCTAGAATATTGATTGATGTTAATTTGTCACAACAATTTAAGATTGGGCGAGCTTTCCCCTCTTCTTTTTAACCTGTATATTGAGCTCTTAGCTATATTGATTAGAAGGACTAGTAATATTTTGCCTTTCCAAAGTAGAGGATGGGAAAAGAAAGAGGCACTGTATGCGGATGACCTAATTATATATACTAGAGACGTAGTTGGTTCCCTTCCCAGCATATTACTTTCCCTAGAGGAATTTGGCCGGATGTCAGGTTATTCTGTAAACTAACAGAAAATCTAAATTATGTGCTGGAATATCACCTATAATAGCCCTTTAGTTAAACAACAGATGAAATATTTGCGGGTACAGATAGCCAATCTGGAGGAGGTTGCTTAGGTCGACTTTAATAGGGTTCGGGTGGATACAAAGAAGCTCCTAAAGATATGGGCTGGCCTCCCATTATCTCTAATTGGTAGGTTGAATATTTTAAAGATGATTATCCTACCAAAATGTACCTTCTTGTTTAATACAATCCCTTTAGATATTAAGTTGGGTTGTTTAAAAAATTACAGGGGGACCTAACTTTGTTTGTACGGGCATCAAGGGGAGTCCGTATTGCTTGGAAAAAGCTGTGCAAGAAGAAAGAGCACGGAGTGATCCCAACACTTGACTGCTATACATATTGTCTCGCCTTCCAGTTACAAAATATACAGGGGGTTACCAAATGACAGACTTTGCTTTACCCCTCTTTTAAGGGTAATGACCCAACACCTTTTGGAGGCAGGAGATCACTTCTTATATAAATGTGGTCACCTGAAATACTTCAAAAAGGTCTGGTTAAAGACTTTGACAGCAGCTTGTAGAATATAGATTCAAGTCTGCATGCCCTAGGGATACCATACTATAGTAGCTTGGCTCCCATTTGGGTTTCACCAGACACCCCTGAATGTCTGCAAGATAAATTATTGGCTCTCTTACGGAAAATGGGGTTAGTAAAGTAGGGACAAATCATAGAGGATCACACTTTGATATCCTGGTCCACATATACAGAGCAAGTGGGAGGTTCAATCTCTACATTTAAGCACTATCAGCGGGCAAGTTGGACAAGTACCCTTGCAAAGAAAGGGACAGAGAAGAGTATCTGGGAGAAGAGACTGCTTCAGAGACCCGTTTACCATAAAAAGGTTGCTTTATGGTATTGTATGCTAACAGAGGCAGGGGAAGATCCCTACTCCCTCACAGAGAAGAAGTGGGGAAAGGACTTAGCAGTTCTGGTTGTCATCAATTTCTGGCAAGAATCAATGACTGCACTCTGGTTTACAGTTAAATCTGCCTCTTTAAAGAAAGACTGTCTGTTTACATTATATAGGGCGTATTGGTCGCCAGAGAAGCTAACTGCCCAGGGAAGGGCTAAGAAAAACTGTCCTCGCTGTGGTGAAGAGAGGGCAAATGAACTTCATATCTTTTGTCAGAGCCCTAGTTTTGAAGAGTTCTGGAACGATGTTGGTAAGGTGCATAAGGATGTAATTAGCCCAGATGTTAAAGTAAGCCTCCCAATGATAATTTTTGGGTGTTTGATGGAGAAGGGCAGAGTAAGAAGCTTACCAGACACCAAAGTCACCTGCTGTTTGTGTTAATACTTTTAGCCAGACAAGAAATCTGTTTGAAATGGCCTCTCCCTTGGGCTCCAACTGCACAAGAATGGCTGACAGCGATCAATAATCTGTGCTATCTAGAACACAGTGGCTCTCCCAGGAAAAAAAACAAGTTCTGGTCACTTTGGGAAAATGGCCACCAAGAGATAGGTCACTTTGGTTAGAGTTTGGGTTGTGTGGAGCTTAACAAAAAGAGTCCAATGATTAAGAACTTTCCACAAGGACCTTATCTGTTATAAGACTGTTGGGCGGGGCGCCTACTCGTGTCAACCTACTCATGACGCAAGGGTACTGGCAGAAATTGCCCTGGTCCTGAGTGGCCTGTGGGCGGAGGGTGCGCCATAGGGTGGAGACTCACTGCAGTTGGGGATTTCCCATCTGCGCCGAATTTCGTTACCCCCTTAACCTGGGTGGAAAACTATGGGGACAAAAAAAGAAGATGAATTGGCATGCTTAGTTGCTTCGAAGCTTATGTTCATCCTCTTGTATTACATTGATTTACTATTGAGAGATTTGTTGCTAAATCCCTAACTACTTCTTGCTCTCTTCAAGGATCCTAAGGTTTTTTACTTTGAATCTTCTTTTGCGACCTGCTTTTTTTGTTTTGGACTCTGGCTTTTGAAGACTCAAACAGTCCTGATCCTACTTACGGATCCTCATAATTATTTAATTAGAGCATCCACACATGCGTATTGACATGGCTAATCAAAAAAAGGAGCCCTGGAAAATGTTATAATAACAGTCCTGTACTGCAACAAGTAAGCAAAAGAAACAAATCCAACCCTCTGCAGAGGTGTTTCTAGGGTGGACGTGAGGTTGTTACCAGAACCAAATTTTGAAAAAATAGGACCAAGAACAATATTTTAAATGAGAGTCTGCCTCCTTGTCCATCTTCAACAATACTGCCTCTCATTGTAGCTGATAAAGCCCCTGCTTTTCAGGTGATCTGCTCTAGCACTGACACAGCCATACCTTTTTTGCTCCTGAAAATGATTATCACAGGCAACACCAGTCAGCCTCCTACCTTCTGAGTGAAGCCTTGCACCATTTGTCAGCTTGCAGGGTCTAGCATCCTAAACATCAACAATATTAATGGGGAGAAGCTGGTATTTGGACAAAGAATTCTTTTTAGGTCCAAGATCTTCTTTTAAATGGGCCATTCAGTTAATCCAAAAGAACAGTTTACCCCATCCTGCTTCACTAACAATCACCAACAATAAGCATTCTGCATTGTTTTTTTCATATTATGCCTGCTTTCATTTGGAGACTAATTGTGGTGTTGTTCACAGGATGGACCCTTAAAGGAGGTGCACTATCTCAGCAAGATGACCCCTTGCTGTTGAGATCTGCATATGATCTGCAGGTCGCAGTATTGAATTTTGAGCTCTTCCCTTCTCACTCTTGAGGTTGGTAAAATGGTTATGAAGTACGAATTGGGTAATAATAAATGTAAAGAAAATTTTAAAAAGTTATTTAAACAAAAGCTTTATATAACAGATTATTGTTAGTATCATTATTATTATTAATATCGTTATTATTATTAGCATTCTTATGTGGGTATTTTATGTGTTAAGAACGCCGAGATAGTAGCTACTTTGTGTGAGTACCATATGCAGTCCCATGATTCAGTTGTGGGCTGATATTAAAATAGTTAATTTAATACGAATGATGAAAAGTATTGTTTGATTTAAAAAATACAAAAGCCCTCAGTACGTGGGCGGCCTGGCGTGAGGTGTGATTTTTATTGCACCTGATAAAAAAACATACCTGCTGGTAAGTTTTTTTATCAGGAGCAATAAATAGCAGAGAAAAGGAAGTCTATGTAGTAGCAGTTATGAGCAGGATCGATGTTGTAGGGCCATTGGTCAATGGAAGTGCAGGCTACTTGTAATGGGAGATGGTCTGTGGTCTCAAGACTAAAGGAAGTTGTCATGACAGATAAAACACCTCAAGCATATGAGCACATTTCCTACCTCATTCAGCCTTCATGTCACTGGCTGCAGGCTGAAAGGGAACTGTAATTAAAGTGTAAGAGCTCAGCAGCAGAACGACACCAGCAAATGTACTTACATAGAAAAGCCCTCAGGAGAGGAGTCTATAATCAATTTATATCCCCTGGATGATTGTCACAACTGCACAGACACACACTGATGGGGAAAGGAAGTTAACACCAGCGGGCACTGAACTTGTATCAAGGAACACCAATCCTTAGCTAAAGTGTCACAGTGATGTCTCATTACCTGATATGTGAAACCATTATGCCCTTGGAATCCTATCAACTTTCTCTTTTTACATTAAAATTGAATGCACCCTACCTTGATCAACGCTAACTCCGGATCAGGGGCTAGATTAGTGAGATAGGCCATCCTGGTGGACTATGGTGTCCCTGTCTCTGACGAAGGCAATCTAAGAACCAACAGAACTGTGGTGTCTCCTCAGCATGTCTTGATTAGAAAGAACAAGTGCTACGCTCTGTGACTGTTCACCTGATGGCGGGGTGGAGAAGGTTTGTTGTGGTTGATCTTTAGATGAGGATCAACCATGAGTAGGAATTATTATTTACCATCAGGAATACTCTGCATCGTTGATTTTATTTCAGTGGCATAATAGCCGTGGTGCATTTCCAGTGGCTTATTCACCCTCAGGTGGTGCTCTCCTAAGCCACCTGGATGAGGAAACATGGTCCTCCACCCACTAAGGTTATCGTGTGGACAGCCTTTGAATGCTTACCTTATCTCTCAGGCAAATGGCAATTGCCTCAGCACCACAGGGCTCACAGCACCCTTCTTTGGCATAGGGAAGTGTCTGCCGAGGAACAGAAGGATGAGGCGGTTAAACGACCCAGACACAACTACACACCAGAGCAGCAATAAAAAGGCTGCAGGGATATGTGCAACTAACCCAGGCTAGTAGGACAACTCCGAGTTCCCTGTCCCAGACAACTTTATCTCACTTTTCCAGGACAGTAAGATTCTGCTGGCTGAATATTGCTTCGCAACAACAGGCTACCTCAAAGCTCTGTTCCGGGTGAGCTTTCTTACTCTCTCAAAGTAGTCAGACACCCTGAATGTTCGGCTGTACATTGGCTCACACAATCACTTTAGTATTGAATGTTCACACATCTAGACTCTTCTGCTGTGTCTTCTTGGCTCACACAAACCGCTCAGGAAGTGAATATGCAAAATGTTTTCAGCATCTGGCACACTAAAACTCCTCAGTTGTGAATATCCTGGTATCTTGAATGTTGTCAGTGTCTTGGCTCGCACAAACTCCTCGTTTGTGAATATTGTGCTCTCTTGAATGTTATCACTGTATTGCCTCACACAGACTCCTCTGTGTTAAATATTTTGACATGTCTTGAATGTTCTCCATGTACTGCTCAGAAAATGTCCTCAGTTGTGAATATTCTGATGTCTTGAATGTTCTGTGTATTTTCGGCCGAGCTAAGTTATGAATATGTAGATACCTAAAATATTCGGTTTTTATTTGCTCATAGTGTCTCCACCGTTGTATGAGCTGTAATTATTCAACTACCTGGCACAGTCTGTGATTTTTAGGTCGAGCGCACAAACGCTTTTCGACCTGTTGAAGAATTCTATGGGTTTTTAACCATGCCCATTACTTTCACTCGTTTGTAGGGTCGCCTTTCAAAAATCCCTTGATGTCATTGGTAAATGCTTTATGTTTGTCCGTCCTTACTGCATTGCAGACTAGCCCTGTTACATAGATTATTGCACGATTACCGATATACTTCAGTGTGAGCTATTTTTCTCCCCCTTCATGCTCCATGGCACTCACAGAGCGAACTCCATCGATGGTATTGAAGCGTTGGTCACATTGTTCACACTGTTACCTAATAAGAGTAATTTCTTTTGTCTCTCCCCTTCACGCTCCATAGCTTTCACAAAAACACTTGTAATTGATAAATGCTTTATGTAAAAACTCAGAAATCCTCAAAGCAGCTCTCCCAACACAGGGAGAGAGCTGATACTACAGTGTTCACTGCACTTGGGAAGCTCACCCATAATGCTTTGCAAGCATTCTTTTACAACACATTTTTGCCAGTAACTCAGCCTGTGGCCGTCCTAGCACAATGGGACCACCACCAAAACATTCATGACAACATGCTCTTTCTCTCTACATCATCTTTGTTTCCTCACTCTACGTTAGTGGGGACCCCAAAATAATAACCCCTCACGCCACGCAGTGTCTGTTTAAAAGGTCTCATGGGTGGAATTTTTGTTTTAAAGTTGAAAGTAGTTTGTATTTGAAGGTTGTTGTTTATAATATTGTTGTAGTACACCTGCAAGTCCTGAGCATGTGTAGTGCACTATGCCCTCAAGGGACTAAATGTATGCTTGTACTGTATTATTTTCGGCCATTTTGTTTTTGTGTGGTTAAACTCTCTAGGGGCTAATTATAAGGTTACATTACCACGTTTCTTAAAAATGCTATTTTTATTGTGGTGTCCTCTAAGGGGTGTTCTCAGCATTACAGTCAACATACTGCAATATTTCTGGTAATCAGAAACTCGCCCCATAATGCTTTGCTGGGCATTCCTTTAACAAAACATTTTTGCTCATAACTCAGCCTATGGTGGTCCTAAGACAATGGGACCACCTTCAAAATGTGTTTACCACAACATACTCTTTCTGTCTAGAGCATCTCTGGGTCCCACACTAGGTTAGTGAGGACCCCAAAACAATAACCCATCCCACCATGCAGTGTATTTGTAAGCTCTCTTATTTCTGGAAAATGTCTTTTGCACCTGAAAGTAGTTTGTGTTTTAAGAGCCTTGTTTGAAAAAATGTTCCAGTAGGCTTACTATTTCTTTAGTTATATGTAGGGCTACTGGAATTATGTGGCGGAAAAGACCAACATATGCAGCAGGGTTGACTAATTAATGTGCCAAATGAAGGTCTGTTACAAATTTACAATGCTAGTAGCTCCAACTCAAGTAAATGTGAGACCTATTACAATACAAATGCTTGTTGGCTCTTGCAGTTAACTCATTCGTGAGTATGTAGATTCCTCAAATATTGTGGGTTTACTGGCCACACAATCTCTTCAGTTGCAAGTATTCAGATGTCTTTATTGTTTTTGTGTATTGAGTTACATCTTTTTCCCTACACTCAGATATGACGAATAATCTGTTTTTGTTTGTTCTGACACTCTCCCCCGTTCTTTATGCTTAGACATCGTGGGCTGTCTGTGTACATTTACTCCACACATCCTATTCTGTTTTTTCACTTTGCTTGTTGCAGAAGTCTCACAGTGGTAGTAGTGTGAGAACATGGGCACCGAATAGGAAGGGATGGGGATCAGTAGAAAGTACGTTAGACCCATCCAAAAGTATAAGAAATGTATACCTACCCTGAAAAAAATCACACACTACCCCCTGCATAATTACTCCCAGCGCACTGGTGCTTGTAGGCAAAAAAAAAAAAACAATAGAGTTTCCTTCCAGTAGCCACTGGAGTCACACTGCTTGATCCCACTGCAGTCTGTGGGCACCGCTGTGCTGGGTTTGAGTGACAGTCAAGCACAGGAGCAGTCACGGATGTCCATATGAGAACAGCATCCACAAATCAATGACAATTATGTTAAAATATTCAAATGAGTCAACTAAAATGTTTGTACAAATATTTTAATAATGCCTGAATTCCTGGAAGTGGGATATTATTTTGTTTGCGGCTTTCAAAACAGTAAGGGGAACAGAATGACCTTCCTTTAACCAGAAATGCATTAAAACAAATAGACCTGTTTTAACATTTATTTGAGAGCGCAGCAAGTAATTCCTGAAGGGATATGTTTTGCAATCAGGGGTTGGATTTTCTTGGAATACCGAGCGTGGTTCTGGTTTTGCGTGGTGGTGAACAAAGGTCAATACTGCCTACTCAAATACCACACCCCCTACAAAACCCACGTGCACTTAATTCACACCCAGAGTCTTCTCTGAGAACAGTGAACTGACTGCATATTAAGAGAATTTACCAAGGAAATGGTTAACTTCTATGTAAATACTTAATAATTTGCTTGAGCACCTCACTGACATACCGGCGATCAGGAAATGGCACGTAATAGACATGCCATGATGACACTTACAGCCAGCAGCCTTGAAACTACGAGATGGTCCTTATGAAGGATTCCTCAACAAACAAAAATGAGTCATCGGATTATTTAGCAGTAATGCACTTTTGTCAATTCCTTTCATAGCTGTTTAGTAATTAATCGGACTATGAAGTCCAAATGGTGTCAAACCCTCCAGAAAATTGCATTTTAGAATAGGCGAGGCTGCTGATTTGGATACCGGAAAAAAGTAACAAAGTAGAAGTATTTTACAGTTCTGCACTTAGAGTATTATACATACAACAGCTGGTCTCCAAGGAGCAGCCTAAGTTGAAATAACCTGCTTTGTTTACATTCAAAATATGTAAATCAGTATTGCCACCAAAGGGCGTGCATCTGTAAAGTGGAAGAGAGGCCACATGCCTTCCTCATGGCCTTCCAGATTAAGTCTGACGTTTTAAATTTTAAGTTATAAAATCAGTCAAATATATGCAGTTTACCCTTTGACTATAGACAAGAAAAAGTATCAATGAAATATGTTTATTTCTCCTCGTTTTTCCTCTTTCTATGTGAGAGGAAAAACCTCCCAGGAGTGTTTTTGTGCAGGAAGGTGTCCTTTCCTGCACAAAAACAATCCTGCCTACAACATAGACACCCTTGCATCATTGTGCTAGTGTGCCTGCGTTGGCACCAGGCTACCAAAACAGCGTCATTGTAGTGGGAAATGACGGCAGTGGGCTGTCTTGCTTCAATACGGCACATTTTTGCCCTTTCCCTGTGACGAAGGACAGCTGCGCAAGGTGACTTTCTGAGCTGCCCTGCACCAAAAACCCATAAATATGGGCCAAGGTGTTTTTGCCATCAGGTCAACTAGGTGTAGCTTTATCTTATGGACACACACTGCATTCAGTAAGAGAGTGACTGCCACAGAGTTTCATAATCTTTCAGCTAAAAGGTCTAAGGGTTCCTCTGTACAAAAAGTATGGTGAGACTGGGGACTGATGATCCATGACACAACCTAAAATCTGATGAGAGCCCTTAGTTTACTGGCAAGCCAAACGTTTTGTCACATGTGCACTGTTAGTTCTACAAATGCTCTGCAATAGGTTAGAATAATAATTGTCTAATGGATACTATTGGAAATAGCCCTTTCTGCAGGGTCACCCCCACATTCTTGCCTCCCTCCTCCTTGTCTTCTGACCTTGTTTTTGTTGGCTTCAGGACTCTTACACTCTACCACTGCTAACCACTCCTAATGTGTTTGTGCTCCCTACTTAGAATGTGGTAACATTGACTTATATACAATTGATATATGTCATTTACTTGTAAGTCCCTAATAAAGTGCACTATAGGTGCCCAGGGACTGAAAATTAAATTCTACTAGAGGGCCCTCAGTACTGATTGTGCCACCCACTACAGTAGCCCTGTAAACATGTCTCAGGCCTGCAGGTGCAGAGCCTATGTCTCCAGTTTTAAAATACCACTTCGACCTGACAGGTGCACCCACTTGCCAGGCTCAAACCTTCTTTTTAACATTCTAGTTAGCCACAAGGGCCAGGTGAAGGCTACTTAAAAAGGTGTACATGTACATTTAAGTTTAACATGTCCAGGTAGTGAAAAACAATTACATTCATTTTTCACTACAGCAAGACCTGTCTCTCTCATAGGTTAACATTGGGGTTACCTTTAACCAACCTTTAAGTGTAACTTCAAAGTGGGAAAAGATAGACATTTGAAGTTTGGTGTCTCTGGACGTACAATTGAAAATCACAACTCTTGGTGAAGTCCTATTTCAAATTGTAAGACTGAAAATGTATCTTTTAGAAAGTTGCCATTTTCGTCCTTTAACCATTCTCTGCCTCTGTCTGTCTCTGAATACGCATCTTGGGTGGATGACAGCTGCCTTAGTGTATTCCCTCTAGACATTCACACACAAAGGGAGTTGGGGTTTAGCATTTGCATCCTGATGGCCCATCAATAGGCTGATGAGCATTCCTGGGCTAGATGGGAAGGAGGAGCTGACACAAGAATAGGGCTGTGCCTCTCCCAACACAAAGGGCTCTCCCTGTAGAGCGTCTAGAGCCAGGGAAGCAAGGGCAGGGACATTGGGATCTTCAAAGGCACATTTGAGTTGAAGTATTGGACCCCAAACCCCACAAAATCTGAACTCTGAACCAAGGGCATTCTACCAGGAAGAAGGACTGCTGTGCTGGCAGGAGGGACTGCCACTCTGCTAACTGCATTGCTGTGTTGGCCTCCTGCTTGCTGTGTGCTTTGCTGTAAGAGGGACTGCCACTTTGCTGCTGGTTTTGATGTGTGAGAAAGACTGGACGTGTTCTTCACCTCCTTGAACCCAAGATTCTCCAAGTGCTTGTTGACTTGTGTACTGTTCTCTGAGGTCTCAGGGACATCAAAGACTGCCTGCAACTCTCCTGGTGCTGCTGGATTCTGCCATCTGTGAATCCTACCCTTGCCTGAGGTGACCCCCTCCAGTCCTGAGCCTCAAAACTGGGCTCTGCAGCTGTTTTCTGCAAAAACCATTGCATTGACCCGACTCCGTGTGAAAAATCAACGCATTGCTCCTCAACGCTGATGGAGAGGCTGTACCACAGTGGATTCACAGCCTTCATGACTCAGTGCCCACACTCTGTGCAGCTCGATAATGCATCACATTCACTTAAATGCATTTCAACCCTGAGGGTGACTTGACTGCGAGTTTCGACAACAACACATCTTCCTGACTGCACAGATTGGAACCAACTCATTGTGCCCTCGACGTTGCAGCTTTGCTCTATCAAAGGTACTGTTTCAGTGGACCCTGCATGGGTTCTGTAGGTGGTCTAACCTCCATTGTGGTTTCTCTGAAATTTGGATTTGCATTGGTCTTGTGCGACCGGATAACCACTGTTGGTGCTTTGCGCTTTTATGTGCTATTTTAGCTAAATCTTACAAAATGCATATCTCAGAGTCTACTTATTGGAGTTTTTTGTTTTAGTCTTATTTTATTCAGATAAATATTCTCTATTTTTCTAAACTCGTGTGGAATCTTTTGTAATGTCTTTCACTGTGTTACTGTAACTAAGCGCTGCACAAATACTTTACACGTTGCCTCTTAAGTTAACCTGGCCGGTCTGTGCCAACCTACCAGAGGGTGGCCACAGGTTAATTTAGGGTTTGTATCTGCCATTCCCTGACTAGGATTGTAGTCCCTACTTGGACGGGGTGCATACCTCTGCCAACCAGATTCCCAATTGCGAACATATATGAAGTACAGGATTCATTTATTTTGTGTCTGACAGGTAAGGAGATAGTTTTAGGGCACTTGCAAACTGACCTTTCAATCTCTGAAAGGACTGATGATCGGTCACAAAATACAGTATTCATTCATTTCAGTATAAGGGAGGGGTTCATGGGACACCACTATCTTTTCTCTGCTCTACATTACTGGTCAATATATCTGCCTGGTCTGAGGGACAAGAGAAGTCTACCAGGTGTGACTATAAAACATTTGGCACACATTAGTGGCATCCAATGTGGTGTCCTTTTCATTATTCCTCATTTGGGGCCACACCAATTTGGATTTCTCTAGCCTCTAGAGTTATAGCCAGGTCTCTGCAGAGCAAGGGAAATGGACAGGTATCTTAGTCACCTGAAAGACAAAAGACCTGTCAGATGATTCCATGGATTAAAAGTAGCCTACATAATGTAGCCCCCCAAATCAGATTCTAGGCCTGTAGATGGTCCTTTCCCTCTGCCTTCGACGAACAGGATTATAGAGTCTTTGTGTATGCATAATGTAGTTGCCTGATTCGTATGGCATGGCAACTAGTCACTGAGTGAAATGCATACAAATGCATTGTTAAGTGAAAGCAGTTGGTAACCTTTTACAGGCCAGTTTCTGGGCAAAGCATTATGACAATCATGCATCATAGGAAATTCTCCTAAGAACTCAGGACAGTAGACATGAGTGCATTGCATTTTTGTAGTGGTTATTAATATTATGGCTGTGCACAACATATATAGGCATTTATTCATGGGAAAGCACTGTATTAGTTACATATGATATGACAATATGCACACAAAAAAGATAGACACACCCTATAGACGTAAAACTAAGAGGTAGTACCAGCAATTAGTAAGACATTATGGGGGTCATTACAACATTGGCGGTAAAAGCCGCTTACCGCCGTGCAGAAGACCGCCAACACACCGCCGTGGCCGCGGAATTCCGCCACAGCTATTATGACCCACATCTCGAAATCCGACAAAATTCAGACACCCACACAAGTCCGCCACACCAAAGGTCAGTGATAAACTGGCGAAAACAAAACCGACACCGTTACGCCAACAGAAATACGCCCACACTATCACGACCCACGAATCCACGCGGCGCTCATTCAACCGCGGTATTCCATTGGCGGTACACAACGCCGTGCTCAAAATACACACACTTCTACAAAACACCGCCACATTGGACAATTCCAAATACACCCACCTGATACACATACACACACCACTCCCACACACCCATTACAATATAAAACACACACCCACATCACCCACAAACCCCTACGACAAAAAATTCAGAAAGAAGGCCAGAGAGAGACACCACCATCCACAAACTAGCATCCACAGGCACTCAACACCATCACCCACACAACTTCCACGCACAAAACACCACACATCACCACATATCACCACACTTATCACCACACACACCACCCCACACATTACCTACACCACCCCATGGCACGGCAAAGACACCCCAGGTTCTCGGAGGAGGAGCTCAGGGTCATGATGGAGGAAATCGTCCGGGTAGAGCCACAGCTATTTGGAGCACAGGTGCAGCACACCTCCATTGCAAGGAAGATGGAGCTATGGCGAAGAATAGTCGACAGGGTCAACGCAGTGGGACAACACCCAAGAAATCGGGACGACATCAGGAAGAGGTGGAACGATCTACGGGAGAAGGTGCGTTCCGTGGTCTCCAGACACCACCTGGCGGTTCAGCGGACTGGCGGCGGACCCCCACCTCCTCACCCACAACTAACAATATGGGAGGAGCAGGTCTTGGCGATTCTGCATCCTGAGGGCCTCGCAGGAGTCGGTGGAGGAATGGACTCTGGTAAGTCAAACCTTTAACTACCATATCCCCCACCCTACCTGCATGCTATCACATACCCCCACCATCGCCCCCTCCCCTATCCCTCCAACTCCTCACAAATGTACCAATATCACAAACCACACATCCCAACACCAAGCCCTGCATGCAACACCAACGCATGGACACCCATCACCAAAGCATGCCCACTGCACATACCCACACATTCCCCTAAACCAACATCACACAAGCCCCCACATAGGAATGCAAGCACTGGGGTACACGGTCACCCACCCATTGCACACTATGACACACACAGATGCAATAATTATGCTTTTACACCCCTGCAGGACCACTACCCAATGTCACCAAACAGGAGGGTCCAGACATCTCCACCCCACCCACAGAAGAGGCCCACAGTGATGACAGCAGCTCTGTCCAACTGGATCTAGATGACCAGCCCGGACCATCATGGGCCTCGGGACAGTCGGTCCCCCTCACACAGGCACAGGCCACCACAGACCTTCCACCCTCTGGTAACACCAGCACAGCACCCACCCAGCGCGCCCATACCTCTGTCCCCAGGACACGCCAATCAGCTGTCTGTCCACCAATACAGGGAACCCAGGATAACCCACCACCCCAACAACAGGGACATGTGGGCAGTGGCAGTGGGCACACGGTCCAGGGGACGGAGGCCCAGGAACACAGGGGAACTGGGAGGGCTGCTGTGCGACAGGGGCGGACAGGCCAATGGATCCCACTCTCCACGAGGCTCTCTCCTCCATCATGGGAGCATACCACCACTCCCAGGAGACGATGGCAACGGTCCTGTCCAAGTTTCAGGAGACCCAGTGCATGCAGGAGGAACAGTATTTGGGGTTCAGGGAGGAACTCAGAACCATCAGGTCCGCCCTGGGCACCATCGTAGGGGTGCTGAAGGAAATACTCAACACCAGGAGGGACACTGTGGCACTCCAAGGGGCCCCTGACACTAGCATGGACGATGAACTGCCCACCACCTACGCCAGCGCTAGTGGACAGGAGGCACCGCCACAGGACCACCACACCATCACCCCACCCCCTGCAGATGGAGAACCACCCCGCAAGTGGTCCCTGAGATCCAGGAGCAAGACAGAGCACGATGCCAAGACCCCCGCCAAGAAATGAGACCACCCTGATTGTCAACCCACTGTCCCACTTTGTCACCCTGTCCATATTGGAACTGCCCCAGCTCCACTTCCTATGCCCATATGGGCAATGCACCTATGAGACAAATAGACTGGACTCTGCCATGGACACTCCTCCGCCATCACACCTCACCATTTAACTTCCCCCTCCAATATTTTGCACTTAAATAAACACACCTAAAGAACCAAAAGATCTGGAGTCTGTCTGTGATTTTGAAATAGTGTATTTTCAATTACAGTGACAAAATTTCCAGGAAATAGTCATGTCAACATACCTATGTCACACAGCTCTAGTCCATGAGGAATCTAAGCAGATGACACACGTTGGGACCCAGATCTGTAAAATCCTAAGAGAAAGTGACAACTCAGTGACCATACACTGGGTGAAATCGACAGACAGGATAGAGGTAGAAGTGTAAAAGTACTTGTAGTAGGCAGGAATGTATTCTCACCTGTGTTTCACTGGAAATATTGCTGGATGACTGAGTCCCTGTTGTCAATGTCTTCTTCCTCTGCTTCCTCCTCATCACTGTCCACAGGCTCCACAGCTGCCACAACACCGCCATCTGGACCATCCTCCTGCAGAAAAGGCACCTGTCGTCGTAAAGCCAAGTTATGAAGCACACAGCAGGCCACGATGATCTGGCACACCTTCTCTGGTGAGTAGAATAGGGATCCACCTGTCATATGGAGGCACCTAAACCTGGCCTTCAGGAGGCCGAAGGTGCGTTCGATCACCCTCCTAGTCCTCCCATGGGCCTCATTGTAGCGTTCCTCTGCCCTGGTCCTGGGATTCCTCAATGGGGTCAGTAGCCATGACAGGTTGGGGTAACCAGAGTCACCTAATAGCCACACCCGGTGCCTCTGTAGTTGACCCATCACATAAGGGATGCTGCTATTCCGCATGATGTAGGAGTCATGCACTGAGCCAGGGAACATGGCATTCACATGGGAGATGTACTGGTCTGCCAAACATATCATCTGTACATTCATCGAATTATAACTCTTCTGGTTCCTGTACACCTGTTCACTCCTGTGGGGGGGGACCAAAGCCACATGGGTCCTACCAATGGCACCTATGATGTTGGGGATATGTCCAATGGCATAGAAGTCACCTTTCACTGTAGGCAAGTCCTCCACCTGAGGGAAAACGATGTAGCTCCGCATGTGTTTCAGCAGGACAGACAACACTCTGGTCAATACGTTGGAAAACATAGGCTGGGACATCCCTGATGCCATGGCCACAGTTGTTTGAAAAGACCCACTTGCAAGGACATGGAGCACTGATAGCACCTGCACTTGAGGGGGGATTCCAGTGGGATGGCGGATTGCTGACATCAGGTCTGGATCCAACTGGGTACACAGTTCCTGGATTGTGGTACGGTCAAACCTGTAGGTGATGATCAAATTTCTTTCCTGCATTGTCGACAGGTCCACCAGCGGTCGGTACACCGGAGGATTCCGCCATCTCCTCACATGTCCCAGCGGACAGTGCCTATGAAGGACAACAGCGAGCACAGAGTCAAACAACTCAGAGGAATGTACCCACAGTCTACACAGAACACCAATCATACACAAAATCTGGCCTGTATGTGTGTTGATAGTAGGCATAGGTATGTGTGACGCAGTTGGTAATTAGGCCATGTGGGCCCATGAAATGGCGGCTGCCTGACCTCTAAAGCGGGACAATGGGATGTGAGGTAACTGCGCTGGCGTTGTACACCATCGCGGTAGGCGGTCGAAGACCGTGGCGCAATGCTGCATTGGTTAACATTGGACCCTATGGGTCCCAGGAGCCAATGATGATGTACGCCGGCGGTGATGGTACGCACCGCTGCAGACGTGACCGCTGCGGACGTGACCGCCATTTTCTAGCTGTATAATTACTCGATACCTGATCTTCGACAGGAGAGGACCTACACTGCAAGTGCTGCTGTGACCTCGGTCTGGAAGAGACAATGGCTCGTGCATCTGGGGAAAGGGCCCCTGACTTCACATCGGAGGAGTTGGAGAAGCTCGTCGACAGGGTCCTCCCCCAGTACACGCTACTCTACGGTCCTCCAGACCAACAGGTAAGTACACAGGGAGCATGTTGTATGGGCTATGCCTGTGTGGAGAGGGCTGGTTGTAAGAAGGAACGGGGCAGAGTTCTGCGTGCATGAAAGAAGGTGGGGGCATGTGCCACATGGCAAGGGTAGGGATGGGGGCCACTCACTTTGACGGTGCAGTTGGTAATGACTTCTCTTCTTCCCCTGTACATTTCATGTAGGTCAGTGCCCACCAGAAGAAGGATATTTGGCGTGCCATCGCCAAGAACGTCCGGACCCTGGGGGTCCACCACAGACGGAGCACCCACTGCCGGAAGAGATGGGAGGACATTCGCCGCTGGAGCAAGAAGACGGCGGAGGCTCAGCTGGGGATGGCCTCCCAACGTGGGAGGGGTGCCCGTCGAACCATGACCCCCCTGATGTTCCGGATCCTGGCGGTGGCCTACCCTGAGTTGGATGGGCGCTTGAGGGCATCACAGCAGACACAGGGGGGTGAGTACACTCTCATTCTGCTGACTTTGCGTGCAGTGGAGGTGTCTGGGTGGGGGAGGAGGGCTGTGGGTTTCCCTAGGCCAGGGCGAGTTCCGTAGGCTAGGCCCCTTCCTAAGGCATGGCCATGTGGCCCCCCACCCCACCTCTGTAGAGTGCCAAGTACAGCTATTCATGCCCCTGTGTCATCTATGTGTGCAGATGTCGTCCATAGCCGTGGGGGCAACATCTGTGCCCCCGCATCTACAGGTACAGCCGCCACCCCCCCTACCAGCACCGCCCTCCCAGCAGCCTCTCAGCCTTTGCTCCGTGCCCGCTCACCCAGGAGGGTGGGCATCACCTTCGCCCCAGGCACCTCAGCCCCTGCCCCTGTCACCTCTGCTGCCCTCAGTGAGGAGGCCATTGACCTCCTCAGGTCCCTCACTGTTGGGCAGTCTACCATTTTGAATGCCAACCAGGGTGTAGAAAGGGAGTTGCAACACACAAATGCATTCCTGGAGGGCATTCCTTCTGGTCAGGCTGCCCTTTATTGAACCATTCAAAATCTGGCCTCAGCACTGATGGCAGCCATTGTCCCTGTGTCTAGCCTCCCCCCTCCAACTTCCTCCACCCAGACCCAATCCCCTGTACCTCTGCCTATCCCAAGCACACCATCAGACCAGCCTGCACACACCTCACCACACAAGGGAAGCTCAGGCAAGCATAAGCACCACACATCCCACAGGCACTCATGCAAGCATCACACACATACAGACACACCAACATTCACAGACTCCACTGTGTCCCCCTCCTCCTCGTCTCCCTCCTCCCTCCCAGTTTCGTCTACACTCACACCTGCATGCACTACCACTACAGCCACTACGTCCCGCACCAGCACACCCACCACCACACCCCGCTCACGTGCACTCACCACCCCCACTACCATTTACATGTCCCCTGTCCTCTCCCAGTGTGTCTGTGATGCCCCCTCCGAAGATACACAAACGCAGGCACACACCCACCCAACATACATCCACCTCACAACAGCCTCCAGCGCATGCACCAGCACCCAAAGCCACAAAACGTACACCTCCTACAACCACCACCTCTTCCTCCAATCCCAAACCCCCTCCAGCTACCCGTCCCAGTGTCTCAAAACAACTTTTCCTATCCCCCCCTTAACCCATTTCCCACCACCCCCCGTCCAACTCATAGGTCCCGTACTAGCACCTCAGCCACAAAATCTCCGGGACCAGTGGTGCCTGTTGTCACAGGTAAGTGGAGTGCACCGGCCACCAGGCCAGCCAGTCTGTCACGGAGCCACAGCACAGCCAGTCCCCCCCCTGTGAAGCACCAGAAGTTGGCCAGTGCCCGGCGGGAGAGGGAGAAGACTCCAGCCAGCCAAGCTGCTCACAGGGGTCCCGGGGGGAGTGTGGACTCAGCTGTGACTCCTCCCAAGGTGGGGAAGGGGCAGAAGAAACATGCAAAGTCTGGGAGGAGCAGCACGGCGGAGAAGACCGCCATCATCCCCGCTGGCCAGGAGGGCCCCGCCAGCCCCATCGTCGCTGCCCAGGAGGCCACCGCCAGCCCCATCGTCGCTGCCCAGGTGGCCACCACCAGCCACAGCCCAGCTGCCCAGGAGGGCCCCGCAAGCCACAGCCCAGCTGCCCAGGAGGGTGCCGCAAGCCACAGCCCAGCTTTCCAGGAGGGCCCTGCAAGCCACAGCCCAGCTGCCCAGGAGGGCCCCGCAAGCCAAAGCCCAGATGCCCAGGAGGGCCCTGCAACCCACAGCCCAGATGTCCAGGAGGGCCCCGCAAGCTACAGCCCAGCTGCCCAGGAGGGCCCCACAAGCCACAGCCCATCTGACCCATGAAGGACCGCCAGCCACAGCCCAGCTGGGCAATGACGGGCCGCCAACTCAAGCATCGCTGAAAAGGGCAAGCATCTCTGAACAGGGCAGAGACCGCCATGGCAAGCACCGCTGAACAGGGCAGAGACCGCCAACTCAAGCACCGCTGAATAGGGCAAGCACCGCCGAACAGGGCAAAGACCGCCAAGGCGAGCACCGCTTGCCCATGAGCGGCAGGGGCAGTGACGCAACTGGGACCGTCACGGGGTGAGTGATGCACTCTGGGCACCAGTCCCCCTCCAGAACCAGTGGAGAACAGCATCCACTACCTCTGTCCTTGCCAGGATGAAGCGCTCTGGGCACCAGTCCCCCTCCAGAACCAGTGGAGAACAGCATCCACTACCTCTGTCCTTGCCAGGATGAAGCACTCTGGGCACCAGTCCCCCTCCAGAACCAGTGGAGAACAGCATCCACTCCGTCTGTCCTGCACAGGATGAAGGACTCTGGGCACCAGTCCCCCTCCAGAACCAGTGGAGTCATGCATCCACTCCGTCTGTCCATGGCAGGATGAAGCACTCTGGGCACCAGTCCCCCTCCAGAACCAGTGGGAACATGCATCCACTTGAGAGACTGTGGCTTTGCACTCCCCAGGATGCAGCAGGTGGCAAACCACCCACTGTAGAGACTTGAGAGACTGTGGCTTTGCACTCCCCAGGATTGAACAGTGGGCAATCTACCCACTGTAGAGACTTGAGAGACTGTGGCTTTGCACTCCCCAGGATGCAGCAGTGGGCAAACCACCCATTGTAGCGACTTGAGAGACTGTGGCTTTGCACTCCCCAGGATTGAACAGTGGGCAACCTACCCACTGTAGAGACTTGATAGACTGTGGCTTTGCACTCTCCAGGATTGTACAGTGGGCAATCTACCCACTGTAGAGACTTGAGAGACTGTGGCTTTGCACTCCCCAGGATTGAACAGTGGGCATGGTGCTCCCTCGTGGATCTGGCGTCGTGCACTCATCCGGCTGAGGTGCCCCCTCTTCCCTTCCCCCTGAGGTGCCTGTTGTATTTCTATCTGATGCCCCTGCAGTGTTTTCTTTATCATGTTCGGGTATCTTGTGTGGGCCTCACCCATGCATTTTGGGCCCAGTGGTCCACGAACTATGAATGGTGCAATACCTGGACTACTAATCGTGGTGTATATTTTGTTTATAGTGTATACATATATATATATTTTTGCTTACTGATTTTTGAAATATTACAATAGTTACACTCATTTCCTTTTGTCTTTGCATTCTTCCCGGGGGGTTCGGGGTGTTACTGTAATGTATAGATATGTATTGGTGTGTGTGTTGTAGTGAGTGAGGGTGGGGGTGGGGGTTGGGGTGTTGAGTGTGTGTGTCCCTGTTTTTTGCCTCCCCCCTCCCCTATGTCATAGGTGCAGTACTCACCGTGGTCTTCGTCGCCGGCGTTGGTGCTCCTCGTAGAGGAGCAGGAAGACTAGTCCAGGGAGAATATGAAGTTCCGGCTCCATGCTGTCCTCCTTCCTCGTGGAGTGTGTAGAGGTGAGCGTTTTTCCTTCGAAATGCCTGTTTCCGCCGTGTTTTTATCTGCGGTGATTCCGCCCCGGAAAAGGTGGCGGATTGGCCTGTCATAATAGTGTGGGCGGTACATTGTCTCCCGCCTGTCTGTTGGCGGTGACCGCAGCGCTGTTTGTCTGTACCGCCGTGGCGGTCAGAGTGCTAAAGTGGCTGTCTTTGTTGGCTGTTTCTGCCACGGTCGTAATTCCCAAATTTTTACCGCCGGCCTGTTGGCGGTCTTACCGCCGCTTTAACACCGTCCGCCAGGGTTGTAATGACCACCTATATTCTACATTTTAGATGATCATGGGTCATGCTTGGATAAAATATCTCTGCAAAATCCCAGCAAATGGAAAGGGCTAGATGGCACAATCGGACTCACGGCACAACCATCCCCATGCTCAGTACTCAACAACTGGCTTTCGCAGGTAAAACAATCCTCAACGCAGGCCCATTAAAGCGGGAATACGGAGGCCACAATTCAATCCCAATGAAGTGAGGGCAGCGAAGAGAGTCATCTATTCCCTTCTGGGACACTGTGCACCTTCAACACCGGGTTCTTGTAATGTTGTGGACAATGGCTGAATGGTCCCGACAAAGTAATTTAGTCGTACAGGTCTTTTACAAGATTTACAGGACACCACCAAACAGTGCTGCGAATTCCATCAAAATGGCACCTCCCATGTTCATCTCTTAGTAGCAGTCCAGATAGCAGGCCTGGCTCTGCTCCACTGCCCCCAGAGCCAACCACTGCTATACGAGCCCTAAAACCACTGATAATGGACCAATAGCCTCTCTAGCAAGAGTTAGGGATAGATGTGAGGGCTGTAGCACAAGTGCATAATCAGAGTTGTGGTCTCACCAACTTAAAAGAGCACCGCCCAGCATGGAATGTAGTTTCAAATGTCTCTCAAATGCTCCCATGTATGCAGGGCCAATAATCCCTCCTCACCTGGGAACCAGTGAAAATGTGTGACTCACTGCCCCTCTGACCTTACAGCAAATCAACCGCATTCCCTATGGGAGAGGGCTCCTGGACTTGTCTTCAGCCAGACAGGCATGCACAGAAGTTCTGTTGAGGCCTGCATTATTACGAGCATAATTAGGGGATGCTGGTCTTGCTTCAGCCAGCCTGACGCAGAAGCAAGGACAAGACCTACTCCACTAGTCTCAAACTAACCAGCTAACCAAGCATTATTGGCAGATGGATTAGCCACCATTGGCGTGGCTGTGGACTTTACGTCCGCCGGTCCGAGACTACTATGCCTGCCAAAGTTAGAAATGACTGCCTGAGGCTTTGGCAGGACCTGCCAGCACGGGGTTTTCTGTTCAGGCAATTTAATGCTTTTCACATGGCTTCGTTGGGTGGACGCAGCCCTGTAACAAACAGTAATCTTTTTTTTTCTTTTCAAAACTCTAAATAGGATTTTCTTTTTGTAAAAGAAAACAAACAAATAATGCTTCCCTCGCCACGGGAGCTGTCTTCCTGGGTGGGTGGAGCATTAAAATTTATTTACTGTTCTTTACCGCCAGATTTTACCTGGCGATAAGGAACTGTAAACAAATGACTAGATGTCTGCCCATTGAGTGTGGGTTGGTGGGAAATGTAGTCACTTCTCCTACAGCCTTTGCTCCCTAGGGCCCTTGGAAGGGTTTTCTCACAGCAGTGACCAAGGGGTCACCACCGAAGGTCCACTCGCATCTAAATGCAGCAGGCAGACTGTATTCTTGGCGATGAGGCTACTTTGTCGCAACAGCGACAGAGTATCCTTACCAACAAGAATTAAATTGGGCCCAAAATCTCTTCAATTGTATTTTTGCAGTCTAGGAATTCCAGTGGTGATGCCCATCCAAGACTTTGACAATATCCCACTTTCTGGTCAAAGTCGCCAAGGAGATAAAAACATTAATATGTTAGACTCAAGTGGTGGTAGCACCACTGATTCTAGAGATTTAGACCCAAGAGGGAGCCATCCTGCAGAGAGGATAAAGATCGACTCTGACCCTCTGATACAGTTGAGGTAGATCTATACTGCCGAAAGAGGTGCATAACAGATCTTGTGTTCCACAATGTCAAATACTCTGTTTAACTATTGCTGAAATGTGGTGGGTTTCTTGTTCTCCAGGCATGGTAAGTGGAACTTCAAATTGTAGCTTGGGGACATGTTTTATGGCATCCAAGTTGAGAAGCTTCTGTTAGGTCAATCAGCATGTCACACTGGGTGGAGGCTAGTTGGTGCAGGGTGATAGGGCAAAACCAAGGGATTACCCAGATTACACAGAGGAAGCACAGATAGATGAAGGTTATCCTAAACGAATATCTTGGATGATGAGGAGGATGTGTCAATTCAAGCTGCTCATCTAAATCCATCATTAAATATTTATTTTGCATTGAGCAGACCACTTTTCATTCCATGCCACATAAATTTTCTTTGTTACGCTAAAAAAATCCTTATGTGGATGTAAATAAAATAAAGGGGCATATTTATACTCCGTTTGCGCCGAATTTGCGTCGTTTTTTAGACGCAAATTCGACGCAAAACTAACTCCATATTTATACTTTGGCGTTAGACGCGTCTAGCGCCAAAGTTCATGGAGTTAGCGTCATTTTTTTGTGTGAACACCTTCCTTGCGTTAATGATATGCAAGGTAGGCGTTCCCGTCTTAAAAAATGACTCCGATGCATATGCGTCGTATTTATACTCCCGGGCAAAAATGACGCCCGGGAGTGGGCGGGTCTAAAAAACCCGCATTAGCGCCGGATTTTAGCGCCTGGGTCAGGGCAGGCGTTAAGGGACCTGTGGGCTCAGAATGAGCCCACAGGTGCCCTCCCCTGCCCCCAGGGACACCCCCTGCCACCCTTGCCCACCCCAGGAGGACACCCAAGGATGGAGGGACCCACCCCAGGGACATTAAGGTAAGTCCAGGTAAGTATTTTTTTTTAATTTTTTTTGTGGCATAGGGGGGCCTGATTTGTGCCCCCCTACATGCCACTATGCCCAATGACCATGCCCAGGGGACAGAAGTCCCCTGGGCATGGCCATTGGGCAAGGGGGCATGACTCCTGTCTTTGCTAAGACAGGAGTCATTTCAATGGGGGATGGGCGTCGTAAACAAATGGCGCAAATCGGGTTGAGGCGATTTTTTTGCCTCAGCCTGACTTGCACCATTTGTGGACGCCCATACGCTATTTTCCCCCTACGCCGGCGCTGCCTGGTGTACGTCGTTTTTTTTAACGCACACCAGACAGCGCCGGCGGCTAACGCCGGCTAACGTCATTGAATAAATACGGCGACCGCATGGTGCTTCAGAATGGCGTTAGCCGGCGCTAATTTTTTGGGCGCAAAACTGCGTTAGCGCAGTTTTGCATCAAAAAGTATAAATATGGCCCAAAATCTCTTTTTATTCACACCCAAACAGGATTGAATTGGCTACTCAGAGTTCAACAATCTGTCTTGCATAGAAATCCTAGTCCATTCCTCTTACAGTCAGTACGGCTAACAGTGAGTGAAAGGAACAATTTATAAATAGTTTTACAATCTCAACATTAGATCACTTTAGACAGAAATGTACATTACTTGTTGTTCTTCCTATTCTGAATGTGAAACTTACTCATGGCTGCAGAGACAAAAGCTTTATTCATTGAGCAATGAACCTCGATGAAATCATGGAATTAAGAGCTCTGCCTTTTCGTAGAAAAATCTGTGGCACATATTTGGATTGTCCCTAGTTAAGAGGCTACTTATATAGTACATTTCTGTGTGATTCCCCTTGTGGCTTATGTTCAGAGAAGTCTCTCCTATATCCTTGTCCCCGAAGAATCACAAACGTTGCTGACAAGAATAGTATATCCATTTTCTTATCTCACCACAAATATGTGTAGTATTTCTAATTTCCACAGATGTTTTCAAAAATTTAAAAGAGATCTGCAGATTGGTAAACATGCAGGAGCCCTTTACTGTCTAGAATTGCGACAAAGATTATTGCATAAAATTGCATCCAATTCTATAGAAAAACAAATTCAATGAACATTAATCATTTTGAGGCAACCTTTCACCTAAACAGTTTCATTGAAACTTTCCACGTGAATGGCACTTACTACTTAATAGAAACAGATTCATAAATGTCCTTTTTTCAGAATTGCCTTATTTATACATGCGTTTTAAAAAGGTGTAAATGCCATTAATCTCTATGCTGGTTTTTAATGCATGATTTGCCTTTTTCTATTCACTGCCCTTCTCAAGTCCAATCACTGGATGACATTTCATGTTTTTTAATGTTGTTCCGGGGACTTCCCTCTGATACCACCTGCTTTCTAATATTTCTGTTGTTCCTGTATTTTTTTTATCTCTCTTTCCATTCTTCTTCTTTGCTGCTTTCTTTTCCCTTTTTTTGAGAGGCACTGTCCTTCACTCGTTAAAATGCGTTACATTTTCCCCT
Organism: Pleurodeles waltl; assembly: GCF_031143425.1. Taxonomy (NCBI): domain Eukaryota; kingdom Metazoa; phylum Chordata; class Amphibia; order Caudata; family Salamandridae; genus Pleurodeles; species Pleurodeles waltl. The sequence goes on from NC_090445.1 coordinate 1,422,077,687, forward strand.
CCCTTAAGATGCTTCTCTTTTCCACTTTCTTCGTAAGGTCACCATCTAACCCTTATTCCTTCTCTTAACTCTTTCTCTGTACTACTTCCCTCCATATTTATTTCATTACCTCTTCTTTTTTCTGTTTTACTATTAAACGTACATTCCTTAACATTCCCAAAGCGGGATTTTTTTTAATTAAATGTAAATTAGCATTTATTTTGTTACTTTTCTTGGCAGCGAGGATCTATCATTTAAAGCTAAACTATATATCTATTCATTTGTTTTTCACTAAGGCCCAGATTATGTGTCGGGGGAGTGGAATTCCTTTGTGGTATTCCTCTCAGCTCAATCATGAGCGGGCCATTGATTCCGCAACAGTATTTATCCGGTGCTGGAACAACAGCCAGCCACCATTCTCCCCTTCGCTCTACCACCCTCCCCGCCTCCTACCTGAACCCACCTACACCCGCCCGCAGCACATATTTACCACCTGCTGCGAGCGGGTGGCAAATATGACGTTAACCCATAGGAAAAAAAATAGAGTGCACAATTACAGCAGGTAATTCCAGTTCCGCACACTTATTCCTCATTCTGAGGGGTTTAACTCATAATTCTAGAAATTATATGCAGTAGTTTTGGCCAGTATTGGAAATTCCAGAAGCCTGAAATCTCTACATAAAATTCCTCACAGGTCATAATGGAATCTTGAATGGGTTTTCAATTATTTGGGTCTTAAGTAATCAGTTTCTTTTATTTTTCTAAGAATGTACATACTACAGTTATATAGATCTTTAGAATTTCAGATTGATGAAGTCAGTGTCTCAATGGGTTCCGTATTTGGATGCTGTAACTCTCGTCTGGATAAACAACGTCTTTAAGGAACCATTACCATAGGGAAAAATGCCATAAAGATGTTTATTGGAGGGATAACGCTGGCCCTTGACTGGCTCATTGTGAAAATTCATATGGCATATTGCCAATACTAGCACCCCACACGTTGTCCGTGTATGAAGTGGTGGTCCAATCAAATATTATATTTCATGATTTTTTGGGCTTCTGATAAAGTGGGGAAAATCGGAGCACTTCCCACTCACGTGCTCACCCTGAAAGAGGATCTGGAATACCCTTTATGCTGCTCATCATATTTAGGCCATCACCGGGACCTCAGAGTGCAGAGAGATTGGCATATTGTGATTAGAGACAATTGTGGTCCACCAGTGGAAAAGCCGCGCATGCAATCACTGGACTAGGCCTACTGCTGCCTGAAGCTAGAAGAATCGCACTGATCAAAATGGTGGTACTCCCCCGAGTCTTATATTTGTTTCTGACGTACTAATCCTGCATTTTTCCAAACTATATGAGGTGGGGGCTAGAGGATTGGAGTGTGTGTGTGGGGGCGGGGCAGTTTGAGGTTCATTTTTACATTATAAATATCTACACCACAGTTACTGTACCCCTGACGGTATACAGAAATGTGATCCATTGACTGCAGAATTCTCCTGATGTAAACACATGAATGCTGACTTTCTTCAGTTGGTTTGGCTCTTTTCAAGAGTTGGGGATTGCTGGATACATGTTGTTGATATTTTGTCTATAAACAGACATAGATGTGCGGCTGACCCCTTCTTCTCTAAGGGCTTTCTTACGGTGTGCCTCTGACATCCCACAAGCAATCAGGAAGTTGATAGCAATGCATGGCATTGATGCTGGCCGGGCAGCAAGAGACCTGACGTGGATCTTGGATGTAGGGTAGTTTGTGACTACAAGAACTAACGCACAGCAGTGAGATTTGTGAGTCGTATGGCCCGTTGGTGTCTGTTACAACGTGTCGGAGGGATATTTAATGCCACTTATGTCGCTGTCAGCGCTCAGAAACTGTCTCCTTAGTCGTAATGTGTCTGGGATAAGGCTTACATCCTTAAAAAGCACCTGCACTGACATAGCATTTCTAGGTACCCTGCACCCAGCACGGTGCTCTTTAAGGAGTAGGTGATATATCCATAGTTGGCAGCGAGGAATCAGTCGAAAGAATCATCGAAGCCACCTTTCCCCATTCGTCAGTACTGTCTCTTAGTTTCAAATGCTGTTTCTTGAATTGCTTCACCGAGTTTTAGTTCTCTGTATTATATTAAAATAGAAAGCCAGCCTAAAGCTTGTAGGTTCTTTTCCATCCCTGCTTTATCCCCTGCCACGGTTTCCCAATCTTTCTCTTCCTCCTCCTTTAACCCTTTTATGGCTCACTCTTGCTCTAGATCAAAGTCTGATGATGAAATGGAAGTCCCCAAAAACGAGAGCCGGTGCCACCCTGCAACCACTAGCACAAAGTAAGCAACAGTTGCGAGTTAACAATTCAAAATGTTTCTGAAGATCATTGGGCCAGACTGTTGTCTCTTCAGACTGGGCAGTAAAATCGAGAGCCTGAATCTGCTCGTTTGCTTTCCTCTTATGTGTGAGGACAGAAAAGTAAGGACTGCACAGTCCTCTGGTCTGCACCCGCTTTGCACACAGAAATTATATTTTTAAAGAACGAGCAGAATCTAATTCAGCATTCACACCACACACTAATTCTGCTGCTTGTTTTTAGCAAGCAGTTAGAACTTTTGACAATTCTCTACAACAGGGTCTCGTTCTGGAGCCACATATATCCCGACATCAGTAACATATGCACATACTTTATCAGAGATTTTAAGCCACGAGCTTCAAAAAAAGTTCAGGAATCACACATTAGATTCCAGCTGCAAGATTCCATCTCTTATTGGTATTAACACGGTGATAAAAGTGTAAAGTGTAAGCCTGGCATGCACCAGGAGGCTGGTTGAAGACATAAGAGAGAGGCTGTTTTATTGCGATAACACGGCGCCCCACTGTCGCAGAGTACATTGAACTAGGCCCTAAGTAGATATTCACAGCTTTTTAGTACTAAGGTGTTCGAAGATGGAGCTCGACCTGCAGATTCTAAGTTTCTGTTTGTTTTACTAAACATACTCTGGGACCAATATATATTTCTGCAGCTTGTAATATTTTAATACCTACATGCCCATACTTAACCCCTTTGCTGCCAGGCCTTTTCCCCCTCCCGTGCCAGGCCTTTTTTTGCCTATTTGGGGCAGTTCGCGCTTAGACCCTCATAACTTTTTGTCCACATAAGCTAAGCAAGCAAAATTTGCGTCCTTTTTTTCCAACATCCTAGGGATTCTAGAGGTTCCCCTGAAGGAGGCCAAGAAATTGGCCAAAATACAGGGAAAATTTCGTTTTTTTAAAAAAAATTGGAAAAAGTGGCTGCAGAAGGCTTGTGGTTTTTCCCCTGAAAATGGCATCAACAAAGGGTTTGCGGTGCTAAACTCAGCAGCTTCCCAGCTTTCAGGAACAGGCAGACTTGAATCAGAAAACCCAATTTTTCAACACAATTTTGGCATTTTACTGGGACATACCCCATTTTTGCAATTTTTTTGTGCTTTCAGCCTCCTTCCAGTCATTGACAGAAATGGGCATGAAACCAATGCTGGATCCCAGAAACCTAAACATTTCTGAAAAGTAGACAGAATTCTGAATTCAGCAAGGGGTCATTTGTGTAGATCCTACAAGGGTTTCCTACAGAAAATAACAACTGAAAAAGAAAAATATTGAAATTGAGGTGAAAAAAACATAAATGTTTCTCTACGTTTTACTCTGTAACTTTTCCCTGCAATGTCAGATTATCGAAAGCAATATACCGTTACGTCTGCTGGACTCCTCTGGTTGCGGGGATATATAGGGCTTGTAGGTTCATCAAGAACCCAAGGAACCCAGAGCCAATAAATGAGCTGCACCCTGCAGTGCGTTTTCATTCTATACCGGGTATACAGCAATTCATTTGCTGAAATATAAAGAGTAAAAAATTGCTATCAAGAAAACCTTTGTATTTCCAAAAAGGGCACAAGATAAGGTGTTGAGGAGCAGTGGTTATTTGCACATCTCTGAATTCCAGGGTGACCATACTAGCATGTGAATTACAGGGCATTTCTCAAATAGATGTCTTTTTTACACACTCCCCTATATTTGGAAGGAAAAAATGTAGAGAAAGACAAGGGGCAATAACACTTTTTTTGCTAATCTATGTTCCCCCAAGTCTCCCGATAAAAATGATACCTCACTTGTGTGGGTAGGACTAGCGCCCGCGACAGGAAACGCCCCAAAGCGCAACGTGAACACATCCAAATTTGGCTAAAAAAACACATAATCCTCACATTTCTGTGGCAGAAAGTTCTGGAATCTGAGAGGAGCTACAAATTTCCTTCCACCCAGCGTTCCCCCAAGTCTCCCGATAAAAATGATACCTCACTTGTGTGGGTAGGCCTAGCGCCCGCGACAGGAAACGCCCCAAAGCGCAACGTGGACACATCCAAATTTTTGGAAGAAAACAGAGGTGTTTTTTGCGAAGTGCCTACCTGTAGATTTTGGCCTCTAGCTCAGCCAGCACCTAGGGAAACCTACCAAACCTGTGCATTTCTGAAAACTAGAGACCTAGGGGAATCCAAGGAGGGGTGACTTGCGGGGCTCGGACCAGGTTCTGTTACCCAGAATCCTTTGCAAACCTCAAAATTTGGCTAAAAAAACACATGTTCCTCACATTTCTGGGACAGAAAGTTCTGGAATCTGAGAGGAGCCACAAATTTCCTTCCACCCAGCGTTCCCCTAAGTCTCTCGATAAAAATGGTACCTCACTTCTGTGGGGAGGCCTAGCGCCCGCGACAGGAAACGCCCCAAAACACAACGTGGACACAACATATTTTTTCACAGAAAACAGATGTGTTTTTTGCAAAGTGCCTACCTGTGGAGTTTGGCCTCTAGCTCAGCCGGCCCCGGGAGGGGGGGGGGGGCAGAAATGGCCTAAAATAAATTTGCCCCCCCCCCCCGGAGCGACACTTGCCTACGGGGTCGCTCCCCCTGCGTGACATTGGCGCCAAAAAACAAATCCCAGGTGCCTAGTGGTTTCTGCCCCCTTGGGGGCAGATTGACCTAAAATCGGCCAATCTGCCCCCAAGGGGGGCAGAAATGGCCTAAATACAATTTGCCCCCCAGGGCAGCGACCCTTGCCTGATGGGTCGCTACCCATCTCTAAAAAAACAACCAAAAAAAAAAAACACAATTTTTTTTTTTGCCCTGGCGCCTAGAGGGTTCTGCCCCCCCCCCCCCCCCGGGGGCAGTTCGGCCTAATAATAGGCCTATCTGCCCCCAGGGGGGGCAGAAATGGCCTAAAATAAATTGCCCCCCCAGAGAGCGACCCTTGCCTAAGGGGTCGCTCCCCTTGCGTGAAATTCACGTAAAGAAAAAACTCCCTGGTGTCTAGTGGTTTCTACCCCCCTTGGGGGCAGATTGGCCTCATCAAAATAGGCCAATCTGACCCCAAGGGGGGCATAAATGGCCTAAATATAATTTTCCCCCAAGGGGAGCGACCCTTGCCTAAGGGGTCGCTCCCCACCTAAAAAAAAAAAAAAAAAAGTAAAAAAAAAAAGAATTTTTCCCTGGTGCCTAGAGGTTTCTGCCCCCAAGGGGGGCAGAAAAGGCCTTCCCGAAAACATGCCCCCCTTGGGAGCGACCCTTGCCCAAGGGGTCGCTCCCTTTTGTCAGTATCAGTAAAAAAAAAAAAATCCCTGGTGTCTAGTGGGGTTTCAAAAGCCGGATTGCAAGCAATACAGCTTTTGAAACCCTCGGAGAGACTTCAAAGGGAAGGAAATACATTTCCTTCCCTTTGAAGCCCCTCCGGGCCTCCCCCACGTGATTGAAAGAGAAATGCTTAGCATTTCTCTTTCAATCGCGCTGGAAGCAGAGGGGGAGGCCCCTGTGACTAATCAGCGCGCGCTCGCGCGCTGACGTCACGGGGGGGGTGGGGGGGGTTGGGGGTGGAAGGGGAAGGTCTTTCCCTTCCATCCCCGGCTTGGGGGGGGAGGGGGGTGCCCGGGGGGGGCGCTCTAGCGCACCCCCAAGTTCCCCTGTGCCATGGACGAGATGATCTCGTCCAAGGCACAGGGGAACTGTAGCCTTGGACGAGATCATCTCGTCCAAGGCACAGAACAGGTTAATGGGACCAAAAGGTCCAACCTTGTTAGGTCGAGGTCGCAAGCGCTTTGACCAGTTGTTAGTATTGTGGGCTTTTAACCACGTCCGCTTTACGTTTGTCCGGCTTTGGGGCAGTTTTGTTACCACCTTGCAAACCAACCCTGCTACATGGATTATTGCATGATTGCTGTACAATTCAGCTTGGGTGAACTATTTTTTTCTTTTGTCTCTACCCTTCATGCTCCATGGCAGCCAGGGTGCTCACAGCGCTCATAATGCCAACAGTGCAAACTCCATTGGTAGTATTTGAATGCTGGTCACATTGTTCACACTGTTACCTAATCAGTCATATCTTTTGGCTCTCCCCTTCACGCGCCATAGCTTTCCTAAAAACACTTATAACTCATAATGAAAGCTGACACTACAATATTCACGGCACTCGGGAAAAGTCACCACATAATGCTTTGCAAGCATTCTTTTTCAAAACATTTTTGCCCATAACTCAGCCATAACCCCTCCCACCATTCAGTCTTTTTTTTATTTTTTTTTATTTAACTCTTGAATGGCTGGAACTTTTGCTTTACAGCTTGGATTAGTTTGTGTTCTAATGGACTTAGGGGGTCATTCTGACCCTGGCGGTCATTGACTGCCAGGGTCAACGACCGCGGGAGCACCGCCAACAGGCTGGCGGTGCTCCCAAGGGCATTCTGACCGCGGCGGTATGGCCGCGGTCAGAAACGGAAAACCGGCGGTCTCCCGCCGGTTTTCCGCTGCCCTGAGGAATCCTCTGCGCCGCCATGGGGATTCCGACCCCCTCACCGCCATCCTGTTGAACAGGATGGCGGTGAGGTGTGTCGTGGGGCCCCTGGGGGCCCCTGCAGTGCCCATGCCAATGGCATCGGCACTGCAGGGGCCCCCGTAAGAGGGCCCCTAAAAGATTTTCAGTGTCTGCCATGCAGACACTGAAAATCGCGACGGGTGCTACTGCACCCGTCGCACCCTTCCCACTCCGCCGGCTCCATTCGGAGCCGGCTTCCTTGTGGGAAGGGGTTTCCCGCTGGGCTGGCGGGCGGCATTCTGGCGGTAGCCTGCCAGCCCAGCGGGAAACACAGAATAACCGCGGCGGTCTTCTGACCGCGTAGCAGTATTCTGTTGGGGGAACTTTGGCGGGCGGCCTCCGCCGCCCGCCAAAGTTAGAATCACCCCCTTAGTATTGCAGTAGCCCTGCTAGGTCTGAAAATGTCTAAGGCATTCTGCTCTCTTAGAGTTAAAAATATGGTTGCACTACATTACTTGGTGCCATTCTATTTTCAGGTAGTTATGCCCTCTATGGGCTAATTATATGGTTACATGACCATGTTTCTTACAAGTGATAGTTTTTATTGTGGTTTCCTCTAGGTGCCATTCTGAGCATTACAGTCAACATGTTGTCTAGATCATCTCTAGGTCCCCACACTTGGTTAGTGGGGACCCCAATATAATAAGCCCTCCCACCATTCAGTCCCTTTTTAAACTCTTGTATGGCTGGAACGTTTGCTTTACAGCTTGGGATAGTTTGTGTTCTAAGGGACTTAGGCCCTCATTATGACCCTGTAGGTGAGTGATAAAGTGGCGGTAATACCGCCAACAGGCTGGGGGTAATTACCGTTAAATTATAACCATGGAGGAGATAACTCCCATAGACAGCCAATGTACCACACCAACTTCCAGGGCGTTAACAACACTCACCTCGAAGGTAGCCAACAACAGCCAATCCAAAGACACAGTACCCCCCACCATATTTTGACCCTGCAATCCGCCAGGATTTCCGGGGCGGTACCAACGTCATCAAAAGCCTGGCGAAAACACATCACAGAAGAGCAAAGACGCAGGGAAGAACAACGCCACCATGGAACCGGAACTGCAAGTCTTCCGGATGCTCATCTACGCCATGCTCCACCTGGAACACCAAAGCCGATGAAGACGACGACAGTGAGTACAGCTGCCTAGCACAGAAGGGAAGGAGGGAGCAAAACAGAGTGACACACACACGACACACACCTGACTCACACACACCATACACACAACCAGCTGCAGGCGAATAACAATGGCACAGGATACATGGCAGAATAATGCAAGGACAACAAGAATGCAGTAATGAGAATGTATTGATTGTAAACAGTTACCAAAAGAACCAATAGTACGAAAAACAGATATGTACAAATGTACACAAAGGGCTAATGCCCAGTCCAAAGTACTAAGGGCCTACATGGCCACAGGGCACAGTCCAAGGCCCAACTCGAATCCTGATTCATCCGGATAGATCTCTGCAGGGATATCAGTTTGCAAGTGGGCAGGCACCTCAGGGTGATGGGGGGGTGGAGGGCACCTCAGCCGAATACAGGAACAAGACCGATAGTTCTGGAGGGGGCTTCATGCCCATTTCTCTGCTGGGGAGTGCAAGGCCACAGTCTCCCAGGTGGGTGACTTTCCCACTGGTTCTGGAGGGGGCTCCATGCCCTTTTTTCTCTGCTGGGGAGTGCAAGGCCACGGTCTCTGGAGTGGGTGACTTTCCCACTGGTTCTGGAGGGGGCTCTATGCCTATTTTCTCTGCTGGGGAGTGCAAGGCCACAGTCTCTGAAGTGGGTGTCTTTCCCACTGGTTCTAGAGGAGGCTCCATGCCCACTTTTCTCTGCTGGGGAGCTCAAGCCCACAGTCTCTGGAGTGGGTGACTTGCCCACTGGTTGTGGAGGGGGCGCCATGCCCATGTTTCTCTGCTAGGGAGTGCAAGGTCATAGTCTCTCAGGTGGGGAGCATGCCCACTGCTTCTGGAGGGGGCCCCTTGTATAGAAGTCCCTGGAGGGTGGCCTACATGGCTTCCACTGGTGGTGATCGCTGCACTGTTACATCTGGAGGTGAGGGCTGCACAGTCTCAGCAGGTGAAGGTGCCTCCTGGGCAGCCTCTGCTGGAGGTGAGGGCTGCACAGTCTCAGCAGGTGAAGGTACTTCCTGGGCAGCCTCTATTGGAGGAGTAGGCTGCACTTTCTCAGCTGCCGGCGAGGGCCCCATGACCACTGGTGGTGGCAGGTCACACTGACAGCCTCTGCTGTAGGTGAGGGCTGCACTGTGTTGGCAGGTGGAGGTGCCTCCTGGGCAACCTCTGCTGGAGGTGAGGGCTGCACTGTGTTGGCAGATGGAGGTGCCTCCTGGGCAGCCTCTGCTGGAGGTGAGGGCTGCATTTCCTCAGCTGGTGGTGAGGGCCCCATGACCACTGGTGGTGGTGGTGTCACCCTGACAGCCTCCGCTGGAGTCAAGGGCTTCTTCCCCTTCATGGCAGGTGGCATTGGATCCTTATCCTTCCTTGCAGGGGTTGAGGGCTTCTTCCCCTTCATGGCAGGATGTGCCGGCTCCTTAGCCTTCCTGGCAGGAGTCAAGGGCTTATTTCCCTTCATGGCAGGAGGTGTGGGATCCTTAACCTTCCTGGCTGGTGGAGTGGGATCCTTCACTGACTTGCCACCACGACTAGGTGGTGCCACCACTGTCCGCGTGGACGTTTTGGCTGAGGTGCTGGGCTGGGTCGTTGGGACCCTGCTCTTACAGGCAGGACAAGGGGGGACGAGGAGGGAAGAGGTCAAGTTGGGCAATGAAAAGCTGCTTAGGGACAGGAGGGCGGGATAAGGGAGGAGGGATGGGAGTGGAAGTTGAAGGAGTAGTTGTTGGAGGTGTATGTCTGCTGGACTTGGGTGCAGGTGCATGGGTAGTGTGCTGATGTTAGGTGGATGGCTATTGGGTGTGTGAGTGCTTGCCTTTGTGTCCTTTGGGGGGCAGACAGGATGGGAGAGGACACAGGGGACACGTGCATGGATGTTTTGGAGGTGACTGCTAGTGAGGCGTGTGCTGCTTGGTGTGGTGATGCTGGTGGTGGATATTGATGCAGTGCATGCAGGTGTGACTGTGGACGTGACTCTGAGGGAGGAGGAATAGGAAGAGGGGGATATAGTGGAGGCAGTGGATGTGGTTGTGTCTGCAAATGTGTGGTGTTTGCGTGAGTGCTGTGGGATGAAGTGTGGTGCCTGTGTTTGACTGTGCCACTCTTGTGTGCATGCTCGTCTGTATGTGTGCATGGGATGGTCTGGGGTTGTGGAGACTGGGACTGGGAAGTGATAGCTAGAGGGGGGACGGTAGGACCAGGGACAATGGCTGGCATCAGGGAGGAAGCCAGAGCCTGAATCGTTCTCTGTTGGGCCGCCAATCCACAGTGGATGCCCTCCAGGAATGCATTGCTGCATCTGGAATGCCAGCCCCTGGAGGCCTTCACAATGGTTGACTGCCCTACAGAGATGGATCTCAGGAGGTCAATAGCCTCCTTACTGAGGACAGCAGGGCTCACTGGGGCAGGGCCTGAGGTGCCTGGGGTGAAGGAGATGCTCAGCCTCCTGGGTGAGCGGGCACAGGCAACTCGCTGAGGGGGTACTGGGAGGGCGGTGCTGGTACAGGGGTGGAGGCTGTACCTGCAGCTGGGGTGGTCAGAGAGGTGTCTGCCACCACCAGGGAACTTCCATCGGAGGAGGTATTTGAGTCTGAGTTGTCGCCTCCTGTCTCCGCTACAGTGCTCCCCTTGCCCTCCGTCCCACTGGTTCCCTCATCGTCGGTGGACTCTGCCTCCAGGGTCCTGTGGGATGCAAATCCCTCTGTCACCGGTGCCCCTGGTCCTCCGCCAGATGATGCTAATGCACACATGGACAGGATGATAGAAGAAAGAAGGGGGGAGAGAGAGAAAGGAAACACGGGGTCAATTACTGCACCAACACCGCAGTTGGCATACACAGCGCCGTCACACACAGGGATCAGGCTTGAGCACTATGTATTGCACTGCCAGTGATTTGTCTAGATGCCATGGCAGGATGAGGGCCACACACTGCCAACTGCACCCCTCCTGGGACCCACAAAGCCCTGACTGACATGGAATGCTAACAAGCTAGGTTACCTGCATTTGCCATCCACCCATTACCCTTGAGCTGGATCACGCTGCAATGTCTGGCCTGGCATTAGGGGCAGCCACTAACTCACACCCACCAACCGGATCCCACGCCACCTGCCAATTATTGTAGTAATGCCCACTGTACTCACCACCTTGTGGCTGCTGTGATGTCCTCAAGCACCCGTCCACCTCTGTGTAGACCACCGCCAATATGCAGGACATCAGGGGGGTCAGGTTCCGACTGGCAACCCTTCCTCATTGGGAGGCCATCCCCAGCTTGGCCTCCGCGGTCTTCCGTGCCCAGCGTCTCAGGCCCTCCCACCGTTTCTGACAGTGGGTGCTCTGCCTGCCATAGACCCCCAGGGTCCGCACGTCCTTGGCGATGGCACGCCATAATCACTTCTTTTGATGGGTGCTGACCTGCAGAGATAATACAGACAGGAGGACACCATTACACATACAATCCAGCCTGTCACAGTTATGGCCCACCAATCCCGTTTCTGTCACCATTGGCACACACATCAGCCAGTGCACACCACGTACCCCACCACAAGGCATTCCCTCCACCCCCGATGACACGATGCTTGCAGACACATCTCCATGCATCCTTCCCACATGCATTGTGCCCAAGGTGTACTCACCTATTGGTCTGGATGCCCATACAGCAGTCCATACTGGAGTAGGACCCTATCCACCAAACGCTTCAACTCCTTTCGAAGTGTAGGCAGGGGCCCTTTCCCCGGTCACATGGGCCATGGTAGGTTCCAGACACAGGTCACAGCAGCACACGCAGTGTAGGTGTTCTCCTGTTGAAGGTCAAGGAACAATTGAGGAATTAGATAGAAAATGGCGGTTACGTCCGCGGGGGTGTACACCATCACCGCCGGCGCAGATCCCCATTGGCCACTGTACCCCATAGAGCTCCATATTATCCAATGAGGAATTGTATGGCGGTTCAAGACTGCCTTCCGCCACGACGCCCAACGTCAGCGGAGTTACCTCACTTCCACCTGTCCCTACATACAGGACAGGCAGTTGAAATTTCATGGTGGCAGACCATGGTCACATCAACCTTAACTGCATCACAGCCTAGATTAACAAATACCTCGCCATTTCCACTGTCCCATCACATAAATGCACTATGTACACTGAGGTTGGGGTTCCACTGTTCAAATTGTGACAGCCTACTCACTCTTGTGTCCCTTAGATACCTACCGCTGCGGATAAATAGGAGGAGGAGACAAACACCATGTACAGACCCCTTGTGGACTTGGCTACACTGGAGGACAGGCACATTATACTCACCTATAGACTGGACAGGGCCACAATCACAGAGCTGTGTGCCCAATCGGAGCCTGACCTGATATCTGCTATCCATCATTCTCTTGTGCAAGTGCTATCAGTGCTCCAATTTTCTAGCAACTGGTTCTTTCCAAGTGACAGTGGGCTTGGCAGCAGGAATGTCACAGCCAATGTTCTCAATCGTGCTGGCAAGAGGTTTGTCTGCCTTGGTGAAACACATGTGGAGCTACATTTGTTTCCCCCAGGTGGAAGATTTGGCCACTGTGAAAGCGGGATTCTATGCAATGGGACATATTCCCAATATTATTGGTGCGATTCATGGTACACATATTGCATTTGTCTCCCCCCCACCAGAATGAACAGGTGTTCAGGAATCCAAAGAGTTTCCACACACTCAATGTGCAAATGGTGTGCCTGGCAGACCAGTACATCTCCCACGTTACTGCCAAGTATCCTGGGTTGGTGCATGATGCCTTCGTTCTGAGGAATACCAGCATCCCAAATGTGATGGCCCAACTACAGAGGCACATGGTGGGGCTAATAGATGAGCCAGGGTCCCCATCCATTGTATGTCAGTGTATGCCTTCAAGTGTTATCCCCATAGCATTGTGTTAGGCTAAATGTTGTCCCTCAATACTTGCAGGTGACTCTGGCTACCCAAACCTATCGTGGCTGCTCACCCCTGTGAGGAATGCCAGGGCAGAGGTTGGGGAATGTTATAATGAGGCGCATGGGCGAACCAGAAAGATCATTGAGAGGACCTTTGGGCTCCTGAAGTCCAGGTTTGGGTGCCTCCATCTGACAGGTGGATCCCTGTGCTACTCACCCGGGAAGGTCTGCCAGATAGTAGTGGCATGCTGCATGTTGCACAACCTCCCGCTCAGACTGCATGTACCTTTTCTGTAGGAGGAGGAGAATGGAGATGCCCCTGTGGCAGCAGTGGACCCTGAGGACAGTGAGGATGAGGAGGCAGAGGATGAGGACAATAGAACATCAGTTATACGTCAATACTTCCAATGACACACAGGTGAGACAGTGCAACTGACCATTCCTCTGACTATTGATGTTTTCTGTGTGGCTGTAGCATGATGGCATTAACTTCCATTACATCTCAAATTACTGTTACCTATGGATTGTCATTTTACAGATGTTGGTGAGATAACAACTGTGTACTGATGTGATGAGTACAGACAGCTACAGGCCTTTATTACTGTGCTATCACATTGTTCAGATCATTTGCTCTACATGTGACTGTTTCCATAAATGCACATTTTCAACACATAAAATACTAGTAGTCAAGTTGTGTTCAAGTGTGTTTACTGTAGTGCTATGAAATTGAGGGAAAAGTGCAATGAAATGGGGTGATGATGGAAAAAAGTCCAGGGTATTGTTCCAGTCTATTTGTAGCACATGTGCAGTGTCCAAGGGGCCATAGGAAGGAGGGGAAAGGCAGTTCATAGTGGACAACGTGACACGATGGGACACAAGGGGGACAATCAGGTGAGTCTCATTTCCTGGTGGTGGTCTTGGCAAGTGTCTCTGGCTTCTGTTTGGGTTGCAGGGAATGTTTGCGGGGTGGTTCACATTCTGCAGGGGGAGAGGTGCTGGTGGCCTGTGGGTCCTGTGGCGGGGTCTCCTGCTCACTAGCTGCAGCGGAAGTGGAGGGCTGGTCAATGGACTGGCTAGTGGTAGGGGCCCGCTGGTGTGCTTTTGCTTCCCTCATGATGTTGGCCACGTCTGCCAGCACCCCTGCTATGGAGATCAAGGTGGTGTTGATGGCCTGCAAGTCCTCCCTGATCCCCTGATACTGTTCCTCCTGCAGCCGCCTGTTCTCCTGCACGTTGTCAAGGATCTGGCCCATCGTGTCCTGGGAATGTTGGTAGGCTCCCAGAATCTTGGTAAGTGCCTCCTGGAGAGTCGGTCCCCTGGGCCTGTCCTCCGCGGGTGCACAGAAGTCCTCCCAGTGTTCCTGTTCCCCTGTTGACGTGTCCTGGGGACAGAGGTGTGGGTACGCTGGGTGGGTGCTGTGGTGTTGGATACAGATGGGGGAAGCTCTGTGGTTGACTGTGAGTGGGCTGGGGTGACCGACTGTCCAGTGGTCCCTGATGGGCCAGGTTGTTGATCCAGATCCTGAAGTCCAGAGTTACTGTCATCACTGGGGGCATCTTCTGTTGGGGGACTGGATAGTAGTGGCACCTCCCCTCTGTTGGGATTGGCTGGGGCACCTGTGGAGATATAAGTGATGTATTATGCTTCATGTGTGTGACATATTGTACATCCCTGGCTTCCCCTCAATCGTTGCTGTTGCCCTGCCAACTTTGTTTGTGTATGGTGATGTATTGTGGGATTGTTAGTTTCCCTATGGTGTGAATGCTTTAGTGATTGGTGTCCATGCAGGGATGGGAGGGCTGGGAGGGCACTGGTATAACATGCAGGGCTAGGCATTGAGGTTAGTAATATGTGTAGGTGCAGTGTGTGGGATGGAGTGGAGTGATGGAAGTGAGGGTGAGGGGGTGTGATGGCATGCAGGTATGGGGGGTGATAGGTAGTAAATATTGACCTACCAGTGTCCATTCCTCGGCTACTCCAGCGAGTCCCTCAGGATGCAGTAATGCCAAGACTTGCTCCTCCCATGCTGTGAGCTTTGGGGAAGAAGGTAGGAGTCCACCGCCAGTCCTCTGTATGGCAAGCTGATGCCCTGCTGCCACGGAACACACCTTCCCCGAAGGTCGTTCCACCTCTTCCTAATGTCGCCCCTTGTTCTTGGATGTTGTCCTTGTCCCACAGCATTCACCCTGTCCACGATTCTCCGCCATAGCTCCATCTTCCTGGCAATGGATATTTGCTGTACCTGTGCTCCAAACAGCTGTGGCTCCACCCTGACAATTTCCTCCACCATGACCCTTAACTCCTCATCAGTGATACGGGGGTGCCTTTGTGGGGACATGGGTGTTCTGTGATGTGTGTTGGTGAGAGTGTGTTGAGTAATATAGTGGGGTGTGTGATGTGGTGTGCGTGAGGGATGTATGGGTGTATGTGGTGTGTGTGTCTAGGTATCTCTGTGCTGTTTGTGTCAATCTCCTGGCAGTAGTTGTTGTTTGTAAAGGGTTGTGGGTAATGTGGGTGTGTGTTTTATGGTGCTGTGGGTGTGGTGTGTGTATGAGTGTCAGGTGTGTTTTTTTTGTATTGGCCATTGTAGTGTTGTTTTGTATGTGGGTGTCCTTTCTGAGCGTGGCGGTATGTACTGCCAATGGTTTACCACCACTGAAAGTCCGACGTGGTGATTCGTGGGTCATAATGTGGTGGGTGTTGTTCTGTTAGCGTAACGGTATGGGTGTTGGTTCTGCCACTTTAGCACTGGGCTAATAGCCCTTTGGGCTGCCGGATTTGTGTATGTGGCTGTATTCTGTTGGAGTGGTGTGCACGTGTCATAATATGGGGAACGGATATCCGCCACCAAGGAGGTATGTTGGTGGCCGTCACCGGGGCAGTAAGCGGTATTTACCGCCAATGTCATAATGAGGGCCTTAGTATTGCGGTAGGCCTGTTAGGCCTAAAAATGTATAAGGCATTATGCCCTCTAAGAGTTGAGTATATGGTTGCACTACATTAATTTGTGCCATTCTATTTTCATGTAGTTATGCCCTCTATGGGCTAATAATATGGTTACGTGACCATGTTTCTTACAAGTTTTTCTATGGTACCCTCTAGGGGCTGTTTTGAGCATTGCAGTCAACATATTATCTAGATCATCTCTGCGTCCCCACACTAGGTTAGTGGGGACCCCAAAATAATAACCCCGTCCTCCATTCAGTGAATTTTTAACCTTTCTCATTGTTGGAACTTTTGTTTTACAGCCGAGAATGGTTTGTGTTTTAAGGGTCTTGTTTGTAATATCTTTGCAGTAGGCTTGCTAGCCCTGAAAATGTGTAATGCACTACACGCTCTAGGGGATAAATATATGGTTACTCTGCAATATTTTCAGTCATTTTCTTTTCATGTGGTTATGTCTGCTAGGGGCTAACTATATTGTAACATTACCATGTGTCTTACAAATGCTATTTTAATTGTGATGTCCTTTAGGAGCTTTTCTGAACATTACAGTCTAATGCCAAACATTTATTTCTGATAACTGTTTGTATTGAGTTTATATCATACTCGTATATGTTGTATTAATCTCTTCTTATTGCAATTATGACCATGATTCAGGTCAACTTAACACCCTTATTACACTATGACTGTTTGAACACTCTTGATACGTTTGGGGGACTCTTCTAGTTTATTTCTCTTGTTACTCTTCTGTGGCTGTCTTGTTTTGGGAATTGTGTTAGCCAGCCAACAACTTTGATGGTGGGGTGGTAAAAGTGGTATTCTATTGGAATTAGCATGGTAGAATTATTTTAGTATGCTAAATGGCAACATTTTCATTTTTTTGATGCAGATACAGGAAGAAGGTAAATGGAAGTGCTTTCGTTATATGTATGGCCACTGGAATTATGTGGCAGGAAAAGACCAAATTATGATGCAGGGTTGACCAATTTATGTGGCAAGAAAAGTCATTTTATTAATTTACAATGCCAATAACTCTAACTCAAGCAAATGCGAGACCCATTGCATTGCAAATGCTTGTTTTGATTGTTTTTGCCCTCTTTGTTTTTAGTTTTCAATCCCTTATTATTGGTGACGTATTGAAATTGTTTAGAGCGTAATAAGAGGCTGATTTTAAGAGATTCCAAAAAGCAAAGTCTGGAGGAACGAGAAGTCATACCTGAAGATGTGCGACAAACGAAGCAGTATGAAAAATCTGTAAAATGTACAAATATATTTTTCCTCATGAAGGGTCACAGAATTGAAAAAAATAATGGTCTGTTTTATTAATTTGATCTCACTATCAATTACATTTTTAGCAATATATTTTGTAATCATTTGGGGTCGGGTGATGAATTTACTCGATTTCAATAAAAACCCGTGCTTTCATCCCTTAAAATTTTAGTGATAAAATCTTGAATTCAGGGACTAGAAGTCTGGGCTCATGATGCAAAGATTTGTAGTGTATGCAACCCTGAACAATTGTTTGAAAATGTAATGCCATTAACTGGGGACTTTGTTTTAATGGGGCTAGGGCCAGACTGGAAACTAAAATCAGACCTAGCAGAAATGTTCTAGCCAGCCTGAACTTGCAGGAGTCCAGGACAAGATTGGAGTTATGGGGAAATGGTTAGGTCACAACAGCCAATCCTATTCCCAATGTAGCTATTGATTCTGAAGCCCACTACGAAAGTTCCAGAGTGACGGAATTGTCAGTCTGTCCATGGACACAGCTTAAGCATGTGTGGGGCCATATTTTCTAAGGGTTCGCCCTTTGGTATAGTCACCAAAAGTGACAAAGTACCAAGGGAATTTGCTTTCCAGTACAAAAGGTTTTTAGCTCTGGAAATGTGCTCTTTCCTCAGTATATAGAGAACTTTGTGTGATAATTTGTGTCACGCTGTTTCAAGGAGGCATTACTTGGGTATATGTTCGGTGGATGAGCATAAGCACCCAATTCTTTATACACAAAGCCCGATCAAGAAGAATAGCCAAACCTGGCTGTGCATCAAAAACTAATCCTTACATAAAGCAGCACTAAAAAGAAGAATTTGTTTAATCTCTCCAAAGTTTCCAACCATTACAAGTGTACTGCAATGTACAGCACACTCATACAATGTGTCAATTGTTTAAGAATTTTTTGGGGCATAGTACTCACAGGGTATGTTTCCAGTACGAATTTTATGCTAGAAAGCACACATACATCTCTGCACTATGGTGAAAAGGTTCTGAATGGTACTAGGCTGCCAGTTTGTACACCACTGCATGGGTAGTAACCAGCAGCAACCATTTTACTAAGCGTGGCTTTTTGTCACTTTGTCTCTTTTTGCTATGCTTGATGTGCTACAAAACACTGTGGCCCATATTTATACTTTTTTAGCGCCGCATTTGTGTCATTTTTTTATGCAAAAGTGCACAAACTTACAAAATACAATTGTATTTTGTTTATTTGCGCCGCTTTTGCATAAAAAAGCGGCGCAAATGCGGCGCCAAAAAAGTATAAATATGGGCCTGAATCTGCCTCGTAACGACGTCTCTTCTGGAGGCAAAAAAAGTTGACAAACTAAAGAGATGTGACCTATAAAGGAAGACTACTGAGCATGGTACGATCTCAGGACTGGTAAAACAAAGCAGATTAAGGGCCTGATTACGACATTGGCGGATGGGATACTCTGTCACAAATGTGACGGATATGCGCCTGCCGTTTTACAAGTTCCATAGGATACAAAGGAACTTGGAATATGGTGGGGGGGATATCCATCATGTTTGTGACAGAGTGTCCCGTCCGCCAAGGTTGTAATTAGGCCCTAAATCTCTTGGCTTTAAAGTACGATATAGCTTTATTGTGGCATTTAAGGCCATAAAAGTACATTAAAAAACAATGTCATAAACTCAGTGTTCATTGTACATTTTGCAAGCACCATATCAAAATTCAAAGTCTCTAAAAACATATATTAAGTCCATAGACCAATTCAAATTATCAAAGTTAAATACAAAAATGTAAAAACGTCATACAAAGTGGTAGGCAGCCTGAAACGGAGTACCTAGTGACCTGTTTCTGCAGGCAGCAAATTCTAAGTAAATATCTAGAGACAGCATAAACAAAGGGTTGGTGGGTTTCAGTTGTCAGAATTCTTAGCTGCATATTCATGGTTTATGTCCCTCTGCTGCGCTACTGAACACTGACAACCTCTCTTCTGAGGGCAAAAAAGTTGACAAATTAGTAAGATGAGACACATAAAGGAAGACTACTGGGTGTGACACGATTTTAAGACTGGTAAAATAAAGAAGATTAAGGGCCTGATTACAACCTTGGCGGAGGGGGTTAATCCGTCCAAAATGTGACGGATATCCCGCCCGCCGTATTACGAGTTCAATAGGATATAATGGACTCGTAATACGGCAGGTGGGATATCCGTCACATTTGGGACAGATTTACCCGCTCCGCCAAAGTTGTAACCAGGCCCTAGATCTCTTGGATTTGTAACAGTTACTTAGGTTGCCTTGTGTCAGATAGGAAGCAAGCAGATTTGTGTTTGCAGTTCAGGCCATGCCTCCTGTCCGGCCAATCAGAGCTGTCCTTGCACAAGGCTAAAATTCCAAAAGGTTAATTATCCTCTGACCTTAGTTTGTTGGTTAGTGTCCAAATACACCAATCTGTGTTAGTCCCGCTAAAAATAGCATTTATACAGCTGACACTAAATCCAAGACAAACATCCAGGAGATTGTGTCGTGCAATTATTTTTGGCTTTCATTTCGATTCCCATTGATCATGCGTATTTCTAATATTTTAATTCGTTCGTCAATAAAATACAGAGCGCTAGTTAATACTTGATATTTGAAGATAACTGACAGAGTAGGTAGATTTAGGTGTTGTTTTTCACGTTCTAGTTGTCCAGAAAACATAGGAAATAAAATAGTATGATTCGAATCTATGTAAACCTATCAGTTGTAAATATTTGAAGGAAGCGTTTTGGTAGAGCCGCATGAGTAAGCCACAGGATGGACATTCATAAGAATTCTCTTTCACTTATCCATTCACCTCCTTAAATAAGATGTGAACGGATTCCTAAAATGCGAGTATGAGCACCGGAAGCCGGTCCTTACAAGTGTGACATTTTAATAGTGGATACTCCCCCGATTTACAATAGGTTTGAGCAGACATTCGCAATGCAAAGGGCGCCAGTGGTGTAAATGGCAGCGTCGATCGACTTTTCTGAGTCAGATTTTTAGCACCGAAAGCTGAACCTCATGTCGAATACGTGTGTGTGGTGAACTGACAAACATGCATCCGTTGATGCAAGGAGGGCACCTCTGGGATGGACCGGTCCAAAGACTGGATTTAAGGCAAAGCCTGATTTCTATAAAAAGCTTGACCTTTCATTGTGGCAGTTCCCCACACTAAGGGCCAGATGTAGCAAAGGGTTTGCGAGGCGTAAAAGCCCCTCTGCTATGCAGAAATGCATTTTGCGAGTCGGATCCGACTCGCAAAATGCATTTCCGACACGCAAATAGGAAGAGGTGTTCCCGTCCTATTTGCGACTCGTTTCGCGGTCGCAAATGAAATCGCAGTTACCATCCACTTGAAGTGGATCGTAACCCAGTCGCAAACGGGAAGGGGTCCCCATGGGACCCCATCCCCTTTGTGACTGGAATTTTTTTTTTTTTTTCAGAGCAGGCAGTGGTCCAATGGACCACTGCCTGCCCTGAAAAAACCCGAAACTAAAGGTTTCGTTTTTTTTTCCAAATGCAGCTCGTTTTCCTTTAACGAAAACGGGCTGCAGATGAAAAAAAAAAAACTGCTTTATTAAAAAGCAGTCACGGACATGGTGGTCTGCTGACTCCAGCAGGCCACCATCCCCGTGAGTGCCCATACTCGCAATGGGGTCGCAAACTGCGACCCACCTCATTAATATTAATGAGGTGGGTCTTTGCGACCCCATTGCGAGTTGCAGAAGGTGTCTGAGACACCTTTCTGGATAGCAAATTGCGACTTGCAATTTGCGAGTCGCACAGACTCGCAAATTGCAAGTCGCAATTTGCTTCTTTCCTACATCTGGCCCTAAGTGAGGCCAGGTGGCAAGTGGTATTTTGTGAGATATACCTACGTGTAACAAGCAATTTATCCAGAATGACACATCTTACATGGCTTAAACGTTTGCGAGGGTCAAAGTGCTGAATTTGTACTTGAGGGTGTACATTTAGTTCAAATGACACACCAGGAAACTAGGCCTACATTTTATGAGAGTATATAATGGCTTCAGAGCAAGGCTGGTGGTATAATATAGAAAGAAAGAAAACAGACTTCAATGGCCTGGCAGCTCTGAAGTTCTTCTTTCACCACTTTGGCCCCAACAATGCAAGATACATCTTGTTTTCTTAAAAAAGGCACCAGGCTCAGACTGCGACAAAAAATAGTCCGATCACCACAATAACAGTGGGCCGACTAGTAAATTAGACAGCTTAAAAGTAGTCATTTGTAAAGATAAGTTGTTTTGCAAGGTGGGGGAGACTGTGTGCTTTTGTGCTTATTGCAAAGGGGAAACAACAGAAAGAAGCAGTGGCAAAGCTAATCGGTTCCCCCTATGCAAAATCTATTGGCTTTGTCAATGTTGTTTTTACATGTTGCACAGTAACGTGGGCTGCAATGCAACATGGCTTAAAGGGAAAAAACACTTTGACACAGTGAATGCTGGCCAAATCCTAGAACTTTTTTTTATTTTATTTGAATTTGTAAAGGAATGTTGTTTTGCAAAGCATGGTAGGCTACATGCTTTTGTGGTTGTTACAAAGGGAAAGCAACAGAAATAAGCAGTAGCAAAGCCAATAGGTTTCACTTATGCAAAATCTATTGGCTATGTCAATGGTTTTTTTACATGTCGAACAGCAATGTGGGCTGCTATGCAACATGGCTTGAAGGGAAAAAAAGACTTTGACACAGTGAATTCTGGCCACGTCCTAGTGCTTATTTGTTTTACTTTTAACCCATGCAATACAATACATGTTTCACAGCCCAACAGGCCCAACCACCAGCTCTGGTTTGGCAGGTGCAGGTGTTGTGTGACCAGACAATCAAAGTTTTTCGGTCAAGGTGTGGGAGTTGATGGGGCTGTTGAGGTAAGAGGGCCCACATTTGTGCAATGCTTTGTATGTGTGGGAAAGAACTTGAAAAATTTGAGTTTGTTGATGAGGAGCCAATGGAGCTATTTGAGGTGCTTGGTGATGTATGTGCGCGGGGAGACTGAAAGGGAGTCTGGCCACTGCTTTCTGTATGCCCTCCACGCTTTTGCTCTGCTGGTCAGTGATGCCGACATGAAGTGAGTTGCGTTAGTCTAGTTTACTGGTGTTAAGGGCCTGGGTGATGGTTATGTGTATGTTGATTTGGGTGATTGAGAGCAATAGATTTAGGGTACTCCTTTTATAGGACAACTGATTTTACTTAACTGTTCCTTTTGAGGTGACTTTATGATAATTTGTGCTCTTGCTTATTAAATTTGGACTGATTTGAGCTTGATTTTGACTGATGCATTTATGTATTGATTACTGATTGACACAATTGTTTGCTTTTGAATCTGTAAACATTGTTAACCTTTAATAAACCTTTATGGTTTGAAAACTTAACAGCTTTCTACCTTCCATGCAGAGCCTAAAGTGCTTTACATTATTTAAATGTACTGATTTGATGAATAGTCTCAGTTGCGAACTTGTATTCATCCAATTGCACTGTTTGGGCCCCAGGTGTGCATGAAGAAAAGTGCTGGCATGAGTACATTGCCCCTCTACAGTTGCATTCCTAAAGTATTGTATACGCGCTCCTTTCTTAAATGCTTTGCATGAGACATGCTCAAACAATCGGAATATGATACCTGCTTCACCAAAACTGACTACTGCTCCTCACAAAACAGAGAAAATACAAGCTTGCAAAACTTCAAAATCTAAGGGACAACAATTGCAGGACCAGACTGTACATGATTAATAAGCAGCAATCACCAGTAAAGACCTGGTCTTGTAAGGTGTGTCCAAATTAGATCCAGTTCAGGACATCAACACTCATTCATTTGCACTCTCCGGTCTACTCTCAAGGATACGAACACACCAGTGGAGGGACAGCATGGGAGGTAGTCAGTATCCAACACTGGTCAAACTTCACAGACACCAGTTCTCATTTAAAAACACACTCAAGGTTACTCTAAGGAATAAGGACACTCTGATGATCGGAATGGCACACTTGGACAGCGTTCTTACTTCTTCCTGCATGTCTCTTCCTGCTGAGTGGCATGTAAGGTGTCAAATTCTTGTTCTCTTTGTGTTGCAACACTTCCCTTGGTGGTGATCACACTCTGGTTGTTTTTTCTCTGATTCCAGCTTTGTTCCTGTGTTTTTCAGCTATATCCTGTTGTTCTTTTCCTGGCGTTGGAGTTCTGATTTTTGACATGTTCTTTTTTCTGTTCCAGGGAGTTCTTGTCAAAGAGGTTTTTTCCCTTAGGGGTTTTTCCTCGGGGACTCCTTCTGGAGGGCGCGGACTGTTTTGGCCTACCATTGTCAGCAGCACTGCGGCTACTGAAAGGGGTCGCCCTTACCTCAGCCAGAACAGGACCTACAAGAACCGAGGTCACACTCCAACTCCATCTGATCAGGGCGGTAAGCGGAAGGCAGATCTTGACACAAACAGGACAAATCCTTTTCTTGTTTTGGCATCCATTCTATTTGCATGTTGAGTCCCTTTCCCTAGCTCAGGTTCTTTGATTTGTGACCGTGCAATATGTGATTTCAATATTGTTTCTACATGATTCACGAGTTTTGTGCATCTGGAAGAGAAAATATTTGGGCACAGACTGTACCAGCTTACAGTGGCGGCCATCTTAAAGAATGACAGTTTTGGGAAGCTGCATTTCCATGGCGAAATATGAAGTTTTTTTATTTGTTTTCTTTGGGTGAGGAATAAACTACTATACAGTCAGGTGGCCCTAAAGATACTTTTTTATTTCTTTAAAATAAATTGTGTGTCACACACAACTCGCAAGTCAAGTATTTTTAATGTAACTATTATTACAGAATTACATCCCATTTGTTTGGGTACGGTATTCAAGTTTGTAGTTAGAGTTCTCATATCCCTGAGAGTAGTCTTGTAGCTTTTGGTGTGTATCTCAGTGAGTGTTGGTGTCTGTGAGGTTTAACCAGTGTTAGACACTCACTACCTGGCTGTGCCTTTCTCTTCATGCAGTGAACTTAAACCTGTGTTGGACACACACTACCTCACTGTGCCATTAAGTCCATTGGAATCTTCATATCCCTCTCTAGATTGGAAAAAAGTGCTATAGAAAAAAGGCAGAGAAGACACCATTCATAAAAAAGGGAACTGATGCATGCAGGGAAAAATGAGAACTGAATGCTGGGAAGGAGAAAACATGGCCCCACAAGGAAGAAGAAAAAAAGGAGAAAAGAAAAAAAGTAAAAAGATCAGGGCACCAGGTAAGTGAAGGATCGGAGGGAGGGGGGCACGGACACCCCGCAGCGAACACCCAAGCTGTGCGTTAAACGCGGCGAGGCCCGGCGCTCAATCCTGGGCCTCCGACCTTGCCGCGTGCAACAATACATGCTGTGGCTGAGGAAAAAGGCCGCTGCAAGCCCCGTTACCCGCAAAACGGACCCACCGACCTCACCGCAGCCCAACTAGAGGATGCCGTTGGAGCCCGCGGCATGACAGTAGGATACTCCTTCCCCCGAAGCCCTGGGTTTGTCCAGAAAGAGCCGGAAAAAGTGACAGACCAAGAAAGGAGCATGAACAGAAGAGGCATCTTCCCAAGAACATTCGCTAAGAGGATAGCCCTTCCAATGAATGAGAAACTGGAGATGTTGTTTGGAAAATCTGAGGGTCACATATTTGTTGAACCTCGTATTCGGACACATCATCAACCAACTGAGGAGAGGGACAGGAGAACGGTCTGTGAAAAGGATCGGGCACATAGGGCTTTAACTGAGATACATGAAACACAGGGTGGATCTTCCAAGTTCGAGGTAAACGAAGACGGAAAGACACCGGTTTGACTTCTTGAAGAATCAGGAAAGGTCCATAGTAACAGGGTTTGAATTTATTTTGTGACAGACGGAAAGGTAGAAATTTGGAGGAAAGCCAAACCTTGTTTCTGACACGATAAGACGGGGCTTCGCATCGCCTCTTATCTGCATCCGTAGTTTTGTGGCTAGAAGACTGGAATGTATAATACGTTGAATTCTATGTAGTCATTGAGCAAACAATGTGATTGCAGGAAGTGTAGATGATTCCTGGATAACAACAAGAAAGGATTTAGGATGAAAACCGTAAGAGCAAAAAAAAATGGAGTGACCTTTGATGCACTATGTACTGCATTGTTATACGAGAATTCAGCTAGTGGTAAGTGCATAGACCAGTTGCTCTGTGTAGCATTGCAAAAACAGCGTGAATATTGTTCAAGCCCCTGGTTTGACAGATGAAAACCAGATGAGAAGGCCACATCTATGTGTAGTGTTTTGCAAAAATGCTTCCAAAAACGTGAAATGTATTGGGGACCACGGTCTGAAATAATGACTTTAGGGAGACCGTGAAGGCAAAAGATATCCTGTATGAAGAGTTGACTCAATTCACTAGCAGTGGGTAGTTTCTTTAATGCAGTAAAACGGGCCATTTTTGTAAATTAATCAACTGTCACCAGTATAACTCGATTTCCTGCAGAGGGAGGTAAGGAACACATGAAGTCGGTAGACACAGTATGCCAAGGAACTGGTGGAACAGGTAAGGGCCGAAGAAGTCCTGCTGGTTTGGTATGAGGTATCTTGGTTTGTGCACAGATGGGACAAGAAGCCACAAAGCTTTCAGTGTCTGTTTTAAGCGTGGGCCACCAAAAAGACCGAAGGAGAAGTTCTTGGATGGCTTTAATACCGCGATGACCGGCAATAGAAGAAGTGTGACACATCTGTAGTGCTTCTGTTTGAACCATCTTAGTAGGGAGGAACAATGCATCCTCATGATAGTAGTATCCTTTAATTTACGTAGATGGTGACATAAATTATTCATTTCAACTCTAGAGAGAGATAAGTACTCAGATTTCACTTTATCAAGAAAGGATTGCACTAATCCAATAATTCTATCCGGTTCAATCATGTTTTGTGTAGGAGGATCGATGCCTTCAGGATAACGGCGTGACAAGGCTTCTGCCAAAATATTTTGAGAACCAGGGATGTAAGTTATGTAGAAGTCAAATTAACTAAAAAAGAAGGCCCATCGGGCTTGACAAATGTTCTGGCATTGAAAATTACATAGACACTGTAAGTTTCGATGATCTGTTCTAACTTCAAAGGATTCTCTTGAACCCTTGAGTAATTGTCTTCATTCATTACAGGCTGTCTTTAAGCCAAGCAGTTCTCGTTCCAAAACAGAGTAATTACGTTCTGAATCAGATTATATATGGGGCAGGTAAAAAAACGGATGTTCTAATCCATCATCACTTTGTTCTTGTAGTAATGCGGCCCCTATTGCTCTCTCTGAAGCATCAGTGATGACTATAAATTTCTTGGATGTATCAGGGTGTTGTAAGATTGGAGCTTGTGTGAAGGCACGCTTTAGGCCTTGAAATGCTGTTTCTGCGTCTTCTGTCCAACGGAAGCCGTTCCGTAGACTCTCTTTCTTAGGAGTTTGTGTGATATGACTAGTTTGCTGGACAAAATCTGCTATGAATTGACAATAAAAATTGGCCAATCATAAAAAATATTGGGTTTCTTTGACAGAAGAGGGAGATGGCCAATCTAGAATGGCTTGAAACTTATCTGAGTCCATGGTATTACCAACTTGGTTGATATGGTACCCCAAATATTTCACCTCAGTTTTGCTGAATTCACATTTCTCTGGTTTGCAAAATAGTTGGTGTTGCCTGTGTCTTTCTAGAACTTAAAGTACATGCATAGTACAATGTTCTAGATTAATGGAATATATTAAGATGTCATCTAGGTCTATAACCACTGTTTGGTTTGAAAGGTCAGAAAACACTGAGTCCATAAACCTTTTAAAAATGGAGGGCGCATTGGTTAGGCCAAAAGACATTACACGATATTCATAATGACCAAAAGGGGTTCGGAAGGCCGTCTTCCATTCATCATCTTCTTTTATTCATAGAAGATGGTAGGCTCCTCTAAGATCAACCTTGGTAAATTTCTTTGCTCCTCTTACAGCTTCTAGAATATCTTTTATGAGGGGTAGAGGAGACCGGTCCTTTATGGTGATCTTATTGAGCACGCAAAAGTCTATACAGGGGCGTAAATCCATTGTCTTCTTTGGAACAAAAAAGAGAGGAGCCTCAGCGGGTGAAGAAGAAGGAGCAATCAACCCGCTCTGCAAGTTTTTGGTACCAGTTTCCAAGGGAATAGCACAATCATATTCTCTCTATTGTGACAGCACTGGTCTTTCTGGTTTCTGAAACACGTCTGCATATTCCAAGTAGTGACTGGGAACCACTTGGATAGAGTTGATGGAACAACCCTCTTCTTTTTGTGTCCAAAGTATGCTCTTTGGTGACCAGTAAGTTCCTGATAAAAAGCAATGATGTTGACAGAATTTGGAAGAAAGCAAGCTAGTTCTAGTTTCCCAATTGATATAAGGATTGTGTCGCATTAGCCAAGGTACACCTAGGATTATCACATGATTTGATGAAGGAATCAGATCGAAGGAGACACATTCCTGATTTTTCCAGAGTTGCAAACATAAGGTAGGAGTAGTATTTCTGACAGGTCCTGAGGCTAGAAGGGACCCATAAACCGTATGAGCCTGCTCTGGTATGTCTTTAGTTATCTGAGGGATTTCCTTTTCCTTAGCCCATGCCTCATCAAGGTATATTCTACTGGCTCCACAGTTCAACAGTGCTAATGCTCTTTCTTCCCGGCTGTCAGGTAACTGCAATGTAATAGGCAAAAGGAAAAGGACAGATATTTCTTTTATGGAAGAACAAATAGAAGGTATCTCAGAACATCCCGTCCCGTCCCTTCTTACAGAGGATGGTAGTTGGCGTTTCCCGAAGGCTTTGAAGGACGAATGGGGCATGTACGAATCAAATGACCAGAAGCACCACAATAAAGACACAGTCCTTTCCGTCATCTGGTTTCACGCTCACTAAGTTAGGGGTCCATGGGGTGTGTTGATTTGCATAGGTTCTTCCTCAGTAGTTCCTCTAGACTCAGATCGACGCTCTTAGGGACGATGCATGATTATACATGGGGTCCCTGACTGTGATGGTACACAACTCTTTCTCTTCTCCATCCTACGTTCATTAAGGTGATATTCTATGGAGAGTGCTAAGTCCATTAAACCTTTTGTGTCTTACACTCTAGAGGAGTGCACTAGTTTGTCTTTTATTTCATCCCGGAGACCCCTCTGAAAAAGGGTAGCTAGGGTGCGTTCAATCCAAGTGGTTTCAGCTGCCAATTGCTGAAACGTGATCTATTGTTCTGCGGAAGACTCAAGTGCAGGATGTTCAAACATTTGCTTAAAGGCATCAACAAAGGCTGTGTAGTCAGACAACTGGGAATCATTTGTGGCTACCAAAGGAGTCGCCCAAGCTAAGGCCAGACCAGACAGGGCACTGATCAGGTATCCCACCTTAGTCTTATCTTGCACAAATTGCAAGCGTTGAAACGCAATATAAACCATCAGGGCATCAAGGAATTCTCATTGTTTGTTGGGATCTCCAACAAAAACGAGGTGTAGTTGCAGAGATTGGGAGGACATCAGTGGTCCTGGAGGCCCGGGCTTGTCGTAAAGCCACATTTTCAGCTCGTGGCTGTTGCAGTTCTTGGGCTTGTTGTTGAATAGTCAGAAGTAACGATTGGCTTGTCTCCTCAATGACCGTTGAAGAATCTTCCATAATCCTAGACCAAAACTGGGGTTTTGGGCATTGCAATCTGTCACGATCTGCCTTCCACTTAACACCCAAGTCAGATGGAGCTGGAGTGTGACATCGGTTCTTGTAGGTCCTGCTCTGGCCAAGGTAAGGGCGATTCCTTCCGGCAGCCACGGTGCTGCTGACAATGGTACACCTCAACAGTCTGTGCCGTCCTAAAGGAGTCCCAGAGGAAAAACCCCTAAGGAAAAAAATCTCTTTCACAGGAACTCCTTGGAACAGAAAAAAGGACACGTCAAAATCAGGACTCAAACGCCAGGAAAAGAACAACAGGATATAGCTGGAAAACACAGGAACAAAACTGTAATCAGAAGAAAAAAAACAGCCAGAGCGTGATCACCACCAAGGGATGAATTGCAACGCAAAGAGAACAAGAATCTGACCCCTTATGTACCACTCAGCAGGAAGTGACAATCAGGAAGAAGTAAGTACGCCATCTCAGATTGGGAAAAGTGCTATAGAAAAAAGGCAGAGAAGGCATCATCTTAGAAAAGGAAACTGATGCATGCAGGGAAAAATGAGAACTGAATACTGGGAAGGGTAAAACATGGCCCCGCAAGGAAGAAGAACAAAAGAAAAATGGAAAAAGGAAGAGCCCTAGATCAGGGCACCAGGTAAGTGAAGGATCAGGGGAGGGGGGTGCGAACACCCTGCGCCAAACGTCCAAGCTGGCGTTGAATGCGGCGAGGCCTGACGCCCAATCCTGGGCCTCCGACCTCACCACGGGCAACAATACATGCTGTGACCGAGGAAAAAGGCCGTGCAAGCCCCACAACCTGCAAAATAGACCGCAAACCTCACCGCCGCCCAACTAGAAGAGGCCACGGGAGCCTGCAGTATGACATGTTTGTACTTTCCTAAACTTGTGAGGCATTTGTTTTGGTCAGCGAGTCAAGCCCATAATAAGGTGGAAAAAGGAATATAAGCACCTTAAAAGAATGTGACTTGCGAATCATCACTGATTTGCAAGTCAGGAACAAAAAAGACACAGAAAAGTAAAGGAACAAGATTAAACTTTAAAGGGCTGCTTCGTAGCATGATTTGAGTCTGAAAAGAACGTTTAGGTTCAGGTGTGGTATAGATACATTATAAAATTGGAGGCATATTTATACTTGATTTGCACCGAATTTGCTTCATTTGTTTAATGCAAATTCGGTCAAAACTAACTCCATATTTATACTTTGGCGCTAGACCCATCTAGTGCCAAATTTATGGAGTTAAACTCATTTTTGGGATGTGGAAGCCTCTTTGCGTCAAGGAGATACAAAGTAGGCGTTCCAGTGCAAAAAATGACTCTATGGCCTTAGCACCATATTTATCCCCTGGAAGAAGGGGGTTTTGCACCAAAAAATGACGTTAAGCTGGTTAGAGTTAAAAAAAATGACTCTAACCTGCCTAGAGTCATTTTCTGAAGCAAAACCATCCATACCACACAACTCCTGTCTTAGAGGAGACATGAGTTATGCCCACCACCCCAATGGCCAGCACAGGGGACAAGGGTCCCCTGGGCATGGCCATTGCATCCTGTGCCATGTATGGGGGCCCATTTCATGGCCCCCTATGGCACCTTAAAAAATAAAATAAAATACTTACCTGTACTTACCTGTTATTACCTGGGATGTGGTCCCCATCCTCTGCTT
Source organism: Pleurodeles waltl (assembly GCF_031143425.1). Taxonomy (NCBI): domain Eukaryota; kingdom Metazoa; phylum Chordata; class Amphibia; order Caudata; family Salamandridae; genus Pleurodeles; species Pleurodeles waltl. The sequence continues at coordinate 1,422,108,124 of NC_090445.1, forward strand.
TCCCTCTGGTGTGGGTGGGGATGTCCCTGGGGCCTGGGGAGTGCACCTGTGGGCTTATTCCATGGTGTTCACCATTTTTGACCCCTCCTCCCTCCCATGCACCATTTTTGCATGACAGTATAAATATGGCGTTAAGACCATACAGTCGTTTTTTGCACGGGATCGCCTACCAGGTATCTCATTAGGGTAAGGTGGGTTTCCATGCCCAAAAAATGACTTTAACTCCATAAATTTAGCGCTAGACGGGTCTAGCACCAAAGTATAAATATGGAGTTAGTTTTGCACCGAATTAGAGTTTAAAAAAATGACGCTAATTTGGTGCAAACATAGCATAAATATGCCCCTAAGTGTCTCAGAAAGTCTTGGATGTTGGAGAGAAACACATGATGCCCAACATCAGTTGGTTAACAGCATCTTTCCTGAAGGACGTTGGCATATCCCAATGAATGTTGTTGAGGAAGATCGAAGCGTTCCATGTTCTCAAAGGAATGCACATACAGTGTTATTTACATTCTTACATGCGTTTTCAAAATTTATGGCAATACCTGGTGGTCCAGAACCATTTATTTCTCCGGGTGATGCTAGATAATGCTAGCATGGTCTTATTGTAAAGTGACATGATTAGACTTAAAGGCCCATATTTATAATTTTTTAGCGCCGCGTTTGCGTCACTTTTTGATGCAAAAGCGGCACAAACTTGCAAAATACGATTGTATTTTGCAAGTTTGTGCTGCTTTTGCATCAAAAAATGACGCAAATGTGGCGCTAAAAAAGTATAAATATGGACACAAGTGTTTTTCAAGTGAATTATCAGGATTAGTCTAATACACTGTCATGGACAATTTTCATCACAGTGAATGAGGAGAACAGCAGGATGCTGACATTGAGCCATGGATTCCAACACTACGAACAAATCACACAACTTCATACACTTAATATCCACCCAAGTTATGTCCGCACTTGAAAAGCCTATACATGATCAAATATCGTTCCTCTGTGCACATATCTAAAGCGAGCAAATCCAGCTATCATCTACCAACAGATAAAAGTCTTCTGACTATCAAATGCCATCACAGGAGCGTCTTCCCACAGCCTGTCATCAGTGAAGCACCAATCAAATATGGAGACATTTTTTTAAAAAAATGGCTAACAATAAAAGCCAACTTCTTTTTGGTGTTTGGTGGAACAGTAATCACAAATGACTAAGATGCTAAACTCATGGTATTATTATGAAACCTGTAGTGCATGCTGGAACTATGATATCGTGTTGCAGGGGAGGCCACAAGTTGAGCAGTGTGGGCAAGAAAGATCAGCCAATGAAACTGTAGTAGTGACAATTACATAACCACGATATCCCTCTTTGACTTTTTTACCTGGTTACTGCCCACCATTTTTAAAGAGAGCACTGCCCTTTTTAGTTCAGCTCTGTTAAGTATCTCACTATTAACAGATCTACATTGTGTGTAAGTGCATTCAGATAGAGAATCTGATTGATAATTGACCTAAGTACAGCTTTATGCTTCCGGCTCTGAAGATTTCAAAACAATTTTAACAGATGAATACCGACATCAGAAGGTAGGAGAAGCATAAGTGAACTGTCCATTCAATATAAGGATTACCTTAAGTCACCTCCAAATATGCCGTCTTTCATCCCTCGTTTATTGTATTTCACCGTCTATGATATCTTACTCCTCTCTTTCGGGGGCCTTCTGATTCTTCCAGTCTTCTCCCCTTTACACTGTCTCTCTTATGTCCTTCTTTGACTTACACCTTATCCTTGCTATCTGTCTGTCTCTTCCCTAACTTTTGTTGCATGGCTACTGAAATATGATTTCCATCTCAAATACTTCTGTCCGTTTTTGTGAACTGATCCCTCCTTACAACTTCCTCCAATTTTGTCCCTTTTTTCAAACTCACTCTCATAGCAATTTCTGTGAGCACCCCTTTCTTTTCTTTTTCAATCCACCCCTCTCCCTTTGTAACATCCCTGATCTCTGCTCTCTTATTCTTTTTCAAGTTCTCCATGCTATAACTTTCTAATGTCTCACTCTTCAACCAGTTTTCTCACATTTTTCTATTTATTTTGCCCTCTCCTGTTTTCTTTTACCCTGTCCTTTTTAGGTCTGGTATTAGCCAAGGTCTTTTGGTTTTACGTAAATTATTTGTATAATAATATACTTACTTAAAGGGGCTTTCAGCCAGCTTTCTTCACCCACTGGGCTGTTGTTGTGTAATTCACATTTTGCTTCTGCTCACTAGAATATACAGCATGGGCCAATAGGTCGGCTTACTTATGCAACTGGTTAACGTCACTTTGAGTGACTCTATTTTAAAGTCTCACAATGAGTACACCAGCATACAAGATAGTTCCTTTCAGTGCTAGTGTTTTTGCTTTTACTTTATTACTTTAGCGTTACCTTTGTGTTTAGAGCCTGATGTGATAACAGAACGCTTTCTGCCAGCTCTTCAATGCCAGAGAACATTCCAGCTTTACAAGTTCCTCTCTCCCACAAATGCTATTGTAAATTCCTTTTGAAGTGTCCTTCGTTTATTTGAATCACACCATACTAGATTGTGCCAATTTGAAACTGTTCTGTATTAAGTTATCCTCTTTGTACTATGCATGCAATACACAAATCAGACTCACTTTCACAAATGGCTATTTAATAAACTTTGCTCAGGAAGATGGCCAGCCTTTATTGTGTTTAATCTGAAGCAGTTGTGACACTCTTTTCTTTCTTTCTGTTCTTGCTTTCTTTTTTCCTTCTTTCTGCCTTTCTATCTTGCCTTTTTTCTTTCCTTCCTTACTTCTTTTCTTCCATTCTTCCTTCATTACCACCTTTTTTCCTCTTTCCTTTCTTGCCTCTTTCTTTCTTTGCTTCTTTCTTCATTTTTTGCATGTTTTGCATTCCTTCTTTCTTCTCTTTCTTTCTTTTCTTATTTCTTTCCTCCTTTCCAATTACATTCTTTCTCGCTTTCCTCTTTTTAAAATGTTTTCTTTCCTTCTTTATTTTCCCTTTTTTGTCTCTCTTTCCTTCCTTCTATTCATTTTCTTTCTTTCTCTTTTTTGCCTCCTTTCTACTTTCTTGCCTTTTACTTCCCTTCTTTTTTCTCTCTTTTCTTCCTTTATGCCTTCTTTAATGGCAGCTGGTGGCATAACTATTGGCTTTTTTTAGGTCCGTGTTAGCCGAGACCATTTGATTAAAAAAAAACGCGCATGACATAGTTATTCATCGGGGGTTTCAACCACACTTCATCCATTCGTCTATGGTTGTGTCATTCACATTTTTCTTCCACCCACTCCAGCATGTGTAAAAGTTCAATATGTCAGTCCAGGTCAATAACTGGCAGGCATCACTATGAGCTAAAGCATGCTGCTGTTTCACAAGGGCAGCATGCGATAGCACAGACACACAATAAGTAGTTCCCTTCAGTGCCAGGCCAAAACATTTTTGTCTTTAGCCAATGTTTTCTTTAGATTGATGAAGGTCCAGCAGCTTCCTAAACAATAAAGTTTTGCAAAAACCATAGCAGAACTAAGTAGGAGTTATGAAAAGGCTGGTGGCCAACGGCAGACTTATTTGCTTTGCCAATGCTTGTTTCTGGTGTCTTTCATTCTTCCATTCCATTTTATATTCATCTGCCCTTGTCCCATTCACAGACCCTTCTGAAATATTTGTCATCACTTTTCTCAGCTTGTTTCTCTCCTCAGTAGCATGTTTTCTCTCTCTAGGTATTCTCATTATCAAAAACAGGCAACCCACTGCCACACTTTCTATACCGAGTTTATCACTATTTTTTTTTCACTGCCACCACACTGCTTTTCTTGAAATGTTGCTGCTTCTTCTGTACTCCGCATGTCTTCACTATTTTTATACATTATTAGAACATTGGAATGTTGCGAGCCCCAATGGAGACAAAGGAGTGCTCAGAGCTTTTACTGGCCGGTTAAAGCCTGGGGTGTCAACATTCCAATATTCTTTGTTCACAGCAACAGCTGTGAACAAAGGACTCACAGAGCCCAAGGGGATTTTAATCCCCTTGGGCCCCGCATGGACTTTGTTTTATTTATTTGAACATTCTGCCCTCCAGTGGTGGAATGTTCTAATAGCCTTATAGCCCTTTGTATCTAGGCTATATATCGGCAATTAAAGTCTTGCTCCCTTGTTAAAGGCCCTCACTGAATGCTGGAGCGGGCCTTTAATGGCCGGTATAGCCCGCTACGGCGAGCTCTAAGGCTATAATACCCAACTGTGAAGTCAACTCCCAAATTCAACTTTTTTTACCTTTAATTCAAATCTCACGGGTTAGACATTCTTTATACTCGCACCTCCTACCATCTCCTCACCGTCTCAGTCTTCCTGTCTTACTTTCACAGTCAGTTGTCTTCTCCCTTGTCTAGCAGCTGCACACAGTTTGGCAGTGCCCTTTTTCTTAATTGTATGCTACTGTAATCATTCTGTTTTTCAGTAATTCACCAGAAAGTATTCCTAAAACATGAGTAACTAAGAGACTGGCACCATTCAAAAGATATTTCAAAATGTATAAAATATAGTCAGTGGTGTTTTTGGAATACATTTATATATGCATTATTTTAAAATGTGTATCTAAGGAAGTGGCACGCAGAGAATGTTTCAGTCTGCTTGTCTCAAAAAGTAGATATGTTACTGTGTTATTATGCGCTGTTCACAACATGTTGACTACTATTGATGCACAAATCATTCCTGTATGCTCACCTGCTCCTGAGTCATTCATGATTTGCATTAGCTGTACATGAACATGTCTCTTTGCACTTTCAGCATTAATAAATGTGTCTGTTTAGAACTAAGGGCCTGATTTAGATCTCGGTGGAGGAGTTACGCCGTCGCACCAGTTACGGATTTCCCTTCCCCGACATCTAAATACCATAGATGTTTTCTATGGCATTTAGATTTCGTCGGAAGGGATATCGGTCACCGTTGCGACGGAGTAACCCTTCCACCCAGATCCAAATCAGGCCCTAAGTATAAGGTTTTTTAAAGATGTACCCATAAATCAATGATTATTTTAAAGTTTCCTTGCTTCCAGTGTTTCATATTTGCATGCCTGAACATTTCAATTCACTTGACAGTCCACTTTAAATACTGATTTACTCACTTTTACTTTTTAAGCACATTGCCATTTGCTGAGTAGCAGGATGCATTTGTATTGTGATTGTTTTATGAAACTTTATGCAATTTTTCTTACTACTGGTTTTAGAAATAAATAGAAGCCTTCTTTATATTACCAATTTACTACGCTTTCTGGGTTTAATCATAAAGAAGAAGTTAAACAAGAGGCACTGACTCGAAGAAATATTTGCTTTATGACCATCCATATTGAAGAATATATAAGGTTTTCAGAAACGTACACAAAAATTGAAATAATAATTTATTTAACAGTATTGTATTTGGTTCTGTGGTATATTAGAATGTTAAGAGCTCTATTCATGACAGAGAAGTCAGTCGGAGACTGTAGTTGATGCTGTATAAGCCTTCTGCTCCAACACTACAATATTTATGTTTCAGTTCTTTCTTCTTATGTAAAACAGTCTACTAACAGTGAGCAGAATGTTGAAAGATACTTATATTCCTTACAGCATGGCCAATAGCAGTCATTACATGCCGTCAAATTTGTTATAGGCCTATATCTGTGGCTCAAGCTTATATGTGCAGCTCAAGCGTATAGTCCTCCACCACGAGATAAAAGACATTTGTAATTTGAATGGTCTTGATTATAGAAACCCATAATCAAAGTAAAATGCGACAGTGGAAGCCCTGCTTCCAAGAAACTGGAAATTCTACATGCTAATGTCATCAAGTGCATTGCCCCACTCACTTTCATATGTTCTACCCCGTTTAAGTCACTTGGACTTCGTTATTAATATTTTTATCTCAAACTGGCAGGGCAACATATAATTCAATGACTTTCACACAAACAGTGCCATAAGAAAACAAATACATTCAAAGCGAAAGTGTAGGATGTTTTCACACAGCATTAAACACCAAGATTCCGTTTCAGAAGTTAACATTTAAAACTCTGATTCAGGCACTTTAAGGGGTACTAATTGAAAACAATATATGGGACCGCAAATCAATTTAATTGCAACCTTAAAAAACCCAGAAACCCACTCATGGTCATTTCTTAGTACCCCCATCTCTCAGCCAAGTTCAATTTTTCTCTCCCACTGTGCGTCAAAAATGAAAAGCCAACTGCCAGAGAAAATAGAAGTATTACAGAAAGGTTCATGAAGGGGTTGGATGTAAATTAATTTCCCGAATGGAGGTCGGTATTTCAGTCAATTTGGGATTATATCTACAGACCCATGTTTTGAAACGCCTTGTTTTTCCCTGCATTCCCAGGCACAATCACCTCTTCTCCACCCATCAGTCCTTTCCTCTTTGTCCAATGGTCCATTTATATGTTGAGACACACGCATTGAATGCTAAACAAAGTAAATTCAATGGACTGCTTAATTTAAAAATGTAACTACGACATTTTGGACATGCATTGCACTATAACAATTTGATCTTATGACCCTCCTCTAAAGAGCTAAGATCTGCCAACCAAATGCTGTCATATTTGTCCTACTACAGTCTGGAAACCAAAGGTGGGAAGTCCGGTGGAATTCAAGCCAGGAGGGTTAGAATAGTCTACCCAGAGAAATTCAGTGTAGCCTATTTTGTTATATTGTAATTGTGAGAAATTGGGTTATTTTAGGAGGCAACAACCTTACTCAAACATCATCCATAATTCTTGTCGGTGTGAACTACAAAAGTCACTAAATTAACCCTCTAGTAACTTGGTACAAAAACAGTCAGTTTTCACTTAGAGGCAATGTGTAAAGTATCTATGCAGCACATAAACAGTAATAAAGTGAAAACACAACACAAGAAAAATCCCAAACTAAATTTGAAAAATAAAATACATTTTAATAAACAAAACAACACCAAAATTAATTGTTCCAAGTAGTAGACACAGACATGAATTTGAAACTTTTTAGTAAAATCTACAGCCTAAAAGTTAAAAAAAGCAACCACGGGTATGTGGTCGCGAGAGACGGAGTCAAAAGCTAGGGCCGACTAGGATGGAATATGGGTTGGATACATGGGGAGAATTGGGCCAGGTCTTGACTTATATTCAGACTTAAAAAAAGTTCAGAAGAAAAGTTCAGGAGAAGGTAGAGTTCAGCAGGGTAAGGCAGCAGGCTGTGTCCAAGCAGGAATCGTCATTGCCAGGGAGCCACTGGATGAAGTCATAGTGAATCCTTCAACAACGGTGGGGAAAAACTCAGAATGGGAAAAGCTAGCTTTTCAGACTGAGGACGTCTTTGTCATTAGCCATCAAGCCTAGTGAAGTTTTTTGCAGTTGGACATAAACAACTTTTTGGATGTCGAAAACCTCAAGCAGACAATGCTGCAGGCTGCATCGGAAGAGGGCTCCACCAGGCTGGATACTGTCACTGAGAGGTCCAGCTAAAAGGGATTTGCTGCTGCAGAGACGAGCTACTGCAAAGTCAGGTCAATGGTCGATACAAATTGGGCAGATCGACTTCTGTCGGACCTCAGAAAGTTTTTGGGGAAATATTTATAAGTCCCAAGTTTTAGGGTTGGACACTAGCAGTACCACCAACACCACTTCCAAGGGTCCAGGACCTGGAGAACATCCCTTATGAGATTAATTCTTACTCCAGCAGAGGCCAGGTGCAGGGTCTGAGGCCTCATTATATTGTTATGTCTCTGTAGCTCACACAGGAAGCCTGCCAACTAGCCTTTGGAGTCACGTCTTGTGGCCCTGGTTACAAGGAGATGGTCCAGTTCTTCAAGCAGCAAGGTCGTCCATCAAGCACCAGGTCAGTCCTCTAGTGGCAGGGAAGTTCTTCCGATATCTTCCACCGGTCCAGGAGTGTACTGAGGAGGTGTTCTGAGTGTCCAATATTTATACCTGGTGGATTTATACTTGGGGGAATTCCCTATTACTATCCCCACATCTGGTTCTAGAAAGGTCTTTCCTTCCCCTGTTAAGGCTCCAATAAGTATGGGGTAACAAAAGGCAGATGTCAGGAACCTTTGTCTGTGCTGGTGGCAAGCCCTCTGAAGTGTAAGTCAGGCTGTGAACTGCTCTGCTCACAGCCATCCTGGCAGGGTGGCCTACCCTACTCACAAGTAGTCCCCTTTTGTGTCACTGTCTGGGAGGAATAAACAGAGACCAAGAGCAGAGCCATTCACAGTCATGTGATCTAGAACACTAGCAGAAGGCATAAATGGTTAGGACAAGCACATGCCAAGTTTCTAAAAGTAGAATTTTCAGAATTGTGACTTAAAATCTGGCTTTGCAATTAAAGAGGAATTTAAATTGCAATTCATTTGAGTCTTTATAGAATATCTCTAACTGCTCCCAATCCAAAGTTAGCACTTTTTAAATGTAATAAGGTAAGTCAGTGTTAGTGAACGGGGAAAGATAGGCTTTACAGTAGTATACAAGGCACCATTAGGAGTTTTTCTCTACCAGGACATGTGGAACTTAAACCCACATGTTGCACAACTACAAATAAGAAATTATACAAGGACCTCCACTTAAAGGGGATCACTTTTGCCATTTATTGGGCATTGTCATTCTTTCTGAATTCTTAAATCGCACTACCAATAGGATGTACTAATTTATGAAGCTATGATGTGGATACTCATATATAAATTTGGGACAACAGAGTTAATGTGCACATTGATTGATGTATAAATATACTGGACTACCATGACAAATACATTTATTTATTCATATTGATAGAACTGCTGGTTGGAAACATTTGAATGTTTTTGGCCCAGATGTGAAAGGGTATCAGCATTACAATGAGAAACACTGTTCTCTGGCCAATTAGGTAAGCTGATCCAATGATAGGTTATGATTATTGCTGAAAAAATAAATTGTGGTGTTTTCCCTACAGATAACCCTGTTTGTTTACATTCTTTAGTATGGTAGGCATGGTACCTGTAGTGCAATCATTTGCAACCAGGTGAGGAAGAGGAGCTAAAGTTGCCCTAAATGGGAAGGGTATGCCCAGACGTGGGTCTCTTGCTCACTGTGCCACTAATTTCAAGTTAGCCTGGCTGATGAAGGGTGATATCCTGAAACCAGTCCCAGGATGCTTGTTTCTGGTCCAGAAAGGACCTGGCTTGGCAGTTTGGGCTGGACTGTTCCCACGAGGAACAGGGTCAAGACTGATTTGCATGTGGCTGAGTCCAAACTGGGATGGCATGGTGAGCAAAAGAACGATGGATTAAACCCAGATCTGTGACTGGGGTGAGTGTTTGCATTGTTCAGCACTCCGTCTATCATCCTTTTGTTTTGCTAAAGTTGCCTTACGTGGGAAAGGTATGCCCAGACGTGGGTCCCTTGCTCACTGTGCCACTGGATTCAAGCTAGCCTGGCTGAGGAAGGGTGATACCCTGAAACCGGTCCTAGGATGCTTGTTTCTGGTCCAAGGAGGACCTGGCTTGGCAGTTTGGGCTGGACTGTTCCCACGAGGAACAGGGTCATGACTGATTTGCATATGGCTGGGTCCAAACTTGGGTGGCATGGTGAGCAAAAGAACGATGAATTAAACCCAGATCTGTGACTGGGGGATGTTCAGCACTCCTTCTATCATCCTTTTGTGTTGCTAAATCCCTAATGGTTGGTCTGTCCCATCCAATTAGCTCATGTGTGGAGCCTGCTAAAGGCAGATGACAATGTAAAACAAGCATTGTAAGCGATGGACCTACCTGTGCTTTGCTGCACTAGTGCTATCATTCCTGGTGCCAATGCATTATAGCAGCAACAGAGTGACAGCACACATTACTCTACTGTGGGAATGTCCACCATGGTGAATAGGAAGGTAAATGACGTGCCACTATGGTGGCAGTGGCAGGGGCAAGCAGCCTGCAAGGAAGTTGGTGGTGTGGGATCAAATGCACAAAATACCTTGAAAGGTTGCCCCATGTGTGACGCACAATGCAACACATAATTTGCAATTACAACCTACGATCTGTAACATGTCACTGCGACTCCAGTAGCAAGTAAATGAAGTGCCATGTCAACAGCCACCACAGTCATAGTTTGACATATCACTATCTCATTGCAGAGGATGATGCCTTACCTCCTGCCGACCTGCCTGTCCTGGATTTGACAGATGACATGGATGACCAGCTGCCAACCATCAATGGAGAGACTCTCCAGGACATTCTAGGTTCCCTCCAGTCACCACCTCCAGTCGCAGGGATGACACACAGAACCACCCAGCTACCAACACACAACACCAGCCAGTCCTGACACAGCCCTGGACTTCGAGGACCCAGACATCACCTTTCAGAGGACAGTGGTAGAAGTCCAGCGGGAGATGGCCATCAGGTGGGGGTGGGAATGGAGACCATGGGAGGCAGCCTAGATGGAGTGCAGAGCTGCCTCAGTTCAAATAAGGACAACTCAGCTGCCATCAGAGGCACCCACTCCCTGCTGCATAGACTTCAGCAGTCCCTGGCCGACATAGCTGCTGTCATGAGGAAGAGGCTTCAACAACTGCCCTCCCAAAGTGGCAGCAGTATGATAGACAACAGGCTGGGGCTATGCAGAATACACTGGAGCCCATACAGAAGGAAGTGGCCTCCCTCACAGGGAAAACATGGCTGCCTACCACTGTGATGTTGCTGCAGTGAAGGGGAAATCAGTAGTTCCTCCTGGCTGCAGTGATGCCTTATGTGTTCCCACAAACGGCAGCTACTGGGACCTTTGTCTCCACATCTCTATCCCCTGATGTGTGTGTGCCCCCCCTCAACCTTAACAACAGCACCCCCAATGGCACAGGAGGCACCACACACATCACAGGATGAAGATGTGGAAGGAACAACATTCACATGGAAAACCACCCAGTAGTACCAGTCTGTGCCACATTGACAGTATCTCCTTAGTTCTGTGCTTAAAATCATGCCAGTGCAGTGCCAATGTGCCCTCTTCACTCAACCACTGTTGACTTGTCTGCTATGTACTGTCATTGTCTCAATTCCTACCTATTGCCAATTTGGACACCTCCTCATTAATGCACACCTCACCTACCCATGTCTCATGACATGTCCCTCACCCTTGGACTCTGAGGGACATATTTATACTTGTTTTGCACCGAATTTGCGTCATTTTTTTAAATGTAAATTCGGTGCATAACTAACTCCATATTTATACTTTTGCGCTGGACCCGTCTAGTGCCAAATTTATGGTGTTAAAGTCATTTTTTGGATATGGAAACCTACTTTGCGTCAATGAGATGCAAAGTAGGCGTCCCCATGCAATAAGTGACTCTATGGACTTAGTGCCATATTTAGCCCCTGTTCTAAAATCATGCATGAAAGGGAGGAGGGGTCAAAAAATGGTGGAAAGCTTGCTGGGCACCATTTTTTTAAAGCCTGGGTCAGGGCAGGCTTTAGGGTACTAGGGGACCTGTGAGCCTATTTCCATGGTGGAACACCATGGAATAAGCCCACAGGTGCCATCCCCAGGCACCAGGGACACCCCCCCCCCCCAACCAGAGGGACAGCAGAGAATGGGGGACCCTATCCCAGGTAAGTATAGGTAAGTACAGGTAAGTATATATTTTTTTAAGTGCCATTGGGGGCCCTGAAATGGGCCCCCCTACATGGCACTGGGTGCAATGGCCAAGCCCAGGGGACCCTGGTCCCATGTGCTGGCCATTAGGGTGGTGGGCATGACTCCTGTCCTTTCTAAGACAGGAGTCATGTGGTATGGATTGTGTTGTGTCAGAAAATTACTCTAGGCAGTTTAGAGTCATTTTGTTTTACTCTAACCTGCCTAATGTCATTTCTTGGTGCAAAACCCCCTTCTTCCACACCGTCAGCCCCACCCAACTAACGTAATTTGTTTTACCCTAGCCTGCCCTTTGCACCGGCTTGCACCATTCCATAAATATGGTGCCCAGCTGGTGCACAGAAATGGTGTAAGCCGGTGCTAAACTGTGTTAGTGGAGTTTTGCACCAAACAGTATAAATCAGGACCTGAATGTACAATAAATGGCTCAGGATCTCTCATGGGGTCTGTGAACTGGACATTGTATTGCATTGGAAAATACACTTGCACCTGTAAATAAATCTCCTTGTTCACATGTGTCATGTCAATGTTTACTGTGATCCATCAACTCAGCCAAATGTATGAATCATGTGAAGCTATTTCAATGAGAACATAACCTAATTACATGTGTGCCTTACTATCAGACACAAAGCCACACACTAGGATTCTAGCAAGAAAAAGGTGACAGATGGTGTTGTGGGCAACAGCCAAATTACAGAGCCTTAAATACATGTATTGAACAGGTATCCATGAAAGTTGACATATGGCATGAGTGGGTCAGAGTCAAGTGTCTAGAAAATTTCTCAGATGAGAGCACCAGTACAACTAATATGATGTAATATGTGCCACACTTTCTACCAATAATTCTGACAGACCTCAGTGATGACAGTTGAAGTTCCATACTTACCTATCACTTATTCTGTTTACATATACAATGGGGATGACAAATGTTCTGAGTAGCTGATGTCATTTTGCAGCCAATCTGACAGCTCCTTGGTCGTAGGAGATGCACATGGTCATCCATGGAAATAAAAATAGAAAGCATACCCTAAGGCATTCCTCCTACTTGGCTAGTGCACACATGAGAATACCCAGACACTCAATCAACATGGAGATATAACTGTCTAATACTAACAGGATTTATCAAAACATATTAAGAACATCATATCAAAACCTAACCTAGACACTACCCTACACTAAACTAACCCAAACTAACTTATCTTAACTTGCCCCTACAGCTATCTATCCTATTCTAAATCTATCTTAAACATGTAACACCGCACTCTAAACATCGTCCCCCCGCCCCTCTTAAGAGAAAAGATATAAATAAAACAACATCATCTAAGGCTACAGATGTACTAACTTAACCTATATCCTAGACAAATATATATTTTTGTAAGGTTTTTTGGTTTTGTAAAGTCTTTTATATTATAAACATAGAAACCACAATATAATCCCCAGCCAGCTCCACCAAAATAATTTTTTTACTAAAAGTCACTCCCAACTATACTTACACTAACCTACACTTAACCTAAACCATTTAACTAACTTAACTTTACCCACCTAACACCCACTAAAAAAGTTAACATTAGTAAAAGGAAGAAGAGAATGAACTGGGAGGCTGTGCCACAAATAGTTTACATCCTCTTAAGTCTCTTTTTGCAGTACTTAATCAATTTGTAGCCCTGTCATTTTCTTTCTCTAATTTGTCCAATCTTGCCATAATGGCTGCCATGTCTCGTCTCATGTCCGCCTCAAAGGTTGAGTTTGTGGCTGGAGCAGGTGGCTGTTGGGGAGCCTGACTATGGAAAGGTACAGAAGATGTGTAGGGGGTAGAACCAGGAGAGGCCCCTCTGACCCCAGATTTTTCCCTGGTGTGGCCTGCACAGTTGTGGGCTGTAGCAGAGGTCCCCCATAAGAAAAGGCAAGCCAAACCCCAGTGGATTTCTCTCTCTCCGATATTTCTTTGCCATCCTTTGGTACCCAGCCTGTAACTCCATGATGTGTTTGCATCTGTTAGCCCTCTTCTCAAATGCATGTTTCTGTGCTGGTGTCATGTTGGCAGCTAAAACATGAGTAGAACATGGCATCAAATACAGCATTGGGTAGAGATCGAACAGACATGCAATGTACACAGCATTCTCAGATGACACATGCTGTCCACCACACATTCCACAACACTGACAAACTCCAAATCCATACTAAATTCCTACCAGCCGTCTACAGTATTGTGTACATGTCACTGGGGTAAAGGCTAGCCATTGTTTACCACCAGGGCCCAGTGGTAAGTGCACCTGTGCATCCTTGCGCAACATTAGTGTAATCATACTAGTGAGGATCAAGTGGCCCAACAAGTCCCAAATCCCTGTGCCATAGTCAGTAAGCGGTGCAATGTAAGCAATCCACCTCTTTGACAACCCTGGGGGTACATCAAGCCTTGGTCAGGCATCATGGATGCAAGGTGGGGGTCATCTGATTGGGGGACCGGAAACATTCCACTGGCAATTCTAAGGTTTGGCAAAAGATCATTCATGTGCCCTTGGGTTAACACATGCTCAGAGCATGCATTACAAGGGGGCACACCATTGCTCACAGTGGGCCCCATGTACAGTTCAGGCTTAGTGCCCATATAATTTGCCCAAAGATTGAACAGTACATCTGTGTTGTCGACAAATTTTGTACCTGTTGCACCCTACCCTGTGCTATGGTGTGCAAATTGGGTAATGCGGAACACACATGGTGGCTATATAGGTGCCCTAAGGGGCACAGGAAGATTGTCACTGCACTGGGTGCAGCTACAGCATTCCTATTTATTGAACTACATGTGCACATGCATGTCAGACATCTGTGTACCAGGTACACACTGAGGATTCACTTTCTATGCACATGTGATGTGACCAAGATCACGCACAAATATCATGATGGGTAGACCATGTTGGTAATTCTGCACACATCTAGCTTGCTACAATCCATAGACATGTCCCTCATCCATCTGGAGCAGAGTTGTATTCTCATTGTGTATTCAACTAACTGTTGGCCAGCACAATAAGGCTGCCTCTCTTAAAGTCTGAAGAGTAGTGAGGCACTGGTGGTGCAAGTGTCTCCTACATAAGCCTTCCATAGACCTCAACACATGTACCTCATCTGTACCGTTTCCTGAGCAACTGGAAGCTACTTGTGGCACACAGTGCTGTAAACAGTGCTGTAACAAATATATTGGCAACAGGCATGCTAATATGATAAACAGCACCCCAGACACATATCTCAATTGACATCAATGTATATGTGGGCATGCTTTCCTTTTCCTAATACCCATAATTCCAAAGCAGCACACTTTGGCACTTGTGCAACAATCAACTCATTCTCCATCCTCAACATAGCATCAGACATGATGTCCATATCCTAACTCAGATGATGTCATCTCATTGGTCACACAATACATTTCATCATTACATTGCACACATCATATCCTATCACACAAAACCCTGGAATGACACATGTGACGCACAAAGTGACACTTACAGGCTCCATCGGGGGCTTCAAATCGGGACACTTCTCCACTGGTGTAGGGTAAAGGCCCACCTGCAATACATAACAGGAAAACATAGTTTAGCGATTTTGGGACATTTCTGTGTTTGGACAACAGATTCACATTCAACTTGTTAAGCTGAGTAAGCACGTCAACTTAGGGGTAGGTCAGAACAACTGCCGAACATTAAAAATCTTTGTTTGAGACAAAGGGCCAGACAATGGAGGCCCTGGCACCACCAAAGCGGCACTTTCCCTGATGCTTCTGTGGTGCATTTAACTGCACCATATATACATGGATTTGTAATGCAGCTGTTTTGTTGTGTTACACCTCCATGTCCATATGAGGAAGCACGACACAGTATTCTGCATCAGAGGGGCATGCAATGGTTGTTGCAATGGCCTGTCCCATTGTAACACCCATTGCTTTTGACCCTGCCCCAGATGTTGAGGACATCTTACTCATTATCAGCACCAAAAAACTAGCAACGGCCCAGGGGTGGTGTTGAGAAATGCATTGATACATCCTTGTTTCTTGTTTCTAATATGTGTGTGCCATTTGAAGGCACACACACTAAAGCTAAAATGTCATGGCAGGTTCCTTATGTTTCACATAGTTCTCCCTTCCTCCACATTAACTGAATAACATTACGGATGTCTTTCCTCTACTATATGGGCAGCCATTGTTGCCATAGTAGACCATTCATGTCCAGGAAGGGATACCAACCTGCAAATATACATTCCCCCCAACATAGACACACTTGCACTGTGGTACAAGTATGCCTGCTTTGGTGCAGTCTGCTGAGTAACGTGCTAGTGCTGGCACAGATGCAGGCCTGCCCCATACTGTCAGTAAAACGGGGCAGGCCCGTGGTACAAATTCAGAACATGCGTGTTGGATAATTGAAACATTATGGGGTGTATGTGATACACACTGTACACAAAGAGGAATGTCATAGCTAGGCTCCCTTAAATGCCATTGGCCAAATACACAAAGGGGCAGACTTAATTAAAGTGGTGCTGCACCTAGTGCATGGCAACTGTCCTTGTGCCCTTTAGTGCCCTCCTTTCCCCCACCATTGTGTGCGCTGTATATAATATACAGGGTAGGGGGCAATCACGTCATTATATGTAGATGCAAATGATGTACTCTGCAGGAATAGCACCAAAATGTTGGCGCAACTCCTGAAGATTGCATAGGGGCCCATCATATATAATGGTATGCCCCCTTTTAACACCTGCTCTGAGTAGGTGTTGAAAGTGAGGGAAAAGGGCGCAAGGATATCTTAAAGAGTACCCTGCCCCATTTATTTGGCCCCCTAAGAGGGGTTGGCCCACCTTACATACAGTATGCCTGGCACAGCCATTACTTGTGCAAGGCTGAACAAACTGGTACTATGCATGCATCAAACAACTTTATTAATATGGCACAGGGAAAATGCCACTTCAACCCTGCCTTAGCGTCAATTATAAATTTCACAATGGCAGTGCTAAGGTGGTGCTAGGGGCTCTTAAATTAGGCCCAGAACAACCTGTCCTGACACTTGACAAAACATGCTGCAGTCTACCTTATATCCGCCTGTCATGCACATGCAAATAAGGATGTTGCTATGCAAATGGAGTACTTACCAACTAGTCCCCCAATCTGAATCCCCAGGTGATCCAGTAGATCTTGCTCCCATGCTATGAGGTCTGCCCAACGTTGTTTTAACTGGTGGTCGGTGCGCACAACTCTGAATATTCTGCATAGGTGATGGAGCACCTACCCACCGCAGATTCTGTGCCAAGCCCTGTATTACCCGGCCACCCAAAATTAGCATCATGGGAAAGTAATGCTGCACCAATCAGATTAACCCTCCCAGTTCATCTGCTATCATCTTCGTTGTTCTCCCTTTCCCAGACATTTTTCAGTATAAGGTAACTCCATATGAAACAGCCCCAAAAATAAGATTTAACTACCCCACCTAACCCCAAATACCCCAACAAACTATGCTACCCCAAGACAAACACCCCACAATACAATGACAAATACAGGGGCAGGAGGGGGAATACCCGGAACAACTGGCCCACTCCATTCACAGGCCACCCACCCCCCCACCCCCCCACCCCCACCCACCTCCGTTGCTCAACATGCCCCCCTGGGTTTGGCCCTCCCCCTATGGGCCACCAAACCAATTCCAAGCCCCGTTGTATCCCCAGCCACAAACGACCTGGTCCTATCCCAATGTCCCTTTTTTTGGGAGAGGCCCCGGACGGGGAAGGGGCAGGAAAAAAGGAGTAAGTTGGAACCTAAAGGAGGGATTAACAGACGACGAATCCCCCAGTACAAGCAGAGTATAAGTAAGGGATCCACCACCGTTGTTAACCTGAGCCCAAAGGTATTAAATACCAACGAGCTCCAAGCCCTAGAGAAAGGTCTGGGTTTTGTCCCTACCCCAAAACTTGATATCTTCAAACTAAGGATAGAACTAGCAGAGTTCTTTCGCAAGATCAGATTGAGAACCTTTTTTCTTATGAACCCCGAATCAAATATAGAACAAGAAAGGAACACCGGGCTACGCCCCAAATCCAAGTTCACCCCCTCCCCTCACTTGATGCCACCAGAAGTCTTGGCATTTGAGAAATCAGTGAGTAGGAGGATCGACAACTTACAGAATACACAAAGGGAGATCTTCCACAATATCAGTACCGAAGAACTCTCAGCCCTCCAGAACCTTAGCAATGACTCCTCCATTACTATTAAACCAGCCGATAAGGGTGGGGCCATAGTGATAATGCCCACAGTGATGTACAATACTGAATGTCTACGCCTGCTGAACAACAATCATCACTATAAGAAACTATTGAGGGACTCGACAGAAGAGGTCAGGGAAGAAATCACTTTCCTGATTGACAAGGGTATGAACAACGGGTGGATCACTAAACATGAGGCCGCCTTCCTTAACCAATCTGACCCTAAAACTCCGTACTTCTACATCTTGCCCAAAATTCACAAAAATAAACACCCACCCCCGGGAAGACCAATAGTCTCCGGGATTGGCTCCATATTAGAACCATTGTCCCAATTCTGCGACTGGTTCCTCCAACCACTCGTGAAACAAATTCCCACATACCTCAAAGACACAACAGATGTGCTCTCCCTTCTAGAGACCCTGGAATTTGATAAAGACAAAGAACATCTCATAACACTAGATGTGGAATCATTATATACCAACATTCCACAGGAGGCAACTCTGGAAGTGATCAGTGACCTACTAAATAGGGGTATCTGGAACTACATTACCCCCCCAGAATTTATCCTGGACTTAGCTCATCTGGCCCTTACTAGAAACTTCTTTGAGTTCGATAAGAACTTTTTCTTACAGATCCAGGGCACCTCTATGGGTAGCACCTTCGCTCCAAGCCTGGCATGCCTATATGTGGATCACTTCGAGAAAGAAATGGTCCTCACTGAAGAGAACCCATATGTCAATCAGATCAGGCTATGGAAGAGATACATCGATGACATCCTGGTCATCTGGAGAGGCACAAGGGAAGAAGCAAATATTTTTGTCACTTGGCTGAATACCCTGAATCCCTTTCTGAGATTCACAGCCACACTGGGTGACCCAGCGGTCTCCTTCCTTGACTTATTAATCACAGAAAGAAATGGCTCACTGGCAACAGAAGTATTCTACAAACCTACTGATCGAAACACTCTCCTTCAGTTTCAGAGCTTCCATCCACGCTCCCTCAAGGAAAACCTGCCAGTGGGCCAATTTCTCCGTCTTCGGCGGAACTGTACCGAACTAACGGATTATAAAAAACATGCGCAGCAGCTCACTAAGAAACTCCAAGCAAGAGGATACCCGGACCATCTATTGAGAAGAGCCGACAAACGTGCTCGTGTGAGCCCCAGGGACACTCTACTACATCCTAGCAGCAGAGCCAGTAAGGGAGAACCATTGATCTGTGTGACTACATTTAACCCAGCATCTAATATGATCAAAAAGATACTAAATGAAAACTGGAAAATCCTCACTTCTGGGGGCCTCCCCTTTCAGATCCCAATGAATGCCTACAAAAAAGCAAAAAGTATTCGGGATATGATCATACATACACGCCCACGGGTAAATCCTACCACAAGTAGACAAAGGACCCTCTGGGATCTTCCTCCTCCCAAAGGACACTTTCCATGCGGCAATTGCAGCGTGTGCGCACTCACCAAGAAAACCCTTACACTTGATTTAGGACTACGGACGCCCTGGGAACTGAGACAATTAACGAATTGCAACAGCAAAAACGTGGTATATATGATTACATGCCCCTGTGACAAGAGATACATTGGGATGACAACGAGAAAAGTGGGCACACGCATCGTCGAACATAGGAGTACCATCCGTTGTAAAAGAGATGCCACAAGACTCACTGAGCATTATATCTCCAACAATCACCATCCTGACCACATGCAATGGGTGGTGTTGGACCAATTGAAATCAACAACAATCAATGCCAAGCATAGACTACTACTATATGAACAGAGGTGGATATGGAGGCTGCAAACAGACACTAGAGGATTGAATGACAATATCCAGTGGTCATCTTTAGGTTGATGACTAGATATCTTTACGGTTCCCACGCCGCATGAGATCCCCCCCTGGGGCCTTACAATGCCCTACTATGGGTTCCACTACCGTCTCGCTTGTGTTTATTTTTATATTTAATTTTTATTTTTATTTTTACTTTTGACCAGGGTAGTACCCCTATTAAACAGACTAGTCCCCCCTCTCTCCTGCCATCAGAGCTATTGTCGCTCATTTTCTCTCTCTCTCTCTCACATCTCGTTACTTTTCTCTCCTGCACTTACCCCTCTATTCTCCCGTCTACTGTCTTCTTTTCCCTCCTCTTTCCCATTTCCTTCTTCCTTTTCTTTTTTCCCCCCTTCTCGTCGCTCTCCTTCTCTGATACCCTCCCCTTTCCGCATACATCCCGGCTGTCTTCTCTCCCCGACCCTTGCGTTCCTTCCTCAACTTTCCTTTGTCTTTTTTCTTTCTTTTCCTCGCTTTCCCACTCGCCCTCTTTTCATGTTTTTTACCCTCTTTTCTCTCAGCTTTGTTTCCTCCCTTTTCCCCCTTCTTTTCCCCCCCCTTTTTCCCCCCCCCTTTCTTAGCCTTCCTTTCCATCCCTTTTGATCCCTTTTCCTGTCTTTCTTTTCTCTTTCCCCCTTTTTTCCCCCCCCCTCCTCCTTTCCCCCTTTATCCCCTGGCTTCACCTTTTTTCCCCTTCCCACAACCACCCCCTCTCAACTCCCCCCCCCCCTTTTTTAGTCTTTCCTCTTGTATCCGTTTTCTCCTTGTTTCTTTCCCCTTTTTTCCTCCCCCCCAACCCCCCCTCCTCCTTTCCCTCTCTGTTCCCCCGGCTCCCCCCGCCCGCCCCCGCCCCTCCTCTTTTCTCCTCACTTGGCCTGGGCGTCCTACATGGACTACCAGGCGCGCTCCACGGGACTCCAATTCCCAGAGTCCCCCGGGCGTAGACGACGCGCCGCGCCTCCCGCGACGCATCTCGGCAGGACGCTCGCCGCGCCTGCTAGCCGCGACGCATCCTCATCGCATCTTCCAGCACGTCTCCCGCGGGCCTCGTTTTCTCTGAGGTCCCGCGGGTGGATTCCGCATTGAAGCACCGGCGCACCCCGCACGGGGGTGCGGCCGGTCTATGGGCGTGGCAGAACTACTCCTCGAGCACCGGGAGTCTTCTAGGCAACACGCCCGATACACCTGACAATCCCTACTCCGGGCCCCGCCCCCAGGCCCCCAGCCTCTCGCCTATTGGTTGTTGATCGACATAATATTGCAGATCACCCTTCAGTCAGTACCAGAGCGGCCTGGCTCCGGCATGTAGGTACCCCCCATGGTATTCCCTTTGGAGTGGTAAGTGTTGGCCTCCCTGGCCCCTTGGATATTTTCTTTCACCCTTCTTTCCCTCATTCTGCCTAGCTCCTACCCTGTTCCTTTCCCCCCCTTTTTTCCTTCTTTCCAGTTTTTCTCCTTCTTCTTTTCTCTCTGTGTCCTTTTTCCCTCGTTTTCTTCTTTTCTCCTTCTTTCCTTTTTTTTTCTTTCTTCCTTTCTCTGTCACCAACCGCCAACCCTAGCACCCCCCTCTTTTTTTCCCCTTTTCCCTTCCCTATGTCCCTGTTTTTGCTTTCCCTGTCTTTCCTTACTTCCCTATCTAGGTCTTCCTTGCGCCCTTATGTTCTGCCCTTTCTCTACACATTTTTTATCTTCTTCTCCCCATTCTTCCCTACTTAAACGCCTAATCTCCTCAGAGTGTGACTAAAAGGGAAAACCCCTCCCCGGCATTAGCCAGACCAGAGGCAAACCGCCCCCTACCCCTTGGTAAGTCACATCTGCATGCGTGTGTGATTGCCTTTTTCATTATTTTTACATATTTTCACCTTGTGCTGTGTGCTTTGCAGTGGTTTGCCACGATTTGTCTCACTCTAAATATGTTCTGAATAATTGTGGTTTATCTATCTTCTATCACAGACCTACCCCACCGTGAACTACCCGTTCAGGTAGGCCATTCATTATCCACTTTGAGCACCCCACTTATTGCGTGTGCTCCGACCCTGACGAATGCCCCTGACCTACCAGCACCTAGTGAGGGCAGAAACATGTTGGTCATCCATTTTTTATTTTAGACTCCAGGAGACATTACTCTCCAACGAGCCTTTTCCCCTTGCTTTTAGTCTTACCAGCATGCACCTATATTAAAACTAGCAGCAACTATCAGTGACATGCTTGGTAATTTTATTACTCACCTCAGCTGGATCTAAGTAACTATCCAGTAAGTTTAATTTCAGTACTCCCTCCGGTTCTTTTAACCAAGAGGTTGAGTCCGCCCAAGCAGTATCATCTTGCTTGGGTGGGGCTAGGTGGTCATATGATGAAGCATGACACTATTATGTGTGTGAGACCACCTAGTCCGTAAGGGAGACTCCCCCTTCCCCTGTGGGACTACACAGCACCCCCCCTGTCTGGATATTCTCCAACAATGATTCCCCCGCGTTAGGATCCAAAGCCACCTAACCAACACCGATTTAAGACTGACCCAGTCTTACTTTCGGTTCCCTACTACCCCACACCTTTAGTGATTATATAGATTTCTTTAGGGAGGCGGTGTGGGCTAGCAACACTCCCAGTGCTCTCCTTTTGTGTATTTGTAAATACAGGACAAAAACACTACAAGTCCTGTTTCATCACATCCTGGGCGTGTGCGACACGTTTTCTGCCAATGTAGCCCCAGCATTGGGGTTAGGGGGCTTTGGGGGGGGACCTAACCTCAACATGATAGCTCTTTAGCAGAGAAATAAGCTGTCCTGGGCAGACAGACACAGGCACATATGTGATCACATGGCCTGGGATTTTAATTTTCTTTTGGGGTACTTGATGTCAGTCTTGCCCTATGATGTACAGCGGACTGGCTACTTGTACATGTAGGACGTGTCTCATCATTCGGCATGGTCTGATAGACATGGTAATACATTCTTAGTAATTTCCATTTGCAGCTTGATTGGCTCATCCACCAAACTCTAAATCAGGCTCTTAGTCACCGGGGAGACTCTAATTTTCATCTTGAAAGGAAGGGTAGTGATTACCACTGTACAGTGCTTAATTTGTAAGTAAAAAAGTGCCAAAGCCCTCCTCATAAACACGCAGCTGCTGCAATTAAATGTGTGTACACGGAATACTGAGGCCGTGTAATCCTAAAGCCATCTCGGGCCTCTTCAATCCATTTAAAGCACTCCCTGCAACTTCTTCTCACTCTTGCAGCTTTCTGCTTTCTCCCATTGTGATGCTTTTTCGTTTTTCTCTTCCTCCATCTTCCTCCTGTGTCTTTTGTCGCAGTAAATGGTTGAGGTAAAAAAATAAGTGCCGGCACTCAAAAAAAAGTGCTGGTGCTCCGCACCGGAAACAACAAGCACAAATAAAGCATTGCCACTGCAGTCCCTGCATGGATAGAGACGACTTCGAGGGGTGATATTAAGGTTGCTAGATAGGGTAAGAAACTATCAGAATCAGTCTGCACAGAGGCCTAATGACAGGGTAAGAAAAGTGTGTAAGTTCACAGAAGAAATATGGGTTAGAGGGTAGTTGGAAGGTTATAAGAAAAGTTCTTACAAAGGGTCTCTTCTCAAAATAATTAGGGAAGTGGAGGTAATGGAAGTGTCATTGCAAGTAATGGAGCTTGTGTGTGTGCGTGTATGTATATATATATATATATGTGTGTGTATATATGTATATATATATATATATATATATGTAGACATATATATATATCTTTGTCAAGAATCAGATACATTGCTGAGTCGGCCATCCTACTTGCTGAAAACAAGAAGCAGACAATTGGCACCTTTCTCGTTCACTCCGACCCCCTTGCCTCCATGCTGTCAGATTGATATGTGTACCCTACGTATCAACGGAGACAAAGAGGGGGAGTGAGAATCTCATCAAGCCAACTGCACCTTGCTCAAGCTTGACAACCGGACCCTTGCAGTGATGCTGATTGTCTGCAGTAGGTCTTTAAGATGGTGGCTTTTGTTTTCTTGTTGTGACAGGTGTGACTTGCTATTGGGGACCAATGTTTCTGGTTCAAGGCCCTTCCAGGTTCATAAAGGGGCAAACATGTAAGGTACCAAAGAGAGCAGCACGTAACCTCACATGCCTTCTACAGGAGCATGTTAACAATGGAAGGCCAGGAGGAAAGTGATGACTAGGCCTCAAATGTAGGGGCATATTTATATTCGTTTTGCACCAAATTTGCGGCACTTTTTCAATGAGATGCAAAGTAGGCATTCCCATGCAAAAAATGACTCTATGCCTTAGCGCCATATTTATCCCCCTGTGCTAAAATCACGCACGCGAGGGAGGAGGGGTCAAAAAATGGTGCAAAGCTTGCTTTGCACCATTTTGTAATGCCTGGGTCAGGGCAGGAGTTAGGGGACCTGTGGGTCTATTTTCCATGGTGGAACACCATGGAATATGCCCAAAGGTGCCCTCCCCAGGCCCCAGGGACACCCCCACCCACACCAGAGGGATAGCGGAGGATGGGGGACCTCATCCCAGGTAAGTATAGGTAAGTACAGGTAAGTATTTTTTTTAAGTGCCATTGGGGGCCCTGAAATGGGCCCTTCTACATGGCACTGGGTGCAATGGCCATGCCCAGGGGACCCTGGGCCCCTGTGCTGGCCACTGGGGTGGTGGGCATGACTCCTGTCTTTTTAAAGACAGGAGTCATGTGGTGTGGATGGTTTAGTCTTTTTTTTTTTTTACTCTAACCTGCCTAACGTCATTTTTTGGTGCAAAACCCCCTTCTTCCATACCACCAGCTCCACCCTACTAACGCCATTTTTTTACGCTAGCCTACCCTTTGCAGCGGCTTGCACCATTTCATAAATTTGGTGCACAGAAATGGTGCAAGCCGGTGCTAAATTTTTGGGTGCAAAATTGTGGTAGTGCAGTTTTGCACCAAAAAGTATAAATCAGGACCTCTGTTTGTGCCGTTTGTGCGTCATTTTTTTCCGCAACATGGCGCAAACTTAACTCCATATTTATTTTTTGATGCTAGACCCGTCTTGCGTCAAAATATTGGAGTTATTGTCATTTTATGGATGCGTGATTACATCTTGAGTCAGTGAGATGCAAGGGAGGCATTCCCGTTAAAAAATGACTCTAAGCCTGTAGGGACATATTTATCCCCTGTGCAAAAATGGTGGACGGGTAGAAGGTGGGCCTAAATATTGTCACTAAGCCTGCTTAGCACCATTATTTAACGCCTGGGTCAGACCAGGCGTTAGGAAACCTGTGGACTCATTTCCATGGCTAAACGCCATGGAATGGGCCCACAGGTGCTCACCCCATGCCCCAGGAACATCCACACCAGAGGGATACCAGAGGATGGGGGCCCCATCCTAGGTGAGTAGGGTAAGTATAGGTAAGTATCTGTAAATAAAAATTTAAGTGCCACTGGGGGCCCTGACATGGGGCCCATTGCATGACACTGGGTGCAACGGCCATGCCCAGGGGACACTGGTCCCCTGTGCTGGCCATTGGGGTGGTGGGAATGACTCCTGTCTTTTACAAGACGAGCCTATCGGCATTTTTTGAGGCAAAACCCCCTTCACACCTACCGCCACCCCCTCTCGGCTAACGTCTTTTTTTTTTTACAGTGGCCCAAGCTTAGTGCTTGCTTGCGGCATTCCACAAGTTTGCGCCTGGCTGGCGGTTTGGAATGACGCAAGCCGGCAGTAAACTTTTTGACGTAAAACTGCGCCAGCGCAGTTTTGCACCAAAAAGTATAAATATGGGCCATAGTCACATGAGCTTGGTAGCATCCTCTGAAGACTGCCGGCGTTTTGAATGCACCATAAACCACTAATTAAATGAACAGGTTAATAAATTATCTTAAACTGCGCTTAAAAAAATGCACCTCATAGTTTGCTGAAATGTCAATCATTTGCCAGCCAAGGTTTCGCTTGTCCTTTATGAATACCATTGAGTTTCATAACATGTCTTCTTTACAACATGTTTCCTGGCCAACTCTCAGGAGCTGCATTACTTAGACAGAAGTTGCGTGCTTCGATTTTGCAACAGGGTTTCAACAAGCCATCCTGTGCAAGATGCAGTTTTTTTCAGTGGTCAGTGGGTGCAAGTGTCACTTTTGCACTTACTTCAAGTACCCGTGCAAAATTGAATTGGTGTAATCGAATAAATCCGGAAATATTAGTGCAAATTGCATTCTGAGCAACCTGGCCCTGAAGGTAGTATGAAACATAAAGGGAGTAATTCATTTTCTGCAGAGATCTATTTACAATCTGTAATAGTGAAATAAATATAAATGCAGTAAATCAAAACATCACACAAACGCATACTTGTAAGTAATATATGTATTTCGAAACACGTAAATTATTGTACCAGGTTCAATACTGTGATTTTTTTTTAACTTGCACAATAAATTTGTAAATTTGGGAACATATCACATTTTAAATGATTGAATGTATCTCATTTAATGTCAAAACTCTCAAAATTCTGAATATATTTAAAAAAAATGCCCCATTGCCCAAAACGTTAGCAATCATAAAATTTGTATTTGTGTCAAATGAATCAACAAATTAAAGAAAGTTACTTAAATTCCACAACACACCAACAATTATCACATTTACAATTTAAAACTTTACAAATTCTGAAGTCTTCAAATTAATTACAAGAGGAAAAACATGATGGTGGTGGTGATCTTCTTTCCACAATTCCACTTAAAGGTATTTGTTCCAGAAGTATGATTTCTTCTTTATTTAAGGTCAGCTTCCTTTTCTTGTGTATCTGATGCTTCGGGGAAAGAAAAAAAAAAAGAGAATTCAACAAAAAGAAGGGGGAGAGTAATAAGTCTTAAGTAAGGCAGTGGAGAAAAGCAAAATATTCAGTAGCTTCTGAAGGTACCAAACTAACGAATTTAGGTTGTGCCATATATTAATAAATTATCCAATATTATCAGATTGGTTGGAGGAATGCCATATATATTAAGCATAACTACAGCAATAGAGATACACTTAGGCCCACATTCTGAGCGCCACATTAATATCTTGGCGGTTAGACCGCCAGGGTAACACCAGCACCGCCGGGATCCATGATCCCAACATCCTGGAGGTGGTAGAGATCACAATCAGCCAGGGCGGCGCTTCATGCAGCACCGCCCTGCTGATTACGACCTCGCTCACCGCCAGGCTGATAAGGCGGTTTCACAGGGAGGTGCAGGGGGCCACAGGGGGACTGCTGCACTGCCCATGCACTTGGCATGGGCAGTGCAGGGGTCCCCCTGCCCAGCACCATCGCGATATTCACTGTCTGCTGTGCAGACAGTGAACATTGCAAAGGTGCTGGTGCACCCTGTGGCTACAGCATTGCCCCCTTCTCGATTATGAGTCAGAGACAATGCTGCCACCTGTTTCCCGCCAGCCGAGCGGGAAACTCTTAATGGGTCCGGCGGGAAGGTAGCTAATGTGGTGGCAACCTCCCCGTCGGAAGTTCCTGAACACCCAGTGAGGCCCTTAATCACCAAACCCACCTTGTTTAATGATATAATTTACCTAGAAACACTGTCCAAGCAGCAGCGCCACCACTCCTCCGTCTCCTCAGCAGCAGGCAGGCACAGGCAGCTAGCCTGCCCTGCGGCAAATCCTGATGCTGCTCAGAGCAGCGTTCGATTGGCTGGGACTGCCCAGCCAGGGCACTCCCAGGCAGACTGGGTGCCTCTCCCTGTTCTCTCCAGCCCAGCAATGCAGTGCCAGGTATTGCCGGGATGGAGAGAGCACACTGCACATGTGTGTTTGGCTGGCCCGAAACGGCTAGCAAAACATACATGCACAATGAGGGGGAGTGCTGTGCACCCCCCCCCCATTACTGCTAGTCACCCCAGTGGCCCTGCCCCTTTACCAGAAAATGATAATAAACATGGGGGGGCACTCCTCCGCCCTAACGGAGGAGCCGCCCTTGTGTCCAAGATTCAAAACTAACCAACTACTAAACTTTTTTTGGAACATTTGGGCCCTCATTAGGATGCCTTCGCAGTGGCGGTCAGGAATGCCACTGCTGTGGCTGTTGACCACCACACTAAGACCCCGGCATTTAGACTACCAGGGTACTGCCAACACTGCCGGGTTCCATGAACCAGACAGCCTGATGGTGGTTGGGAGATTGCAGTCAGCCAGGGCAGGGCTGCCTGCAGCACCACCCTGCTGAATACAACATCATTCTCCACCGGCCATGTCATGGCTGGAGGAGAACAGGTGCAGAGGGCCACGGGAGGACCTCTTGGCATGGGCAGTGCAGAGGTGTCCCTGCCCAGCACCATTGCAATGTTCAATGTCTGCTGTGCAGACAGTGAACATTGCGAAGGTGCTGGTGCACCCTGCGGTGGCAGTATGACCGCAGGGTCGATTACGAGCCACAGACAATGCTGCCGCCTGTTTCCCTCTAGGCTGGCAGGCTGAAACCTCGGTTCCTGCCTGCCAGTCCAGCTGGAAACTCTTAAAGGGTCGGCAGAGAGGTAGCCAGTGTGGTGGCAACCTCCCCGTCGGAATTTCAGCAGACGGTGCAAAGCATCCACAGAACTCCTAATGAGGCCCTTAATGTATGTAGTCCCTAATTGAAAATTAACAATCCTATGATCATCAGTTGGTTTCCCAGGCATGGCTAAACTTTACAAACTAAAACAGTTGCATACAGTGTAGACTTTGTGAGATCGTTGGCTGTTATGTGGTGTTGATATCCCCCCGATTTCTGTACACTACTGATGCTAACAGAAATGTACCTAATCCCACTCCAATTCCCACACAGCAGAGGCATAGTCCCCCTACCTCCATAGATACGTGTATAATTACTTTTCTATTTATCCAGTCTCTCCATCGTCAGGCCCTCTACCCATACCCCACCCCTCTCTAGCCTCTTTTTTTCTCCCTTTTCCCACACTCTCCCCACACTCTTCAACAACTAGATCTTAGTTTCCCTAGTGCATCTGGCCCAGGTACCCGGGTAGAGGTTGTACCCTCAGAAGCTGTTAATTTGTAATTCTTCTGTTATCTATTCCCATAGCCATTTGCAGTACTGTTTGCCTCAGGGCTGAGAATTTTAATTTCGGTTCTGATTGTGATTTGCCAGTTGTTTCACTGGTGAACTTTTATGTATTGACATCTCAACTTGTTACTCTAAATCGATAAGAAAACATTGCAATAAAAGGAACAGTTGGACACAATCTTAGAGAACAATCAAATAATTACAAATTGAGAAGGCTTATTTATTTATTTTATTTTATTTATTTGTAGAGTGCAACATTCATCCCCAAAGGGATATCATGGAGCTAGAACATCTGCGACCTTGCAGTCTGCCTCACACTCAGTTATAGGGGAAACAGTCAGGTCTTCAGTTTCTTCCCAAATCATGCATGGTCTGAGGTCTATCAAAGGTCAACAGACAATGAATTCCAGTGCATGGCAGCCAAATGGGTGAAAGAGTGGCCGCCCATTCTGTTTTTTCTGAATGTTTAGCATTGACCAACGGCTTTTAAAAAGCCACTCAACTGAGAGGAATAACCAGTCCGGTGTCATATAAAGGTTTTTGGACATGACACAACAGCTAGACTTTAGCTCTCTTGTGAACAGGTAGCCAAAGAAGTGAGTCTAGGCAGAGAGAAGCTGAGCTGTTTTAGGCGCTGTTACAGATGAGCCTGGCTGTTACATTTTGAAGGATTATAGATGGTTAAATAGAAAATCAGCCATTACTAAATATAGAGCATTACCATAATCCAGCCTGCTCATAATCAGCGCCTGGATTTCTGCCCTTCCCCATTCCACTGGAATCCAGTGAATGATCTTACGCACAAATTCTAAGGAGACCCAAGCATTTGCCACAGGTGGCATTTACCTTTGTCCTGCATGAAAAGGGAATCATCTATTAGGAATCCTAGTTTTTTTGCTACTCTCCTTGGTTCTGGTACAGTGCCCAGAGACATCGACAGCCACAAATCATCCCATATACTGCAGGCTCCACAAAAGAGTACGATCTCTGTCTTTTCCACATTAAGCTTTTAACAATGCACCTACATCCAGGTAGCTACTTCTGACAGAAATCCAATGAGGTTCTCTTGGGTCTCCCTATGTCTCTCCTCTATTGGATTAATAAGCTGAGTATCATCAGCGTAGTAGCAGATCTCAAAGCCCCAAACTTTAATGATACTAACCAAGGAGGAGACAAATACATTAAGTAGTGTAGGACTGAGAGAGGAACCCTACAGAACCTCTCATTTAGATGCATAGGGAGTGGATCTAAAAGTGGCCAATTGGACTGACAGAGTTCTTTTATTCAAAAACTATCCCACCCATAGCAAGGCTTTCATGTACAGCCCAGTCTCATGTAATCTTTTTATCAGCAGCCTGTGAGAAACTGTGTCAAAGGCTGTGGACAGATCAAACAGGATCAGAACAGCCTTCCCCTGGTCTTCAGATCTAATACTATCCAGCACTGCCAGCAAGGTGGACTCTGTACTGTTTCTGGCTCTAACGCCTGTTTATGTCAAATACAGTAAATTAATACTTTCCAAAAAGTAGGTTAACTGGGTAACTAGCCTTTTAAGTACTTTCAACATGTAAGGCAATAAAGATACTGGGTGATAGAGGCCAATCCACTCCTGCTCCACCAAAGGTAAAATGAGGGTCTACTTCCAACTAGTTGAATATTCCACATTGACCAGAGATAGGTTAAAAATCTGGGTCATAAAAGCACTTAGTATAGGGGCCAAGAGTGAGTAGATAAAATGCAGACAAGGATCGAAAAGAGATCCAGATTTTACCTCTAACGTTTGCGTAAGTGTGCCATCGCCTTTTTTTGTGAGGGGCACAGCATTCTAAAGAGATCTCTTCTAAGAAGCATAAAACCTCAAAGGTTGAAGAGATATTTTCAATTTTATCAGAACCTCACCATCTCTTTGCATCGCTCAGCTGAGGCATTCATTATTAATTGTCTGATTTAACTTAAAGGGATGAGCTAATTAATTTACCATTGTAAATAATTCTTTATAGTACCCACTACTTTCTTCCAGTATCTTCATGAAATATTTCTTTTTTGCCTGCCTGATTAGCTTTTGATGGACTTTCAGCGCAGGTCTTATGCCAGGAAATCTTCCACACACTTTGGGGCATATTTATACTCTGTTTGCATCGAATTAGCATCATTTTTTAAAATCTAATTTGGTGCAAAACTAACTCCATATTTATACTTTGGCACTAGACCCATCGAGCTCAAAATTTATGGAGTATAAGTAATTTTTAGATGTGGAAATCTACCTTGCCTTAATGAAATTCAAGGTAGGTATTCCAGTGCAAAAAATGACTCTATGGTCTTAACGCCATATTTATACTCCCGTGCAAAAATGGTGCATGGGAGGGAGAAGGGGTAAAAAAATGGTGCAAAGCTTGCTTTGCCCCATTTTTGAACGCCTGAGTCAGGGCAGGTGTTAGGAGACCTGTGGGCCTATTTCCATGGTGGGACACCATGGAATAAGCCCACAGGTGCCCTCCCTGGGCCCCAGGGGCACCCTCCCCCACACCAGAGGGACAGCGGAGGATGGGGGACCCCATCCCAGGTAAGTACAGGTAAGTATTTTATTTTTTAAAGTGCCATAGGGGGCCCTGAAATGGGCCCCATACATGTCACAGGGTGCAACGGCCATGTCAGGGGACCCTGGTCCCCTGTGTTGGCCATGGGGGGGTGGTGGGCATGACTCATGTCTTTTCTAAGACAGGAGTCATGTGGTATGGATGGTTTTGCATCAGAAAATGACTCTAGGCAGGTTGGAGTCATTTATTTTTTACTCTAATCTGCCTAACGTCATTTTTTGGTGCAAAACGCCCTTTTTCCATTCCGCCAGCCCCACCCGACTAATGTAATTTTTTTTACACTAGCCTACCCTTTGCACCGGCTTGCACCATTCCATAAATATGGTGCCCGGCTGGTGCACAGAAATGGTGCAAGCCGGTGCTAAACTTTTTGGTGCAAAACTGCGTTAGTGCAGTTTTGCACCAAAAAGTATAAATCAGGGCCTTTGTGTGCCTCCATATGTGCTCTGGTAATTTGCATTTCTTTGTTGCATTGCTGTTTCTGCCCTATTTTCATTTGAATACCAATTCTTTGAAAAGAAAAAAACAGATGCATTACTTAACTTCCAAGGAGCACATCCATACAGTGCCCTAATCATGGGTGAGATTATGTTTTCTAGATGTGTTTCAAGTGGTACCTGTCTCCCAACTCAGGAGGACAAAAGTAACTTTTAAAAAGCTCTTAATTAACTTTCCCTCAGGCTCTCTTGGAGTGGGGCCAGTTTTTTTTAGTATAAACAGAAAGTTCAATACAAAATGGTCCGACCAATATATTGTGTCAATATCATTAATCCTGATTTTGTCGATGTTGGAGACAAGCAAATCCAAGGTTTGCCCTGTGCTATAAGTCGGGCCTTTTTTCTCTTTATCCATTGCTTTAAGTGTGGAATCTGCACCTCATTCTCCAGCATTCTACATAGGGAGTCCTCTGAATCTTCAAAATGCAGATTAAAATCACCAGTGACTAAATTGTATTTTAAGACAAATTGGGGAAGCCAGGTATTTAACTTGCCAAAGAGTTATACCCTGATGGCCTATAGAGAATAGTACCAACTAGTAGTACCAAGTTGGTCCTGGACTGCTGAAAGGCTAAGATCTTACAGTCCTCCGTTGAGTATTGCACTCTGTACAGTGATAGGAATCTTAAAAAATAATTGTGATACCCCCTTGTCTGCCTTCTCGATCGCATTTTAAAACCCTATATCCCGATGACACTGCTGCAGTGACCTCGGCAAAGCGCACAACTACAAATCCAAGTTTCAGAAATAAAAACTAGCACAGCAAGTCACCTTGCTACACTGCCCTGCATCATGCCGAAATGGCTGGATTTAGTCATATTTATTCAATACGGCACATTTCTGTCCTTTCCCCTGTGTTGGTAGCTTTTGGGCAGCCTAGTGCCAATGCAGGCAGCCGTGCACCATGGTGCAAGGGTGCCTGCATTGCATGCAGGATTGTTTTTGTGCAGTAAGGGCCCTCTTCCTACACAAAAACACTCCTGGGAGGCTTTTTCCTCTTTCGTTGTGTTCTGCAGAATGCAGCACACATAGAAAGAGGAATGTAAGGAGAACTACAGATAGTGCTCCACATTACGCCTCTCCATCGTAGGTGTCTAAGAGTTTGGGCATTCCCAGATTTACAAGGCCTTATAAATCTGGAAATGCCTCAAAACCCATGGGAGTTGCGTAGAAACACCCATTGCAATGTCTACTCTATATTTTTGAAGCCATTCAATGCCACGCAAAGTGGCTTTGTGTGGCTTCAAAAATATGACTTTGGGTCACGTCTGTGCTACATTGCATGGTGCAAGCATGGCACAACCCACTAATAAATATGCACCTAAAATTGATTTGGCGTTGTTCATTTTGTTCCACATTTCCATGCAGTGCATCAGAAGAGGGCCTTGCAAGGAAATGGTATTTAAAATTTGAAATTTCACTAGTAGTGTTAGTAACATGCCATGCAGGGTTATAAGGCTTCTGATCGGGCCAACCTACCCAGTTACAGCTGGCACAAGGGAAAGGGACCTCTGTGTTCTCCAGTGCCCCTGAAGCACATTTATCCTTATTTGATAGGGCCATTGCTAGTAAAGATTCATGTGAATACATGAGCCGAGCCTGCTACAGATGTGAAATGGACAGGGGTCCCGGCACCTAGCGATGGTCGGGCGAGAACAGGAGCAGATGGGCGTGCCTCTGGGTACCTTCAGTTCGGTCCCTACATACACCCACTGTGTAGGCCTACAGTTCCCACATTTGAATACATACAGCAGGTCTGTCAACTAAACCGCTGGCCTCTCCCTTCCCACCACCAAGATGGCAGGAGAATGACGCTCTATGGCATGATAAAGAAACAGATTGGTGTGATTTAAAAACACCACTTCCAACACACAGGTCAAAAAGTATTAAATTGACCCCAACCTAGAAAGAGCATTTTGTTGTGTCTTCCCTCACCTGGGACACACACTGAGCTGTAAATCCCACGTCTTTCCTGCTCTGCATGTACTTGTGAGCTCCAACATTCTAAACCAAGCATTTATACATTCTCTTCTAACGATTACGTCACACACTGATACGGAGTCCTCAGGGAACCAGAAAGGTTCCGTTCTAGATCATGCAATACACTGCACATATGATTTCTAAAAACAGATTTAAAATGCCCCCAAAACAAGAATAAAGGGCAGGTATGGTGCAAAGTAGCAAACAATCATATTCTGGACGCGCAGTGCGTACGTTTAAATACATGCAGCAGGTCTCCCAACGAGACCGCTGAGCTCTCCCTTCCCACCATCAAGAGGGTAAAAGAAAGACTCTATGGTAGGATAAAAAACAGATCGGCATGGTTTGAACAGACCATTGTCGACACACTGCTCAAATGTATTAGATTGCCCCAACCTAAACAGTACATATGATGTATAAAAACAGACTTAAAATGCCATCAAAACAAGAATAAAGTGTGAAGACGTCACAAACTAATATCACAAAGTATAACACAAGAACCAATGTCTTTGTATGTTTTTGATTTTTCCTTGTACACTGTAGAAGTTATTTTCTTTCCCTTCCTTCTCCTCAGTCCATTAATTTTAGTGAATAGGTTCCCGCACCCCTAAACTACTCAAAATGACATTCTTGTTCAAACATGACGCTCTAAGATCTTATACAGCTTGACATGCATGTGAATTGTAATTTCTTTTAATTAAGCACTATTGCCCACAGTTTCAGGCAATAACGGCTGTTAATACCAACCCACCCCTCTCCCAGTTATGAGCCTGAATCTGAGGTATATTCGATAAAAGAAAAGCCGAATCAGTCAAAGAAAAATAGAAAAGATTTGTAGATGTTGTACTGCTTTCCTTTGGCCGATTTTCCTTTCCTGTCACCAAAATACAAGAGAACGGACCCAGATAACTGTGTATGGACCAGCAGCTGATAGTGACGCGGCTGACAGACTGATGCAGGTGGATGGAGCAGTTTTTTGACACATACATTTAAATGAGAGGATTCGCATTCGCCTGCAACACTCCCCATTTACCCACAACACACAGTAGGGGCTTTGAGAGAAGGGCAGTCATAGAAAGCTCCTTTTGTGGGCCTGTAATGTTAAATGTAACTAGCAAAGAGCGTAATTTGAATGGTAGGGTATTCCAGCAAATTATAGTTTAAAAATAATGTAGCTCGCAAATACTGTGTCAAAAATATTGTGATGTCAAAAATATCTTGGGGCAGGATGAAGAAAGTAAGAATATAACCTTTTCCGTTCTTAATATGTTCTTTAAATTTATCTGTATGATATATTAATTTATTTAATACAGATGTTTAAAATATAGTTTTTTAAATTAATTTGATAGATTTGTGTTATTTTAGTATTATAAGTTATTAGTAATTTAATCATAATTGTGTCCATTAGCTTTAGTGTAGTTTATAACTATTCATTTCAACATTATTTGTTTAATTAGAAATGTTACCTTAGTAGCTGGTTATTGGGTTTGTAGGATATCAGGTTGGGAAGCATTTTAAAATGTGAAATATTGGTTTTAGTTCAAAATAATTTTTTATGTAATTTACTTTTATAATTGATAGCTAATGATTACATTAACTGATTAATTGTTACTTTAAATGTGACTTGATTTCTAATTATGCAATAATTAGTTTATGTTATTATTTAATTGTGTTAAATAAATTATATTTATTGTTTTAATAGTAATTGTTCTATTTATTAATTATTTTACTATACATAATTTACATTTTATAATATGTATGCTGTTTATTAATTTTTAAAGTATGCCATGGTTTGGTTTATAAGATAGTAGGATGAGAAGTGTTTTAATTTGAAATATTTTTATTATGTTTTTAAATGTTTAGATGTTTTTTATTTGTAATATAAACATGTACCTTTTAGCTGGTATTTTACAGTTTGTAAACTTGTAAAAGATTACATTTAAACATTTTATTTTAAAAAGTGAGTAGTCGGAAGAGTAAATCTGATCCTTTCAAAGTCCAAAATTTTCCATATTTTTGCTTATATGGGAAAGAGAATAGTAAAATTGACCCTCCAAAATACACTTCCCTACTGTTGTTCCATCTTGAGTGGATATAGTAAATCTGGCCCCCTCCAATGTCCAAGTTTCTTGCGGTACAGAATCGAGTGGGAATAGTAAATCTGACCCCTTCACAGTCTAATACGTTCTTTACTTTTGCTTATGTTGGAGTGGGAATTGTAATTTTCACCTCTCCAAAGTCCAACATTTCACCTACTGTTGCTCAGAATGGAGTGAGAGTAGTGAATTCTACCTCTTCAAGCCTAACTTTTTAAATTTTAACTTTTTAAGTTGTTTTAATGTATATTGTTTTGCTTTAATGTATGTTTATATAGTTATTATATACATTTTAAATGTTTGTTGTGTTATGTATTTTTCAATTATATTTTTTAAAGTTTTTTTTAAAATTATATTAAGTATATATTTTATTTTATGTTGGTAAGGTATATTTTAAAAAAAATATTTTTTACCTTATAGGTATATATTTTTTAAAATGTAATAATAATTTCTAAAGTTGATATCCTCCTGTTCAGCGTCTGTTGCCCTCACCAGCTCCTCCTGCTGCTGCTGCCCCTGCCTTGGGAACAAAATCAGAGCCTGTCTGACTCTCAGTTCAAGGCCCTCCTCCACCCGCAGGCTCCTGCCTGCACCTCCTCTCTGCTGGCCTAGTGGCCATCTTGTCTCTCTCGGTCTCTTCTTACTCCTGATTTTATACTTCTGCCTTTTACCTCTGCTTTCACTTTGTTTTTCTTTTTTCTTTTTTTCTGTCTCTTCTCTTATTTTTCTGTCTTTCTGTTCCCCTCTTCCTCCCGTGCCGCTGCTGCCCCTGCGGCCCAGCCCCTCTCCCCGTGAAGCGATTTTCCCACCCTCCCACCTCCCAGCTGATCGGACCCCCCTTCTCCCTCCCCTTCTTAATGGCAGCCACAGAGTGGCTGTGCCATTGGCGCCCCAAAGGCAAGCCCTTCTGCTCTCGTCCGCAACTGGACCAGGCCCAGCGGCAGAAACCCTAAATCTCCGATAAGCCACTCCATGGCCACCCTCCATTACGACGCAAAGACCCTCCACCGCCTTAACACCATATTTCTTGGCACCTGCTGCACCACATCTCCTAAGGACACACACGGGCCATTTTCCTGTCGGAACTGCAACCTCTGTTTCAGCTACAACAAACAACCGGAACACCCCAAACCTGAAACCACTGACTCTCGCCACAACCTCATCAACTGCCTCTTTCTGAATATACGCTCCCTCCATAAGTACACCACCGAACTTTGGGACCTGATTGACTCTGCCCTTCCAGACATCGCATTCATAACTGAGATCTGGACCAACCCTACCTCCGGACCAGACATCACCATCGCAATCCTGGATGGTTACAACATCCTAAGGAAGGACAGGCCCTCCCATCCGGGCAGAGGACTGGCCATCGTACACAAGTCCTCACTCTGCATCACGCTCAACATGGAGGAACACTGCACCACAATGGAACACTTACACTTCCTGATCAATGCCACTCACAACTCATCCCTCCACGACAACCTGGTCTACAGACTTCCCAGCCCCCACCCATCCTTCATCGTCGCCATTGTACAATGCCACCCCGCATGCCCTGGCGTCCACCAACTACCTCCTCCTAGGTGACTTGAATTTCCACCTCGAGGACCCCAACGACCAAAACACCACTTCCCTGCTCGACAATCTCGCAACCCCCGGCCTCAGACAACTGATCACCATGTCCACGCATGCCGCAGGACACACACTAGACCCCATTTTCACCTTAAGCAACTGGATTACCAACAAGAATATCTCTAACACAGACTGGACTAAGCAACACTGCCTACACTTCACCATCACTGCAGCCAACAGCTGCTGTGCGCCCCCAAAGCCCCCCACAGAAAATGGAACAAAATCACTGATGAGCAACTCGCCATTACCCTTGCCAAATCCCCCCTACCCTTTTACCAACAATGCCAAGGCCGCAGCACACAACCTCAATTCCTGGATCCCCAAATGCGCCAACTCCTTAGCCCGCCTCCGATCAACTTCGGTCACATGCATCCCAAAAAAAGCCAGCTGGTTCACCACCGAACTCCAAGAATCCAAACACACCTGCAGGCACCTAGAGAAGAAATGGAGAAACAGCAAAACCAGCTAAGACCTCGCCTCCTTCAGAGCCGCCACTGCCACCCATCAACAACGCATCAGGAAAGCAAAAAAAGCTGTACTCCGTGAATGCAACAACACGTCCCCACACAACACAGAACTCTTCATGGTAATCAACGAATTTACCAATCCTCCCTCCGAAGCCACCAACATCCCCCGTCACAAGACCTCTGCGACAAATTGGCCACCTTCTTTCACCGCAAGATTAAGGACATCTATGACAGTTTTCTCCTGCAGAACCAGCCCAGCATCAGAACCTACAACTGACCCAGCCCCCAGAACCTACCCAAACCATCCATAGCTGGTCCAGTCTCACCACAGAAGAGACTGAAATCACTATGAACAGTATTCACTCTGGAGCTCCCACATACCCCTGTCTTCACCACGTCTACAACAGAATCCATCGCCCCTAAACTCCGCAAGACGTTGAACTGCTCTATCAAAACAGGCACCTTTGCCGAAGATTGGAAACACACCGAAGTCCGCCCCCTCCTGAAGAAACACCCACAGCCGACCTATCAGAGCTCAAGAATTTCAGGCCCATCTCCTTGCTTCCCTAGCCAACCAAAGTAGTGGAAAAAGCCATAAACTCACAGCTGTGACAATTCCTCGAGGACAACAACTCTCTCGATACCTCTCAGTCTGGCTTAGGCAGCAACCACAGCACTGAAACAGCTCTTCTTGCAGCCACGATGACATCCGCACACTCCTCGACTGCTGCCACACTGCAGCAGCCTTCGACACAGTCTCTCATAGCACCTTATGCACCAGATTCCACGACACAGGAATCCACGGAAAAGCCTTATAATGGATACACTCCTTCTTCCCCGGAAGAACACATAGAGTTGGGCTCCCACCCTTCATATCCAAACCAACAGAAGTCAGCTGTGGGGATCCACCCTGAACCCAACGCTCTTCAACATCTACATGGCCCCACTTGAAGCCATCGTCAGAGACCACGGAATGAACACTGTGT
This sequence comes from Pleurodeles waltl, assembly GCF_031143425.1. Taxonomy (NCBI): domain Eukaryota; kingdom Metazoa; phylum Chordata; class Amphibia; order Caudata; family Salamandridae; genus Pleurodeles; species Pleurodeles waltl. The sequence continues at coordinate 1,422,147,133 of NC_090445.1, forward strand.
CATACACCGATGTCACATAACTCATCATATCCCTCACTGAAGACCAGGTCAAAGCTAAGAATAACTTTGACACCGGAATGAAAGATGTCACCACCTGGATGAGGGAGAGCTGCCCCAAGCTCAACTCAGACAAGATTGAGCTCATTATCTTTGGAAACTCCCCTTGAGTCCCTGGAGGACTCCTGGTGGTCCTCATCGCTCAGTGCACTACCTACTCCGACTGACCATGTCTGCAATCTAGGAATCACCCTCAACTCTTCCATATCAAGACCCGTCAGGTAAACGCAGTCGCCTCTTCCTGCTGGCACACCCTCCGCCAACTCCACAAAATCTTCAAATGGATCCCGGTCAACTGCCACAAGATAATCACCCACGCCCTAGTCACAAGCAAGTTCGATTACGGCGACACACTCTACATCAGCACCACAACAAAGAACATCAGGAAACTGCAACTCATCCACAATGCTGCCGCCAGACTCATTCTGAACCTCCCCGACCAGGAACACATCTCCTAAAAGCTGGAGATCCTCCAATGGCTCCCAGTGGAGAAGCGAATCAACTTCAAACTACTCACTCACACCTACAAGGCCCTTCACAACATCGGACCGGCCTACATTAACCATCGCATCTTGTTCCATAACCCCACCAGACCCCTCTTCTCCGCCCAGCAGGCACTAGCCACCATTCCAACCATCTGGAAAACCACAGCTGGAGGAAGACCTTTCGCCTACCTCGCAGCTCAGAGCTGGAACAACCTGCCCACGCACCTCGGACAAAGCCCATCACTCACCATTTTCAGGAAGAACCTCAAGACATGGCTCTTCGAATGAGGCCCAGACCCACCACCAGCACCTTGAGACCCTCACGGGTGAGTAGTTGCGCTTAATAAAAACTGATTGATTGAATCTGTGTTTCAAAGTTAATATATTGTATAATAGCTAAAGTCAATATCCATACCTATTTTGTTTGCAATATTGTGGTCATCTATATTTTTACATGCAAAATATATAAATTTGGTATTTGTGTTCTCAACATTTTTTGTTGATGTATTCATCGCCGGTGTTTTGTTAGACAACCATGGTTGGTCAGCACCCAACCTTATCCTTCAGTATATACACCTGTGCTTTATTATAATATATTCATAATTTTAAAAATATGTTATGTAAAAAAGGGAGGCAGAGCTAAGGAATGGTTTCATTTTCTGCAGAAGAACTGTAAATCTCAGGTTAGCAAAGAAGCTGCAGTTGAAAGCAAGCTGCCATTTACAGTCTGCATGCAGACCCTGAATTCTGCTTGCTGAAGGCTGTGTAGAGGAATGAAGTAAGGGTGGTGGATTTTGATACTCACTTAAAAATAATAAAGAAAAGGAGCAACACTCTCAAACACATTGATATGTAGGAGTTAGTTGCATCTCTCCACAAGATTAAGGGCCTGATTACGATTGTGGCGGTCTGAGGTCCACACTCTGAGCTGTCCGATTGCCCAAATACAGCTCTAGCGGGCTGGCCCATCAGGAGACCGCCCGATTTGCTGGAAACATGGTACCCCAGCGCTGCCTGGCTGCTTACAACTCCCTCACTACCATGGAAAGTCCAGAAGTGAGGGTGTGCTGGCCAGCACCATCGGAATGACCACTGTCTGCTTTCCAGGCAGTGCGCATTCCAAGGGTGCTGCTCGCCCCCTCTCTGCTGTGAGATAGCATTCAGCTCCTTTAAGGGAACCAAGTGCTATTGTGATAGGGCAGAGTGGGGACAGCACCGCCATTGCGGTGGTGTCCTCCCTGCAAATTTGGAAGTCTCACATTGGGACTGCCAAACCCATAATCAGCCCCAGAATTTTATGTGCGGTGATGTCACTTATATGTCCAGAACAACTATTAGATATGTTCATTTACCGGCACTCATATGTGACATAGAGGGAAATTGGGGGGTCATTACGACCTCGGCGGTCTTTACGCAAGACAGCCGAAGTACCGCCGTGCTGAAGACCGCCAGTGGTGGCGGTCTTCCGCACCACATATTATGACCGCTGGCAGCCCGCCGTCCTTTTTCGTACGGAAAGCCGCCAGCAGTTATACTGGCGGACGGTGGGAAAGTGGAGGTTACTCAACCTCCACCGCCACGTCAACAGAACACCGCCCACTGAATCACATCCCATGATTTGGTGTGGCGGTGTTCTGGTGACGGTGTTCTGGTGGCAGAGCTGCCCCCATGGATCCCGTCCCCTCCCGGAGGATCAACGGACAAGGTAAGTTGATCGTCCATTAGGGATGGGGGTGGGGGGTGTTGTGTGTTGTGTTCGTGCATGGGGGTGTGCGTGTGGGAGTGTAGAGGGGGTTAGTGAGTGAGTGTATGCGTGCAGGGGGGTGTTGTGTGTATGGGAAATGTGTGCGGGTCGGACGGTGTGCATGTCTGTGTGTATGTGTGCGGATATGTGTTTTCAGTGTGTATATGTGCATGTTCGAGGTGTGTGCTTGTAGGGGTGTGTATATGTGCATGTTCAGGGTCGGGTGGGGAGGGGGTTGTGCCACCTTTGGGGGGTGGCAGAGGGGTGGTGGGTGTGGGGGGAGGATTTGTGGGGGGTAGCGGGGGTGGGGGAGACCCCTATCAATTCCAGGGAAGGAATTCCCTGGCACTGATAGTGCCTACCACCATGGATCTCATGGCGGCTCCCAACCACCCGAGATCCATGGCGGTATGCAGGGTCCTGATACCGTCAGCGGTCTAGTGACGACCGCCGGGCTGGAGACCGCAATCTCCAGCCCAGCGGTCTTCACCGCCATGGCGATCGGAATGGTGAAGTGGCGGATGACCATTTTTTTTTTTCGCCGGCCTGTTTGCGGTCGTACCGCCGCTTTACCACCGACCACCAGGGTCGTAATGAGGGCCTTAGTCTTTTTGGGGGAGAGGGCTATACAAACGGTGTTGAAACCCACGAAGATGTAATTTATTTTGAGAGTATTCACAAACATTTTCAATGCATTACCCACACTTATCTGAACTTCAAAACCTACATCTAAAAGAAACAGGCATTAAGTGATGAGATACATGAAGCAAAATGAATAGAACACACTCAGCTGTTACTGGTGGAGAAGGAAAAAGTAAACCTTCAGAGGATAAGTATTTTCAATGAGAAGAAAACAATTCTAACCCTCAAAGTGGAGTTTTCCACAAAACAGATAATCTATCCACTTAGGTGTGGAAAAAACACTTGAAACAAGCATTTGCAATGCAATTGGTCTCCTGTTTTCTCGAGTTAGAGCTATTAGGGTGTAAATTAAGAATTGGACTTTTCTTGCCACACAAAATAAAGTGTAAAACAGTTTCACATAAGCAAGCCAATTCAAAGCGCTGCTATGAGCATGACAGAGAGACACAAAAGGAAAAAGAAGTTTGCTTATAGTTAAATTTATCGGAAAAAGTGCAGTTATCCATGTAACAGGGTCGATGGCCAAGGCGGTAACAGAACCGCCCCAAGGAGGGGCAAACGTAAAGAAGTTACCAACAAAAACAAAGGAATTTTGAAAGGCAAGCCCACGAATGAGTGACAGTGATGGGCCTGTAGTGGCCATGGTTAAAAGCCCAGATACATACCAACACATCAGAAAAGCAGCACTTTCGCGCTTCTATGCTCAGCCTGAAAAAGGGGAAATCACAAAAGGCATAGCTTTCCTTATGTGTGTCCGGGACCTTTGTGAATTCGATAAAGATTAGAAATCTCTGCATTGTGTCAGCATAAAGAAATGTAGTCCAATACAGTATGTCAGAGAAATGTGCAATCAGGCTAAAACCCCTTACGGGACTATTCACAAGCTGCACTTTGTAATACATTTAGTAGTACTAATGGAACCACAAAATGCTATTCACAAACCTACATGCGTGCGGAGACTTCCACCTCTACTATCTTTTCTATGTGGAATTCTATGCCCAAGTTGCAAAGGTCTCAGCACCTGTATGTGTATGAAATGTGGGAAGATTCTTGTTTAGTGGCTGAAAAATCTGAAATACTGGCTACTAAATGAGAGGAGACTTGGAAGGAGTAACGAGGCGTTTAAGGAGGGACATGCAAACACACCCATTCACCTGTAAAGAGTACACCCATTGCTTTTCACGTGCTTCAGTTACATAGTTACTGCACCAAAAAAGACCCCAAATAGTTGTGCGTGTACTGTAGCCAAATCTTGGAGTAAGTCCAGCACCACACCTGGTAATAGTAACTGCAATACAGTCCCATATATAACAATGGTGGTAGAGACTTAAAATAATACCCCTTAGGAAAAAGTGTTATACAAAAAAAAGTATTATTTGAATTTAAAATTTTATATTATTATGGTTTTAAAATAAATCCATCAATATGCATTTTGTTTAAAAAAAGGAAATAAAGCTTCTAATCTTTTAAGTAAAATAAAAATTAAACAAATGTTTTATTACAATTTAGTGCACAATAATTAAATATCAAAATGATAATGAGGGTAGGATTGTGTTAAATAATTATTTTAAAATATAAAAGTTATACAATAAATTAATATATTTCAATCATGTAACTATTTATTGAAGATTGATTTGATGAGGTCATGTACTGTAACATTTTTCTTTAGCTAGAGGTAATAGTAATTAATATTTTAATTTAATTTAGATTTTTATTTTACACTAAAATATTTGAAATATATTTTCAGTAAATGTTCCCGATATGTTGTTATAGGGCAGTGGTTTTCAAACGTTTTAATGCCACGCCCTCCTAGTAGAAAAAAAAATTGGGACCCCCTCTGAGGTGTTCACAATTATTCTATTAAGTTGGTAGTGTTTAAATATGTCTAGAATAATTTACACATTGCAGTTAATTTCTGTAACCTTTTTAAGAATGCAATAAATGTTTTTTCTGCTTAAACCAAAGCACTGTTATCTACATAATACTTCTTTAGGCCAGAGCCTGGCACCCCCTGTGGGATTACTTGAGGCCCCCCTACGGGGCTCCACCAGTTTGAAGACCCCGGTTATAGGGAGATATCCAACCTGGTGGAGGAGAACATAGCCTACATATGAAAATTGACTAGTGGCAATTCTATCCTCGTAAGCAATGCTCTGGCCGGCTCCACTCTTTGAGGGGTTTAGGACATGTATGTCTTCACCTTCTACTAAATTAACACTCAGAAACGCTGATGAGCAAAAAAGTGTAATGTTACTTCTAGGTGCAGTAGTACATTTACACATGAGTAGATTTACACATTTAAATTTACATTTGAGAATAGGGCTTTGAGTGGCTACACAATTTCCCATAGTGGAAAATAATGCAAAATAGTAGCATATCCTCATATATATTAACCGAAAAAGAACTAATATAATGATGCATATATTTTATTTAGATGAATTGCAAATTAATAGAAATTCACAATACCATCTATTTCTATGTGGTAGCTAAAAAAAGTTCATTTTGTTTTTTAATTATTTTTCTAAGTTTTAATTTGGTGAGCTAACCACAAATAATCAAGTGCCAAAGAGCTGTTCAACTACTCTGTAAAAACTGAAATTGATTGAAATAGAGCATTCTATTACTTCCTGGGTTTCTGGGGACAATTTGTTAAAAACAAAATAAAGTCAATTGAGTACAATTTTGGTAAATGACCTGTTTTCCAAATTGTAAAAGCCAACTCTATAAGTCCCGCATTCTGCTACATTATTCCAACTTAAATAGTCTTAGCCACAAGCTGAGAGGAAATGATGACACTACCCTGTTGAAGGGAGTAATATTTAGTCAGATGTAATATTCTAGATCATTTGAATGTAGGAATGAAAAAAGCTCTTTTTGGTGTTAGTTTGAGGGCTGATTTCAAAATGAGTTTCAGATACGGTATTGGAACCTTCAGGACAATCTCTCAGTTCAGCCTCTTCCTTGGTAAAACACTATGGCCCTCATTTTGAACTTGGCGGCAATCACTGCCGACCGCCGTGCTGACGGTGAACAAAAGATTACCAGTGGCGGTGGACTGCACACCGCCGAATAATGATGCCAAAAACACGTTCTGACAAAAAAATGAGAACCTCCACTCACCACCAGGGCCAACGACGGCAGAAAGGCAGGACACAGCAGTCCGTCACCGCCATCCCTACACAACCCCGTGCCCACCAAATAATGATGCACAAAGCGAGGTGGACAGTGGATGTCGAACAGCCATTGGCGGTAACGACTGCCGCGCTCAGAAACAGGAGACCCCAACAACAGAAGCACATATTGGCAAATTTGGAAAGCACATACCTGACACAAATCCACACCACCATAAAACACACACATACACAACCCATAACCCTTTGCAACGCCAACACCACCACGGAAATCTACACCAAAACACACATACACTCAAACAACCAGCACACAAGTCACACACACAAAACCACCACCCAAAATCAAACACAGTATACACACCACCACAGAACACACACACAACCACACAACAGCACCATCACCAACACACTCACAACACACCACCCACAACACACACCATTGCACCCCTTAAGCTTCCCAGACAGGGAGCTGATGGCCATGGTGGGCAAAATACTCAGGGTCGAGCCGCAGCTACTGGGGGCGCAGGTGCAGCAGATGCCCTTGGCCAAGAAGATGGAGTTACAGCAGGGGATTGTCATCAAGGTCAATGCTGTGGGAATCCATCCACGCACAAGGGAGGACATCAGGAAGAGATGGAAGGACCTGCGGGGGAAGGTGCGTTCCATGGCATCACAACACAACATCTCTGTACAGAAGACTGGCAGTGGTCCCCCACCTCCTCCCCGCGAATACACCGCTGGGAGGAGAGAGTCTTGGATATCCTGCACCTGGAGGGCCTCACTGGACTCCCTGGAGGACTGGACTTGGGTAAGTCAACTACACCTGGAATTATGTATCACCCCATCCCTCTCACTACCACCATGCCACCATCCCCTACCCAGCCCACAACACCCAGACACTCCTACCCATGTTTCCTGTATGCCCCCCCACAGATCAATATCCAGCCCCTTGTGCACAGTCACCAAACCAGGAATGAAATGGCAGGAGCACTACAACACCCAGAATGCAACGCTCCCCCTCAATAAATGCATCCAAAAGACCACGAAGGGAGCCTGCATGCTACCACATTGGAATAGAACCACTAATAACTTCTAAGCAGTGCTGCAAGGGACAAGTAAGTGCAGGACACCCACATCTCTATTCTCTCACACACAGGCACCACCACCCATGCCATCCGGACGGAGACATCAAGGAGTGCCAGTCCTCCACCTGAAGATGAAGGCCCCACTCAGGAGAGTGCAGAGGGATGCCTGGACAAAGAGGAAATCCCTGGGCCAGCCACAGCCCTAGTCAGTTACCCTGCAGAAGCCCCACCCAGACACCACTGATACCCCTACCAGTCAGCCACCACCATCAGCACTGGCACAACGCCCCCACACCAGTGTCTCCAGGCCAGGGACTGGCTCCCCACAAGCACAGAGACCCAAGTCTCCACCCATTACCAGGCAGGATGATGAAGGGCCCAGTGAAAATGGGACTGCCAGACCAGTGCAGGGGACACAGGTACAGGGGGCTAGGGCCAGTGGGAGGGGAGCAGTGGGTCAGGATGGTGGCCCAAGGAGGGATGCTGCTGCCCAGGAGGCCATTGCTTACGTCCTGAAAGCATACCACCATTCCCAGGACAGGATGGCCCAGATCCTGGACACGCTGAAGGAGAATCAGAGGCTGCACGTAGCACACCATCAAGAGGCCACGGAGCAATGGAAACAGTTCAATGCTACCATGGCCACCATTTCAGGAGTGCTGCAGCACCAGTACCACAGCCAGCCTGAGTCCTCCATCCACCTGCAGGCCCCTTCCACTAGCCAGGACAATGCCCTGCTGTCCACATCAGCAGCTGCTAGTGGACTGGTGGCACTGCCTGAGGACTCACAGGACACCAGCACCCCTTCCTCTGCAGCCTAGTCTTCCCCCCCAAACGAGGCCTCAGACCCAGACAACCCTGTGAAACACCAGCCAAGACCAAGACCACCGCCAGGAAGTGACTCCACCCGGAACCGTCTCCCTTGTGAGCCACTGAGATACCTTGTTGACAGCCATATCTACATCTTCCAATGGCCCCATGGACTATGCCCCTGTGCTACCAACAGTTATGGAAATGTACCCGAGTATATTATTTACCATGTGCCCACCATGTGCCCTCTCCCTTCCACTGACTCATGGATATTTTGTCTTAGAATAAATACACTTGTGCACTCAAAATATCTGTTCTTCATTAATATGAGCAATCAAATGGAAATGTGAATATATTAGCCAGTAACCCGTAATAATGCCGTTTTCATTGTATGAGGGGGTCTAACAGACTGCAGTGTCTGAAGTTTGTCACACTGTACATTCCATTGCTGTAACACACATATCCTCCTTCATTCATGAAGTTTACACATCACTGGTAAGGGACACCACAGCACATGAGTCACCCTGAAACACTGCTGTAAACCCATTGGCATCATAGAACAGGACCTGAGAGTCACTGGAAGTATAGCTGGATTAGCTGGGTCCTGGAGTTGATGTCTTGCCCCTCCTCTTCCCCATCACACTCATCCAGCCTCTGAGATGGCAGGGGTGGTTGGACGGCATCCTCCTCATCCAGTAGTGGGATAGCTTTCCTCAAAGCCAGGTTGTGCAGCATGCAGCAGGCCACCAACATCTGACACACCTTGTCAGGGACATAGCACACGGATCCTCCAGAGAGATGGAGACAACAAAATCATGTCTTCAGGAGTCCTATGGTCTGCTCAATGACCCATCTAGTGCAACCATGTGCGTCATTATAATGGATTTCTGCATCTGTCCTCACAGGTGTCAGGAGCCATTGCATGTTTGGGTAGCCAGAATCCCCTGGAAAAGTGGACGAAAGAGGGTTGAAACACACACTATCTACTTGCATACAGCCTGTCTGTCAGCTATCTGACTGACTCAAACACACTCACCTATGAGCCATGCTCTGTCCCCCTGTAGTTGTTCCATCATGTGTGGCAAATTGCTGTTTCTCAGCACAAAGGAGTACTGGACTGATCCTGGGAACTTTGCATTGACATAAGTAATGGCCTGATAAGCAGTACACATCAATTGGACATTCATGGAGTAAAAGTTTTTACGATTTCTGAACATCTGTTCAGTTACTCTTGGGGGTATGAGGGCTATGTGGGTACTATAAATGGCACCTATCACATGGGGGATATTTGCAAAAGCATAGAATCCAGATTTGATGGAGGTGAGATCAGCCAGTGGGGGAAACTGGACATAATTTTGCAGGTGCTGCACAAAAGAATTCGTGCTGAACATTGGCTGAGATACACCGGCTGCCATGCCCACTGTCACTTGGAATGAGCCTGTGGCCAGAAAATGTAGCACAGATAGTACCTGCACAGTTGTAGGTATGGCATTGGGATTCCTATCAGCCAGGAGGATTGTGGCTCGAATCAGGCGGTAAGTGATGATGATGTGACGTTCCTCCATGGTGGCCAGATCTACCATGGGTCTGTAAACAGATGGGGCCCTCCCTCGCCACAAGGGTCTGTACCTATCGGGTGGAAGAGAGACACATTGAGTTGCAACAATGACTTCATTGACATTGTTCAACCATTCATTTTGGGTATGCAACACTATTGTCCCTCAAATAGACGGAGAGAACATGGTAATCCTGACAGGGTAATGTCTGGTGAAGTGTGTATGTTTCATTGCATCACAGTGCAGGCACACTTCCCACTATGATTCTATGAGGAGGATCGCTGATCATACCAGTACTCGACAAAGGGGGAGAGGGAATTGAGCCATGGATTAGGACACTGGACAGACTTGGTCCAGTCTGAAGGCATGGTGGATGCAAAATGGCAGGCCCCTGCCCTACAGGTAGTGTTGTGTAGAAAGTGACTTCATTCCGCTGGCGTTAGTCGTCATGGCGGTAGGCGGTGTTCACTGCCATCCCGCTGTTCATTGGATATCATTGGTGTCTAAGGGGAAGCAGGGCCAATCACGATCACCGCCTGCGGTGACAGTGCTCACTGCCACGGTAAATACTGTCATTTTGATTTGCCCTTGCAATTTGACTCCTGCACCTCGAGAGGGACGGACCTCCACTGCGTGAGCTGCTGTGTCCTGACTCTGGCCCTTAAGGTGGCACATGCTACAGGGGAATGGGCCCGTGCCTTCAAGCAGAGGATCTGGAGAAGCTGGTGGATGGGGTCCTACCCCTGTATGCAAAGCTGTATGGGCGACCAGAGCCTCAGGTAAGTTGCTATTTGACATCCATGAATGTGTGTGAATGTGGCGGATGCCTGTAGTCATTTTTGTTGGCTGTGTGGATGCTTACCCGTAATGTGTCTGGCAGTTGTTGTCTTGGCTATTGTCAATATGTGTGTCTTCATGGGTCATGTCAGGTCGAACTGGCATGGCATTTGTTTAGAGGGCACCCACACTGACGTCTGTTTCTTTACTCTGTGTGTCCCATGCAGGTCAGCGCCCATCAGAAAAAATTATTCTGGCAAGCCATCGCCAAGGAAGTGCAGACCCTGGGGGTCCACAACCAGTGGAGCACTCAATGCAGGAAGCAGAGGGAGGACCTACGGTGCTGGGCCAGGAAGACCGGAGACGCCCAGCTGGGGGCAGCCTCCCAACGTGGGATAGGTGCCCGTCGGACCCTGAATCCCCCTAATGACCCGCTTAAAGGCAGTAGCCTATCCCGATTTGGATGGGCGCTTGAAGGTGGCACAGCAACCACACGGGGTGAGTATCACCACTATTGTGATGCTAATATGCTGACTGCAGTTAGGTGCCATGGGGTGCATGCAGTGAAGTGCCAGGCCTATAGACAGGTGTTTCCCTGCAGTCCTGCCCCCCTCTTCGTCCATGGGATGGTGTCCTTAGGTAGATATGTCTTCGGAATGTAGGCCTGTGAGGGGTCCCCTGTTTGGGCTATTGGTTCAGCTGTAGCCTCATGGATTTGCAGATTTGTTGTCTTGCCATCGTCTGTCATTGTATCCAATTGCAAAGTGTATCAGAGTAGGGGGGCAGGATGGCCATGTAGTGTACTGTGGGATCATGCCTAGCAGTCAGGTGCATATTCATGTCAACTATTGTCTCTGCTGGGGGTTAGTGTCTGAGATGGGTGGGGGTGTTTGTGTGCAAACATGTATGCTTGACCTTGATTTGACATACTTCTTTCTTGTTTTGTCCCCCCACCCCTCTGTGCTCTTGTGTCCTTGTGTGCTTTAGCATCATCTGCTGAGGGATCGGAGGCACCGATGAGTGGGGATGCTGCAGGCCACGGTTCCTAGGAGGCAGAGACAACCGACCCCAAGGGGACCAGTGGGTTGGAGGGTGAGGGGAGTACCACGGGGGAGGCAACTACCACTGGAGGTAGTGACTCTGACACCTATTCCGATGGCAGCTCCCTGGTGGTGGCAGACCCTACTGGGCCCACCCATTCTTTGTCATCTTCCACCACCCCACATACCATCACCACCCTCCCAGTAGCTCCCCAGTGAGTAGCCCGTGCCTGTTAACCCAGGAGGGTGGGCGTCTCCTTCACCCCAGGCACCTCATCTCCTGCCAACATTAGCCCTTGTGCCCTCACCGAGGAGGCTATTGGCCTCCTGAGGAGCATCTCTGTAGGTCAGACAACCATTGTGAATGCCATCCAGGGGTTGGCATCAGAGATGCAGCGATGCAATGCATTCCTGGAAGGCATTCATGGTGCCATGTCTGGCCTACAGAGATCTTTTCAGGCCTTGGCCTCCTCTTTGATGGCAGCCAGTGTACCTGGTCTTTCCGTCCACCCTCCCACCACCTCTACCCCTTCCAGTACCCCACTACCTTCTCCCATCCCAAGCACACATCCAGACAGACATGCAACCAAATCAACACACAAGAAGCAGGCAGAACAACATAAGCACCACATGTCCCACCACATGCAGACACGCCCAACATTCCAAGGCAGACACAGCAACCTCCTCCACTGTGTCCACACCCTCCTCCCAGGGCACAGAAATGATCCCAGTCATCTACTCCACACACATCCACCAAAAATGGGCATCCTGTACAGGCACCTTTTTTCAAGCACAGCAGACCTACACCTCATACCACCACTCCCTCAACCTCCACTCCCAAACCTGCCTCCAAGATCCCTCCAATTGCTCCTCAAAAGCTTTCCCTCGCCCATGTTGACCTGTTCGAACCCACTGTCCCATCCCGTCTTGTCCCTAAACGTTCCCTTGGCCTCCAGAAAACCACTCCTTCCTCATCCAAGTCCCTCCCAATCACTACCCATTCCCTTGCCCATTCCCCAGGGAGGAAGAAGGCCTGTGTTGCCCCTGGTCCCTCTGCCACCCCCAGGGCCAGACCCACTCCTCCTCCTCCCAAGGGTAAGCCCAAACCCTCTCCACCTCCAGAGCCTATGCCCAAGACCCCTCCTTCCAAACCTGAGTCCCCACCCCTGCCACCCCCTGCCCCTGAGCCCTGAGGTGGCTGGCTGCCCCATTGATAACCCTTCTCAGTGGAGTTTTCTTTTCCATCGTAGAAGTCAAGTGTGGGCTATATTTGCCCTTCCGGGACGTGTTGGTGCTATGTTGACTCGTTGTGCAGCGTTTCACTGTGGGGGTGTGGTGTGCACAGGTGTGTGCATTGGTGCTGGTATTTGTTAGCTTGTGTCTGGTAAGTACATTTTGTTAGGGTATATATGGCTTGGGGTGGTGGGAGGGGTTAGGTGTGCATTGCAGTGTGGGTTGGGTGGGTGGGTGGGTGGAAGTGTAATTGTGCCCTTTCCTCCCATGTGTGCTAGGCTGCGGTACTTACTGTCATCATCTACTTCGGCAGTCACTGGAGAAATATGGCAAGGAGAAGCCGTAGCATTATCTCCAATTCTCGCTCCATGTCGGCGTCTGCGTGTTCTGTGTGCCCCCGGTGAATGTTTCCTTTTTTATGGGTCGTTTCCACCAAGCTTTGCCTGGAGGTGGTTCCTGCCCCACAGCTGATGGCGGTGTGGTGTATCATTATGTGGTGGTCGTGTTGGGCCTTACCGCCAGGCTGAAGATGGCCTCTGCCGTCATCGGCAGTGATACCAAGAAGGCGGTGAGTGGAAGGGCCGCTGCCTGTTTCTCCTATGCTTCTTTATTTTCCGGTCTGCACTGCTGGCCTGTTGGCAGTAGTTAACACCACCGCCTGTGGTGCGGACTTTCCCACCAGGTTCATAATGACCGCCTATGCCTTCTGCCTCCTGTTAAAAACAAAACAATATTAAGATACAGGCAAGGGATTTGAAGTGTAGGAGTGGGGGCATTACATACCCATCAGAACCTTGATAGAAGACAAAACTTCAGGAGCACTTCAGGATGGAGTAGAGGAATTGAACTGAATGATGTAAAAAGTGAGGTGGTCGCAATCTGTGTTTTCAAGTTGTACCATATGAAGCATCAATAACTATTCCAGTTTTGTGTTGTGATTTGCATATTTGGACTTGTTGAACACCATGGGCCATATTCATACTTTTTGAAGCAAAACTGCGCTAATGCAGTTTTGCGTCAAAAAATTTAATGGGAGCTAACGCTATTTTTGTGCGTCGTGCGGGCGTCAAATTTATACTTTGACGCTCAGCAGTGCAAATCAGAGGTGTGAGTCATTTTTTTTGACGCACACCGCAGCGGCGAGTCGCAAAGCAAAACGACGCTAACGCGACGTAACTTGCCTTATGACCGTGCACAACGTATATACGACGTTTTTTGACGCAATTGCACCAAAAATCGCCGCAAACACAGTCATCGCAGCAGAGGAGAGCCAAAATGGATCCTACATGCCCCAACAGACCCCAGGAAGAGGACAACAGACCAGGAACAAGCCAGGAGAACCCACACAACAACCAGGACACCTCAAAGAAAAAAAGAAAGTGTCGCTTCAGTGCAGAGGAGCAGGAAATTCTGGTCAAAGAGGTGACGGAACACCAGCACCAACTGTTTGTCACATCCAAATTGCCCATTAGTAGGAGAGAGGCCATATGGCAACAAATTGTTGACAAGATCAACAGTGTGGCAGAAGTACGCAGAACAGTCATCGAGTGCAAGAAATGCTGGCATGACTGCAAGCGCAGGACCAAGGAGAAGATGGCCAGGAACAGGAAGGCAGCACTGCAGACTGGAGGTGGGAGTCCAGCACACCAGAAGGCCCTGGACCACATGGAGGAGATGGGCGCAGCCGTCGTCCCTGAGGAGATCGTCACAGGGATTCAAGGACAGGACAGCGCAGATTACCAGGAGACAACACACATGCAGGGTAAGTTGCATGGGGAATTAACATGCACTAATGTCAACTGTAAGCGGGGGGATACCAACCACTAAATGCATGGAAGACATCATATACAAGGAGTGGCATGGGCAAAGGGGGATGGCATGGGGGCATGGCCTGCACAGACAGAAGCTGGGGCACACCATTACACTACACCCTCAAGAGTCCCATGGGGGCATGCCGACATGCCAACAATGGAGCAAAGGGGAAGCCACGCCAGCAGGGAAGGGCACAATGTCAAACTGACATCCCGGCACACGTCAGACACCATACCCCCTACCCTAACTAGGGCCCTAGTAATAACCACTAGCCATACTAACAACTGCAATGTCACTGCCACAACAGTTGCCACCACCACCTCCGCACTGTGTGCAGCTCAAGTAGCCAATGCCAGTAACTTCCCCATGGATCATACACACCTAAATCAGAGGGTTGGGGAGGACAGCTACAGTAATCCCCTGAAAAAAGACAAAGGCCCCAGTACTGTCAAATGTCAATGCCCATAGTTGTCCACAACATCAACAACAATAGGAGCCACACAGCACTAAGGACACACCCATGCTGCACATGTCAGGGTCCATCCTATGCCTGGGTCACAATGTAACATCACAAATGTCATACTGCTCAGACAACAGCATTGAGGGGGAGGACACATGTAACTGCTCACTGAAATACACCTGCACAGTCAGAGCAGGAAATAGGACACCACTACCATTATCAGGGCATTCCAATGTACCACACATTCACAACATCAGCTCCACACATTACCAATGCCAACATCCATATCGTGCCATAACAATGCTATGCATAGGAGATGCCACATGTCAACTACATTTAAGTGAAAGTGAAAGATCACAGACTGGGGCAGGTCCAGATTAGTAAGTGTGCTGCCAGTGCCATCAGAACACCCACGGCCAGTGAAAGGCTCACCATGAGAATGGATGTAAAGGGAGGGTTGATTAGGACAAGAAGGTGCCAAATCACTAATTGGCCTAAAACTTTACTAGAGGAGATGATGCTGACAAGTCCAATAACCTAATACTATACATGTGACATGCAGGTGGGCCATAGGCCTGGGAGAATGTCCATCTGAAAGACTGGAGCTATGCACACGAAACAAGATCACAATGTGAATCCATCACAAGGCAGCCATGTCACATCACTAATGCCACTACACAGACCCACTAATTGTACCCTGTTTCATTGCAGAGGAAGATGGATCTCCTGCAGATATGCCTGTCCCAGAATACCCTGATGACATGGATGACGAGCTGATACACATTACCCAGGAGACCATCCAAGAGATCCTTGGAACCCTCCAGACCCCACCTTCAGTCACAAGGAGGAGCACAGAACAAGCAGCCATCACACAGGACCCACCCATCACCCCAATTGTAAGACCTGCCAGCTCCAATACAGCTGAGGACTCAGATGACACTGGCACCAGCTTTGAGAGAACTGTAGTCGGAGTACAGCGGGAGCTGGCCAAGAAGGTGCGGGTGGGGATGCAAACTATGGCAGCCAGCCTTGAGGGGGTGCGCTCATGCATGATGTCAATGGCAGATCAGGCAGCAGCTATGCAAGCGCTAACATCCATCTTGCAGGAACAGCAAAAAACCCAGAAGGAAATCTGCACAGCCGTAATACAGTTGACACAACACCTACAACAGCAATCCTGTCAACGCGTGCACGAATGCAACATAGAACCCCTCAGGGCCGACCTGGCTGCCTACCATCATGATGTGGCTGCTATTTTTAAGAATCAGCAGATCCTCCTTGCAGCAGTACTGCCCTTAATACCTTCCCAAGGAGCAGCGGCCGGGATGTCTGACTCCACGTCTTTTAACACTGAGGTGTGTGTTGCCCCTTCACAACCACCACGAACAAGGACAGAGGATTCTACACACACATCAGAAGAAGAAGACATGGAACAGATCACCTTCACACGGAAAAGTACCCGGAAGCACTAGTCCCTGCCACATGGCCAACTATTACCAAGGTCCTGCGCTTTGTAACATGCCAGTCTTACAACAACTCGACTCAATGACTGTTCTGCTAACCACTCTATATCTTGTCAGCCTGCCCAGTGATTGTCTCTCTCCTACTAATCGGCAAATACTGTCCCTCTGCACTGTCTGTAACATCACCCCAGCATGTCAGTAGCATTACCTTCACCCCTTCTGTAGGATCACAACGTAAGATTTCACTAGAATGGACTCATCAAACATGGACAATGTACATGTTGCACTACAGCACTGTTAAAAAAATAGCACTTGCACAACAAATCTGTCTCTGTGTAATGTGACACATCAACTGTGCAGTAGAGAACACAAATGTGCCTGTGTTCAAATCAGGTAGCTTGTCAATACAACTGTCCTGATATCATGTAGTCAGAAACATCTGCACAGTGGCCAGGATTGCATCATAGCCTGCCCATCCTGAGGATAATAACTGATGAAGTGAGAAACCACACACCATCATGCTGTGTTGGACAGAATAATGCTTCCTCAAGGGATATCAAAGTCAACAAATAGTGGCTGATAAATGTTGTCACTATGCAATACTAACACATATAACTGTGCACACTAATCTAAGCAAACACTACAAAACACTGCATGAATTAAGCTGTCTGAGTTAACATCCAAATAGGTAATCATGCTGAATAGTGCCACAAATGATCTATGTGAGTCATGAAGACAAGAAGACAAGAGTGATTACAAGAACTCATCTTAGAAGGGGTCCCTGAACATCACACTGCAGTCAGACCTAAAACTGTCCCCGCAATACCAAGTCTGGAAGCACTCTTTGTGACGTAGAAAACATACTCATCAACAAAAATACTTTGTGATCCATGTTAACTGTGATTGATGGTTGAAACAAATGGTGGATTCTTACCAAGGTAGCTCTGGGGTAGCTGCCATTTTACACCTCAGTTTGTATTTGTTTGTAGTATAGGACAAAAGTGTCATAGAACAACAATCATCTACACTGATGCCAAGGCCATGATCAAGTAGCAGTTAACACATACTGTAAAGGGTTATCCACATATTTATTAAAAGCTAATCACACAAGATGAAACTGAGGGAAAAGTCATACCTACCCTAATCTAACCTGACTACTCATTACCCACAACTGTCCCTAACTAACCTAAGCTAAACTTACTCATCACATGTAACGAATCGTTCTAAACATCAACCCCCCACCCCCCATTATGAGGCGGGACACATGGAGAACAACACATACTAACCTACACACATACTATACTAACCTAAACAAATATATATTTTTTTGTATTATTTTTAAATAATTTTTTAATGAAACACACAGGAACCCCAACATTGCCCCCCACCCACACACTTAATAAGTAAAAGTAGAAAGAATCAGGACTCCCCCACGCCCCTCCCTAACACTAACTAAACTAACAGCCTATACTAACCTAACACTAATCCCCCAAGCCCACTAATCATGAGAACAAGGAAAGAGGAGGGAATCATGTCCATTGCAAAAAAGATATTTCTAGAGGTTGGCCCACCGGAGGGTCCGCCTGATCAATTTGACCCACCTCTTGATGTAGCTGACATCCCGGGTAAGATTGTTTACCCTCCTCAAAACTCGGTCCATCTTATGTTCCAAATCCCGGAATGCCGCTGGGTCAACTGTTGGTGCTGATGCTGTTTGTGTCCCGGCCGAGGTGCTCTGTGGCCGTGTGGAGCCTAGCCCACTGGACTGTCCTGCAGCTGTCACACTGCTGGGGCCTGGGTGTGCTGCAGATGTAGGGACAACTGTCCCCGCTGTGGGTGGGGCCACCTGGGGAGAACCGGTGGTTGTGGTGGTGGTGGCTGTGGTGGGCAGCGTTTGGCCACCCTGTGGTGAAGCCCACCATGCTCCGGAGGCCCGTTCCGCCTGGTATGTACGGGCCGTCCTTCTGAAGCCCGACTGTACCTGCAGGATGTGTCGGTACCTCATGGCCCGCCTCTCAAACTCATGCTTCTGACCGGGTGTCATGTTTGCAGCTGTGAAGACAAAGGGCAACTATTTACCATAGGAACTGCATTGTGTGAAATAGCACAAGTGGTCAATCTGACAATACATCTACTGTACTTGTAACACCTCAGATCACCATACAGATCATTGAAAGTCTCAGAGGATGTACATGGCAAACCTGACTACAAAGGTCATCTCACACATAGCACATCCAAAACCTACATGATGGGTAACAACTGGCAATAAGTTGCCATTTGAGTTCTGACAGTTGTCAGCTAACAATCATGCTGCACATCCTCCGCCTATTGCCTGGACTATATATGTCAGTGTATGTGATGATACCAAAAACCATAAGGTCTGCTATTTGTAATAGGATTTGCTAGTACAGTACTCATGTGCCATACCTGAGTGTGTACACCAGGTTCCAAACAAACTTTCAAATAGTCACAAGTATGTGTAACATACTGGTAGCTTCAGTCCCAGGTACCCTATTCACAAACCCATGCCTGTGTTTGAGGGGGGGGGAGAACAAAAAACAGTTCCAAACAACATGTACATCCAGGAGTGTATAGAAAGCTCAACATGTGTTTGGCTCTACACACACACCACGGGTAAGGGCTATCAACAATTCGGAGTCAGCTAAACCTTGACCTATCCAAGGCCCACACATGTCAGAATATACTGACCTAGGTCAACATCACATACTTCCAGTGAGGCATTATTTTCAACAGACACAGAGTAGCCAGAACACCCATAATCATGATTAGCATGCACACCTAGGCCTTAGCACTCTAGTTCCACACACTTGTAGTACTACATGTGGAAGTACATGCTACCAAAAGGTTCAACCTACAGTATAATCAGTACATTGGTGAATAGGGAAGCAGCAGTCTTCAGAAAAGCAATTTGCAGAAGCTATCTGGGAGAATGTGAGTCTGACATGCAGACTCAATCTGAGACGAGTCCCAGTGCAACTCTTATTGTTACTAGTGTATTCCACATGACTCACCCCAGTTGTCATAGCGGGGCCTACAGGAATGGTCTACAAACCCTAGATCATACAATTGGATAAGCATTGGCCTAGTCTAATATTTAAAGACTGAAATCCCACTAATGGAACAAGACTAATGATTGGGCAGCGCATCACACCTTGCAATGTGTTCAACACACAGGAGTCCATCACACATCACCAGCAAACACAAAACATAACACACGTCAACACTCACTGTAGGTGTCGAGGTCCTCAAAACGTGCCACCTTTCCCACTGTGTACGGTGCCGGTCCACCTGTAAAGCATGGAAGGAAGAATGTGCTCAGAATCTGTGCACTGACAAACAATTTCAATAACAAAAACAATGTGTAAGCTGACATAAGTAATGAAACCCTTTCAGACATGCTCATACTGCATGGAATATCTCACGGCCAACATTTACATAGGATGGGTCTCCTGCAACAGTTACACACACTTCTACACACATGCAGTGGCCCTGACTGTCATGTGGTGGCAAACCTGCACCTTCATTAGTGGGCAGCAACAATATTGGTGTGTATTCGTCTCATCATGTGCATCCAAGAGAGACATCCAAAGGCTGGTTACTTGAGGACTGCATTACCTGTCAAACAGCCTATGTGATCATGACACATTTGTGACAGATAGGTACATTGAACAGCGGGCAGGGACTTTGGCAATACCTCATGTTGTTACAGTTTCATCATTTGATGTGTCCCAACAATGGTGATTGGCACCAAACATAGATATTTGTACCCTTGTCCATACCTTTGGACTGCCATCCCTAATCAGAATTTGGCACAACAAACACCAAATACCTGTATAAGAGGTTAGCTGAGGGCACCTAGCTCCTTTCCAAAAATGGTTCATGTCCAGATCTGGCATGTATCAATAAAATATAAAGGAGCACATTAATCCCTAACAGGCATAGCACTTCCGTGAACGATTTCCTTACACACTCACCAGACACACATGAGACATATGTCTGGCCCACATTGCTATCATCAATTGACGTGAAGGCAGCACTCATTTTCAGCATCATGTAGTGTTTCCAATGTCAGTCTAGCTATAGCGTCAACATATGTAGGTATGATGTTAGTCCATCTATACTTCACTGGCAATTGTGACCTGTAGAGTCATGATTGCCTCATATGTGTTTTGCTTGTCTGATACAAAGGCGGCACTAAATTACATTAAGCAACAAGCATCCTGTAAGTTTGCAGAGCATGAGCTGGCTGACTGCTAGCATTTGTCATCCTTCACATAGTGCATCAATTACCCTGTATGTTTCGGCAGCATTACACACAGTCAGCAACTTATCTGGCAGATTGTGTACCAATCATCTCATGTCACTACCCAGCTTTTAATTGTGCACATTTACATGATCTGTACTCACCAACAGCGCCACCAATCATGATTCCCAGGTGGTCCAGCAGATCTCACTCCCTGGAGATCAGGTCAGCCCAGAGGTGCTTCAGCTGGTGGTCATTGCGCTGGCTCCCATAAACACGCACCAAGTGATGCCGCACCTTCCCCCACCGGACTTTTCGGGCCTCAGTGTGATACCCCTGTATCACCCTGCCCCCTGCCTCGATCATCAGTGGGAGGAAATGGCACACCAGCCATATGAACCCCCCCAACTCCTCATCACCCATCCTGCCAAGACGTGGCCCTCACGACATCTCAGCACAGATGAGGGGAAAATGTAGGGGGAAAAAAGAAGAAAGGCGAAAAGGGGGAAAGTAGGAGTAAGGAAATACAAAGTAAACTTAACAATTAGAAGAGCCCAACTATCCCCTATATAACAGTACCCACAACAGACTCCCACAAACAATAAATACACCACTTGACTGGACAAATGTAAACAACACACACTCAGACAGTATTACACAACAATATTAAAATCACAAAACAACAAGTAAGATAGCACTCAGGACACAAAAGCACAAAATCACTGGACAACACTCTGCACACAGTCTAGAAGAATCACAGACTGCAAAGTGAAAGTGAAAGTAAACCCACTGTACAGATTCTGTAAACAGGATATCCTATTACATCACATCAAGCATAACATGGCTGCCGTTTTTTTCGATTATGCGTCATATTTTCACGCATACACTTGTGCGTCATATTTTTTGACGCACAGGAGTGAAAATAATGCCGCCTCCAAATATTATTAATAATTGGTAAATATAATTTGGATGCAGCATAATTTTCACTTACAGAGGTTAAAAATATGCTGCATCCAAATATTATTTACCAATTATTAATAATATTTGGAGGCGGCATTATTTTCACTCCTGTGCGTCGAAAAATATGACGCACAAGCTGTATGCGTGAAAATATGACGCATAAGGGAAAATATGTATTTTTTATGGCCAGATGATTCATGCAAATTTGCTTTCGCTAACGGTGCAAAATGCAAAATACTGGGCTTTGCGAAAGCAAATGTGCCTTTCAGGATGTATGGAAGGCATTCACAGCGCAATAGTAAGGATTTGCCAAAATAGCGATTCCTTAAAATTGCGCACACATTTAGATAATTGCTAATTGCGACTCTCTAAATATGAAAGAGCTAATAGGGTGTCCTTATTAGCTAATTTGTGAGCAGATGTATCAAGCTTTTCCTAAATGCAAAATGGCCATTTAGGCAATGCAATTGACGCCAAAACAATTTTTGGTGGTAACCATGTGCTAATTACCAGATAATTTAGAGGAAATATTTTTTACTATTGACATGTAGCGCACACAAGCCCCTTAAGCATGTGTGTGCTTCACGTGTCCGTAAAAAGTTTTTAATTGGGCTGCAGCAGAGGGGAACTTAGGCCCCCAGCACCCTGGGATTTTCTGTACCTCACTTGCTAATTCATCAACGGCTTTCCCAATTTATGTACTACTAAACCATTGGCAGCAGGCCCATAGATGCAAATGGAGTATGATTCTCTATTTGCAAATCAGTAATAGCATTTGTCCATTTGAAGTTGTCCCTATTACTGCTTTGGAAAAATCAGACATACCATTTAGCATTGATTTAATAGCAAATTCTTAAAGTTCCATATGTTAGAATAGCAAATAGGTTTTTTGATACATGTGGCCCTTAATGCATTACCTGGTTTAGTGGCCATGTTTCAATCTTCATGCTTGGTTACAATTGTGACACTACTGTTATAGGCTGCTTGCAACCACTTTGGTGATTGGTGATGTATGTTCATATGTGAGACATCATACTGCAACGGACAATGTACCACTACTTCCTTAGCTGGAGTTTGACGGTTGGCTGACGCACTAGTAGACCATATGTGTGGGCTACATATATGTCTTGCCGAATTTGGCTATGTTTGCCATCAGGAGAAGATAGCACGGTGACGTACATGGGTACGATACCTCAATGCCTATGACTCACTGTGTGTGCAGTGGCCACTAATGTAGTTGTATGCCCAGTGTGTGTGCATCACAAGATGCATTATAGCAAATTTGCTTGTAGTATGTGTAGTCAATGTGTCCATACCATAGATGCAAGTCAATGTGGAAATGCATTAGGACATGTGTCAGTCATACATGTGGCAACATCCATTGTGTGGCCTTGCAAGGTTTTGGGTAACGTAGACACCACAAATGGAAAAACATGCACCAGATGGATGGCTGACATTTGGTAATGAGAATTGCCCACAGTCGGACCTTCCTATTGTCCTGGATATTTGTAAACTGCTTCCTAGGCACTTGTTGGTGACTCTAACAGTGAGTCAGGCCAAAGCCTTGACGAAGTGGGTACCTTGTAATTGGGCCAGATAGCCAAAGGTGAAGCAGATATGTATTATGAGGCCACAGTTGAGGACATATAACTGAGCCACACCTCTCCAGTGGCTGTGGTGTACCAGCATCCGAGGCAGCCCGTGTCCACATATTTCCTGTGATCAATTGCACAGAGGTATCATGTTCATGTGTGTGGTCCAATGTTGATCCTGTATAAACTGTTAAGGTGTATGTTGTCATTGTTACGTCCAGGTCTCATTATGAGTTAGTGGCAGCTAATCGTGTATCTACTGAGTATCCTTTGGAGATAAATGTGAGTAAAGTCATTGAGGACATGGGAACCTACACGTGGATGGTCCCACCCTGTCACTGAAGACGTGTAATGAGACTTTCAACTGGGCAACCTTGGTGTGCTGAGTGAGAGAAAGTCTCAGGTGTCAGGATCCGGCAGGTGTCATTGCAACATTTGTACTCAGGTTGGCCTCTGTGGATCCTACTGCATCTGGGAACATCATAGCCTCTGTGCAGAATAATATGGCTGCTATTCACCACACACGGGCCATCTCTAATATTAGGACAATGTTACTCAGTGTTTGAACTGTCAGGGTCCTAAAATATGTAGACTTTTCATGGACATCATCTGAGGTTTCTGGTTCTGCTGGAGCCCACGTACACCATCCCAGGCTATGGCCCAGGTACATTGTCACACTTTGTAGCTCAGGCATTAATGAGGCCCAGACAAGGAATGGGCCATGATTTTGCTATTCTAGGGCAATGTAACAAATATGGTACAAATAAAAGTCAGATGATGCAATACAATGTATTTGAGTATACATTGATGAGGCACATGATAAATTAGCCTCTGAGGAATGAGAGGTTTTGTACAGCAAGTGTGGTCCATATGTAGCCACTGGGAATCTTTAGGGTGACCCACGACAGGTGCCAGTCAGGCTGACAGGATGCAGGGTCAATCAGGATCCAGCTCTTTCACAAGTGACATGATCAGTGGTCTGACTAAGACTGGTCGGAGGGAGGAGTAGACAGTTGACATGTCAAACTGTGTATGTCCTGTGTTGTTTTGAAGGTGACACATGAACCCAGATACTGTGTTACACGGCTTCATTAGTAGCTATGCTTAACGGTGTATTTGCCAAAATGTCAACTTCTATGCTGTTGGAGGCATCAGCAGGGGCGGTGCATGTAAAATTGGGTGGCTTGCATGGAAGTGATCACTGGTGTGGCCTGCATCAGTCTCTCACAAGTCCTGTCGGATGAGATTTGCTTTCAAATGGCCAACAGTACCTTTCACACGGGAAGCAATCTACAGGTGATACCAGGCCTTAGAAACTCCAAGCCAGTGTATTATTTGAGCTGACGTCCATGCAGTCAGATAGTACTATGACAATGGTATACCATAGGAAAGGGTGTAGCACACTGGATGACTCTTGTTAGTGTGTGTGTGTAGAGGAGGGAATATCAGGGTACACATATTTGTATTCCAGGGACCTCTTCAGACTGGCGGGTTGTGACCAGGCGCATGGGTGTGTCAGGATTTTAGAAAAGGGCATACATGTAGATGGAATGTCATGTGCTGAATGCTTGTCATATGTGTGGCACTTGTGCTGTGTATGTTCTGCTTATGTGGAACTCTAGTGACAGATTGTCTTTGCAAAGATTGTATGTAGTTGGACCTACTGCTGTCATACATTCCTGTTCCTGAAGCGAAAGCATGTCAGCTGCCTGATGTGTGAGGCCTGTTTTCCCCTACTTGAGTGATGGTGTTTTAGTTGTGTGCCATATGCTGCAATGAACCATGTTTCCAATATGTATGTGTGTAATAGGTGTGGTCCTCTGCTATTGCCCTTCAAAGGTGAACTGTACAGGATGCCAGTCATTTACATTGTGTGTGTATGTGACCATTGTATGATAGGCATCACATTTGTTGTGGGATTTTCTGTGTCCTGATTGTTATATCATCAATGCTCCATAAGGCAACACTCTTCTTCTGATAGTTAGATCTAAAGGTGTGCAGAAATGATTAGCCAGACCATGATGTGGTGTTTGTTATCAGTGTTTATTTACAATAGTTCATAAAGTGGTGATGGTGATTATATTTAAAAGAAATTGTTCACGATGTGTTGGCGCCTACGCACTCCAGCAGCCGTGTTTGGTTGTTCCCCCTCATGTTGCAGGGCAGCATCCTCCTCTTCCTTGTCTTCAGCCATGTGTCGGTCTGGTTCCAGGAGGGGAATGTTCCTTCTTATGCAAATGTTGTGCAGGATGGCACATGTTAGTATGATCTTACAGACCATTTCAGGGGAATGTAGGAGGCTACCACCAGTGATGTCGAGGCACCTGAATCTCGACTTGAGAATGCCGAAGGTCCTCTCGACTATGCTGCGTGTCCTCCTATGTGCATCATTGTAAGCACGCTCTGCTGCAGTACTTGGGTTGCCAAATGGTGTCATGATCCATGGCTGGATCCCATACCCCTGATCAGCTGTAGGAGAAAGAGAATGGAATAAGTTAGATGTAGCTTGGCCCATTAATATCAGCTTACATGTCAGTAATTGTCTTGTGTTGTCTGTGTCTCTTTTGTGTTATTGTGTTGCATCCTGGGCTTATAGGATGTGCCATCTGCATTGTGTTGTTCTGTTGGCTGACCGAGTGTTTGGCTGGTGAGTGGTTGTCAGCAGTATGTTTTGGGATTTGCAGTACAGTGTGCCCTCCCTTGCACTGTGACTTGTGATCCAGGTGTCCCTGTGTCTTGATTGGGGGTGAGATGATAGTTCCATACACAGGTTAATTTTGACAGTGTTGTTAACACGTTGATATCAATGTACCATGTACATCCCATACCTTTAGACTTCTGCAATGGATTGTAGAAAACATGATTGTGAGGCTTACTATTTGCAGGTGACATTTAGCCGACCCACTCCAAACGTTGTGATCATAGACGTCTTAACATTA
This sequence comes from Pleurodeles waltl, assembly GCF_031143425.1. Lineage (NCBI taxonomy): Eukaryota > Metazoa > Chordata > Amphibia > Caudata > Salamandridae > Pleurodeles > Pleurodeles waltl. The sequence continues at coordinate 1,422,173,183 of NC_090445.1, forward strand.
GGCTGTACAGTATTGTCAGATGTGTGACAGGTTCAATGGTGAGCTATGAGACATGGCTAGCGATGTCACAACCTGAGTGTGTTCTTGTCGACATGTTGCAGTTGTGGTGTATGTGTTGTGTGTCCTAGAGGGTTTCTGTGCAGTATGTATGTCAGTAGGTTTTCTGTACTTACCGACAAGTAATCCATTGCCATAGCGTCCATCCTGGAAGTGTTGATTGATGGTGCTGTGACGGAAGATGAAAGAGTCATGTACACTCCCAAGATATTTAGCCACAATGTTGGTGAACATTCCTTGGTGATCGACAATGGCCTGCACATTGATGGAATGTGTGTGCTTCCTGTTGCGGTAGAGGTGTTCAGTTGCAGCAGGTGGCACAACGCGTACATGTGTGCAGTCGATTGCACCAAGGACTTGTGGGAAGCCACTGATGAGATAGAACCCCTGTTCTGTTTCCTGCTGCTTCTGCAATGTGTTAGGGAAGCAGATGTGTTGGGGTATGAGTCTGATGATGGCATCCAATACTTTGGGCAGGAATGCAGAGAATGATGGCTGTGATATTCTGGCAACCAGGGCACCAGTTGTTTGGAAAGAGCCACTTGCCAGCATGTGGAGTACAGCAAGCAGCTTGGTTTGTGTTGGGATGGTGCGGGGTGTCATCAAGATGGGTGGCAACTGTGGCTCGATGTTTCGCAGCAGGTGCTGAATGGCTTCCCAGTTGAGCCTGTACCTCTGAATGATGTTGTTTTCCCTGAGGCCATGAAGAGTTGTTCTGGTGCGGCATATCCTCTCCTGCCTTCTGCGCTGCCTTTGGGGTCCCTGCTGGTGTTGTGGTAGCTGCTGTTGTAGTTGCTGTGCTCTGCGTCTACGTGCACGCTGGATGAGAAGCACCTCCATGTCTCCCTTTTGCTGCTCTGGTGTTGCTTCTGTGTGTTCTGATTAAATATAGGTGTGTTTGCCCCATTTTAACACCTGCCCTGACCCAGGTGTTAAATTTTGACGCAAATCGGTCTTTGCGTCATTTTTTGAGTCCGCATCCCGGCCATGCGTCATTTTTGCCCGGAAGCATAAATACGACGCACGCCCGTTTGAGTCATTTTTTGGACAGGAACGCCCACCTTGCATATGATTAACGCAAGGGAGATTTCCGCCTCCAGAAAACGACGCAAACGCTTGGATTTGGACGCCCGCGGCCATTTAAATATGGTGACGGTTTGCAACGGATGTGCGTCAAAAATGTTGACGCACATTCGCGCTAACGGAGTATAAATATGCCCCCGTGTATAAAGTAAAAGGGCAAGTGCACCAGATCATCTCTCAGCGTACACAAAAAAAGAGCAGGCCTGACTTGAAACAACTTGAGACATCTACATTGTATGCTATCCATCTGTAGCGCTGCCTCTAAAGAACTTTTTTTGAGCACTCAGAAAGATATATCTGTCAGGATTTTCCATGATCTTTGCAATCACATGGATAATCTTGCAAAATCAAAAGTGAAATCACTGGGTTACACCTTACGATGAAGTTTGATACTTGGTCTGTGAGAGAAAGTTGGCCTCAAAGATATCCTTTATTGTCCTTGATAGCTTGATCAGCCAGCCAAGGCTTTAAGTGCATGTAGATTCTCGTAAAACATTCTGGACTGTATCATATTGAAAAGCATCTGAAAGCGGCCATTCTTTCAGCATATAATTGCATAATGCGGTCAAGATATACATAATTAAAACGTTATTTTGTGGCTGGATAGAACACTGATTAACTTTCTGAATACAAATGGATGTGTCTTCTTAATGATATAATAATTGCAAATCAGGGATAAAACTTAACTGACCAAGGCATAAGTGCGTGGGAGGAGATGTAACCGAAAGGCTAGAATGCTGCTACTGGGTCCTGGACTTCTCAATTATACCTTGGGTGTAGCAGTGGATGATTGTGTTAATCCAAGCAAACTATGCTATATCTCTGTGCATCGGTATTAGGTGGGACCATGCAGTTTACTATCCAAGTTCCATGCCAGCCCTCCAAATTGCATTCTTGACGTTCTTGGCACATCATCTCATGTTTGTGCCACACCTGCTGCAAAAAATGTTCTTTAAAATAAAATCTTGGCGAATGGGCTAAAATAAGGAGAAGAATCTAAAGTAGGTGTGCTGCAGACTGAAAGAACAGAATCATTTTATTAGGAGACATCAATGTCACCCTCACATATAATGGTGTGTAGTATCACAGCTCTCAAGTAAATAGAAAAAAACAATAGTTTTATAATAGGAGTTTTAACTTAATATGATTTAGGATATTGTTTTGGAAATATTCTGGAAATTGGTTGAAGAGGCAGAGTTAAAAAGTCTTGATCCCTGTCTGTAGTGCCAAACTGCATTTTCTTTCACTTGACATCACGAGGTATAGTCATACATTCCTACCATGCTTTTGGAAATTGGTCTATAAGCAGTTTTGGCAATCGTTTCTGGGAAACAAGATGTTTTGGCTACAAGGCAAATTATCTTTCTGTCACGGCTGTAGTTTGAGGACATCCCGCCTTCTATGAAGAACAAACTTTAATTTAAGTTAGCCCCCATTTGTCGGACTTCAGCATTCGGGTACACACGTGAATAATCCTGTGCATTCCTCAAAATGAATACCCTTTCAAAGGTATTCGGTTTTAGCCAAAGAAAATCAGAATTTATTTAATGTTCTTTGCTATCTGGGTTCATAATATTTACTCCCTGCTTATTTATGCCCACCACAGTTATTTTATTAACAGCAATCATATTTGTTTATTTCATATGCATTAGACTGGCCTCAAGTAAATTCTATAAAATAATACTTCACATTTCTTGTGTGTGCTCTGATAGGGAAAACAAAAAACGAACGCATGAAAAAGCCTGTGTCTCTGATAGGTAATATTCTATTTCTGTTACATTGTGAATTCAAACTTTCTCTGTGTACGTTCGGTAGAGACTTGGGGACATCACCTGTCTGTTTTCCCTGTTCATGCAGGTACACTGGTTTTATGTGCCTACCTGAGGCCACAAAGAAATCTAACATGTGTGGTTTATCATGCTGTAAGGAGATCTGGCTATTACGATATAAAAATTGTCACAAAAATATGAAAATTGAGTTGTACTGGACATTTATGCTACATCTTCTAAAAGTTCTCAATAGGTTTGCAGTTTTTGCATTCTTATTCAGATGCTTTCTTTGTTTGATGAGCCATAACATTTTTGTCTTAAGGTGAGTTGTGGAAAGAAAATGCCACCACCATTTCATAGGGAACACCTGTCCCCACAAAATCGTTCTTGAATTTGTTGATAGCCCAATTGACAACCAAAGCCACCATAGCTATTACAGAATAGTTACATTTGCATCTCTTAGTGAAGTTGAAGCAAATGTGATAGCTCGTTCTTGACCTGTATGAAAAAAAACTAATTGTTTTGAGCAGGTGTTAATTAACCACATTCTGCTTACCTAGAAGAAACCCTTGGAGATCAGGTACGTTCTTTAGATTCCTCTTTATCTGCTGAATTTCCTTTTCACATTACTTGTCCCATTTGAACCCCACTATTTCCTTTAGTAACTCTCTCATGGAACTGGACGCTTAGTCAACCTGGCAACACGCCCATATAAAATTCAAGCACATCAGTGAACTGCAACGAATTGCTCTTTGTCCATGTCATTGAGTTTCACTATATCTTTGAACTGTATTCTTCCTCAGAAATGGTTGTTAACCTGGATCATGATTTAAAAATTATTTTAATTTTCCTACCTTCCATCTCAATCAAATCTGAGGGATTACTGATACTTTTAAATCCAAGCTGCAACAAAATCTCATCACACACATCTTTAACTTCTTTTCTTCACTACATAGTGACTACTATTCCACAGCTGTTCTCACTGCAAGACAATCTATTCATTTGGCCATATATCCAACCAGATCAAATCTATAATCTATAAACTTTGCTTCAATCTCTTTTACTCTACGATTTTTGCACACCCACTACTTTCACAGATTCTTTCCTGGGATTAACTGTCCTTTATTTTTCCGAAAACTCTGTCATGTTTTCTTTGCCCTTTGTCACTACAGTCACTTCGGAAAGTGGCCACTCATCTTTCAACTATAAGTTTTCTTGTACGTTTTCAAATTTACAGTTCAAGAGGAATCGATTCCTCATATAATCACCAGTTAAAGTTCCACATTTACAAGCTGAAGGCAATTTTCTGATTGTGATAATATATTCACCCACTGATTCCCTTCCCCCTGAAATCTTCACCCAAAATGACATTTCTCCAAAATGGTGTTTATCGTCGTTAAACGGTTATATAGTTTTTTGAGGCACTCACTATATTTTCGAAGGCCTCTGGTCTCATCCTGTTCAAGGTTTGGCAAATTGTGCAGTACCTCTGCCTCTCTGCTCCCAGGCAGTAAGTACAGTGAAAACTGTTGCTCCACACCCAATTGTGCCACGATGTCCTTGCAGGTTTTGAAACACATTCTCCCAATTTCCCCAGTGAAGATGTGACCCTCCAGGGTGACCCAGGAAAGATAGAGGTGTTACATTTTGCCTCGCTACTTCTAGAATGAATTTACTTGAAATACTGTAGTTAGTAGAATGGTAACACAACGTAACTTTTGAAGCACTTCATTAAGTTGCCTAAAGGCCATTCATTGTTCCAAAACATGGTGTTCGGATTGGAGAAGAACACAAAACGAAACTATGGCCAACCGAATTAAAACACTGAAAAAATGTATCAACCATCATATTCATTGTGGCAAGCTGCAAGACCTCTTTGCTTAGAGTTAAAAGAGCGTAAACAGGTACTTCTACTACCCAAAGTAGGTTAATGTAAAAGTTAGGAACATAAGTAAAATGTATTCTTAAGTACAGTGCTACCCATGGCCCGCTGGACTTTTCATCAGCATATGCTTTAATGTGCCCACTGTCGCAGGAACTAAGGCTAGTTCATGGAAGACCATCAGGGGCGTAGCATGGTCATTATGATTGGGGGGGAGGGGGAATTGTTAGCTTTAGATTTACCCACAATCACGCTGGCACATGATGTTAAAATAGATTATAGGACAAGCAAGGTGCACCAGAGGGGCTTAAGTGGCAGTGGAAAGGGAGCGGAATGCGGATTAGTAGCCTAAGTAAGAGAAAACGCAGTAGTTTGTGAACTAACCAACATTTTTAAAGTCTTTCTAAACAAAGAAAGGGAGGGAACGTGTGTTCGTTTTTGTCTGTGTTTATGTAAAACTCCTGTTGAAATTGAACAGACACGTCACCGTACCCGATTGAAAGCACCGGAATCCAACTATTTATCACAAAGTACATTTGTTAAGGGGGTGTAACAACCCCACCCCCAAACACCACTGAGGCTATGCCCCTGATGTGAAAGACTGAGGCAAAATCCCACCAACACCCAACTGCTGCAAGTATCCACGGCATTCATAGGTTTGCCTGTCACCACAGACACTTTAGGAATAAGGCTACTTCCACATTATGCAAGCTTTGTGGGGGCAAACAGTCTGCATCATAGGGAAATAGACCATACTCTTACTCGCCATACTCTTGTCATGTACCACCTGCAGATCAATGAAATATCTGTCATGCAGCACTGTCTTGGTTCTGGCTCGACAGTCACTAGTTGCTGCAATGGCCACAACGTCTTTAACTCCATTCTCATCATAGCACCATTAGTAAGCATGCAAAATGTAACGGACATGAGGCGCTCCTTGGAGACGTAGAGATCAGTAGTTCCTATATTTCTGCAATGCCACTTACACCACATCACCATCAGCAGAGCACATACCGAGGGCCCAAAGGACACACTGATCATCCATCCTTTCCTTCAATAACGTTACACACGCCACTCAGCAGTCAGTGTAGTACACATCTGTGGCTCTGTGCAACACTGCGACCCACTGTTCCTCCAATGCTTTTAAAGAAGTAACGTCTTATGTCTTGGGTCACACTCTCTAAACACCACCTCCACAGTTTTGCTTGTCTGCATAAACCTTACATAGGTGAGTTCCCCAACTCACCATGACGTGTACTCAACTACAAGTCTCAACTTGCCCGAAGGATTTTAGCACCTCTAATTTGTGATCAATGATGTGTTGAGGCGGTGTCACCCTTTACTCACAGGCTGCTTGTCAAACTTGTGGAAAAGAGAAATAGAAGACATACAACACCCTCCCTCCATTTTAGAATGGAACCTTCCTGCAGTGATGCACAAGAAACCACACGTAAATATCATAATATATTCTTACCCGGAACACATTTGAAATGATCACAGCACTTCCCAGGAACTCCTTCACCCTTTAAAATCATTTCCTTTTTAGTACTGTGCTGATCGCAGCCATGTTTGCATTTATCATAGTCGCAGGTGCAGAAGCTGGGTATGGTGGGGCAGCATTCCCCAGGTGGAATGTAAGGTTTACTGGCAACTGAATCCCTGGAGCAATTCCGCTGGGGCATCTCCGGACATGTTATGTTACCACAGAGTATTTTCGCTGAAAATTGAAAAAAAGTCAACATAATGTCAAACGTTATCGAGTTGTAACATTTTTTTTAAAAACAATAACAAGTTTATTAGTGTCTGAACATGGAAAAGAGGAACGGCAGTTGGTGACCACGTAAATCACATGTAGGTCAATAAATATGATCGTTTGCCTTCAGCACAATCGGTTGTATACTTGTTAAACATACAAGGGATGGTTCAATACTCAGACCTTACAGTACCCCATTCACCTAACTTGAAAAGGCAAAGATCCTTGTCTTCAGCACAATAGGTTGTATACTTGTTAAAAATACAAGGGATGGTTCAATACTCAGACCTTACAGTATCTCATTTACCTAACTTAAAAAGGCAAAGATCCTCTTCCACAACATTAATAAATGCAAAAGAAACCCCACTCGACCTTCCAGTCTTAACCTAAATTGTTGTTGAAATATTCTTTAGCCATTTGCACTTCCTAAGCCAGCAGTCATTCCTCCAATCTTTTAGCCGCCTCTCACGGGATGGTCCTGTAGGCAGTATAAATGAGCTAAGGAGACTACAATTCTGAGGAAAAAAGCATAGCCTGGGACCAACCTCAAATTCTTCCAAATCAGTCATATGTAGGAAAATAAACAATTCCCAATTTTCCACCGATACAAAGTCGACAATGCAGTTTGAAGTTATATATCCTCGGGCAATGAAAAGGCATGCTAAATGAAAAGCATAATACTATATTCACCATCTTGGTGTGAATAAAAGGGGTGGATACTGTGGTGCCCCTGGCACCCAGCCTCCGCTAGCATTTACATGGCAGTGAAACCACCATGTTATTGCCTGCAGAGAGAGTGGTCGTAATCCCCAGGGCAGCGCTGCTCTGGCGGATTTAGACGTCTGGCACTTCCAGGCCGTCTGGCAGCCGAAAAGTGGCAGTGCCACCGGTCCGACCGTGGTGCTTTCGTCACGGTCGTAATGTGGAGGCCGGACCACTACCGTGAGACTGGAGGTCCTAGGGCTGGCAGACTCATAATGAGGCCCTTCATGTTTGCCTGCTTATCGAGCAGTCCTTATGACAAATTCTTCTTGATTCTTATTTGCCATGTGATGGACATTTGTCGATGATAGCTATTATTATGATTATGGCTAATTTTCCCCTGCCGATGATACTTTATATGTATTTGCTTTTATGAATATTCTGAATTGATTGACATTCATTTTAAATACATTTCCACTGATTGTACTTTGAGTCCTGTCTTGTGTGGATTGTCTTGAGTGATTCTTCTTTTGCCTTTGGGTAAATTCTATAACTAATGTAGGGTTCTCGTCTGATATAGACTTATGCGTAGCCCCAATGGCATTGTGACCCAGGTACTGTTGCTGGAATAGCTCTCTGCAGTAGTGGGCCAGAAAGGTGTCTCTAAGCTAGGGCATGCTGATGCTGGTTTGGCAACTAGAATCTTACCAACTGGATATTTCACTTAACTAGGACTTTTCTGGATTCTGCCCCATTCATCTCGATGTCAGGCACCAAGTGGCACCAGCGATCAGGTCTAGGTCTCATCGTTGTTACCCCACTCCTCTTGATGTTGAGCACACAGGTGGTACCAAAGAGCAGTTCTGGATGTCAGACAGACTGTCATGAGCAGAGCCTCTCTGCTGCTCTTACCAAGTCATGTGCCTAACTCTGCCTTCCTCTAAAAACTGAGCACTGTTGCAACTCTAGGACTGGTGTACCTGGAGTTAAAGTGGTGATGAGGACCTGAGTCAGATGTTTGTATACAAGGCTTTGTTGTCCAAGTCATGGTGACTTAGACTATACCAAATTATTTAATGAACTCTGCTAATTTATATTTGGGGAGGGGCCTTAGCGCTGGGACTCATTGCCTCATGTTTAACACTGTCAATGTGGGAGACCAAATGAGGTAAATTTTGGGGTGTCCAAAATTTGGGGTACGATTTTTGCTCCACACTCTCACTACCATTAAAATTGGTATTTCTTCTGGGTGTCAGTGGGAAGAATTGTAGTAGTTTTAGCTAAGCAATGAAACGACCGCTGATGTGAACTTTAGAAAACTACAAATAGATATGCTAGACCATGTAACTTCAATTCAGATGTGTACTGCTCCGGATGCACTAGCTTGTCACCCTCGTCTAGTGGGGTTCAGAGACATATGTGACTAAGGCAAACGTTTCAGATTGTACAATCTTGCTTAGAGATTTAACAATGTGGACCAATAGGGGTCACTTTGGGGACATACACATTCTCGCCATCATGGACAGATAGATTTTTAGAGCTCTCAAGCTATACAAACACCCCTCACATTACACTTTCCTGTAATGGACCCACACATCACCCACATTGATACACAAAGGAAAGAAAATAGGATGAACAATAGTCAGAGAGACAAATATCCAAAGCTCACTATGCAACTAATACCTGCAAAATAGGGATGGGGGCACCAGGAGCACTGAAAGAAGGATGCTATACTAGGGCACAAATCACTTTTCACAGGCCCATAAAACACAATTTTTTTTCACAGGAACAGGCCCTACATGTATCTCCTGAACAAACAATACTTCAGCTAAGTGACATACTACACTTAAGTTAAGCGGGTGGTTGGGAATTATGGCGCTCTTACTGAGTCCCAATTGTAGTTTAAAGAGTTTCAAGGCAGCAGTTGCAACTGGTGCTCAACAAGTGAAGAAAACCACCCTGATTTCCTCAGTTATTGCATCCAAGATACTTTTGAAAACTTCAAGCACACAATGATTAGACCATGTAGTGTATTATTAGTGTCTCCTACTCAGGTGTATGGCCAGGTTAGTCAAATCACAGTCCCTTCTTATCTCTCACTTCATGCGCAACATATTTCAATCTTGACATATTTTTATATATGCATAACAAATGTTTTCAACCTCTCCTGTAGAATGAAGGAAAAACACCAAAAACACTATTTAATCTCCACAAATCAATACTCAATGTCAAACATAAATGTAATTTCAAAGCCACTTATAAGTCAGCGATGTCTCAACCAAATGGCTCATGATTTAATTCTGTCGCAATACATACGATACTCCGAGGCATATTTAAACAACATAGATCATATGGGTGCCAAGTTGCGTATGGAAAGTAAGTGAGAGTCACAAATAATTGTAAAATCTCGCAATATGCAAACTCAAGTAGAGGCATTGTCTAAAATACCACATATTGAGCTACGTCCGACCATGTCAGAAACAAAATGATACAGCGCTGTGGAATATGTAAAATTCCGACATGTATCTAGACATGTCACGTAATATCATGAATACTAGGCAAATCTACATTTGCCAATATTAAATCTGTATATGCCGCTATGTATAGAGTGTAATTTATGTCACTCTTGAACGTACCTTACGGACGAGTATATAAATATCTCACGTCTTGGCACGTATATCAGACAAATTTAAATGTAACAGAATCTGTAAGTGCTGCTACATGAAAAATGTAATATGTGTCACTCTTGAACATATCTTACAGTGTCCGGGTGCTATGTTAAAACCCCTAAAATCACAAACAAGTGACCATAGTGTATGTAATCGATCCCAGAACCATGTTCAATGTCCAACTAACAAGTGTGTAGTTACAAATAGCTGAATACGGCCGCCATCTTGAAATACAAACAATACACTTTATTGTGTTTACCAGCTTACATATACAGATTCCCTTCACTCTCAGTAAAAATGATTTTAAAAGTACAATGGACCTTACCACTCAATGATTATATGAAGACACTTGCGCTATAATAATAACACTATCAAATGTAAACCATAAAGCGTAGTCGTCAAAATTATCTCGATTTATACAGCATGTGATAAACTCAATTGGACTAGAGTAACCTGATGTTCAACTAAAATAAGTGTCACAAATGTAAGTTCAACTAAAGAGGCTATATCAGCTTAGATATTAATCAGGCCAAGCTCTGGGCCTTTATATTATAATGATACAGTTCAATTGTATCAAGAGGACCTCACCACTTCATTAGTGTTGCAGACCAATCTACAGTAACTAAGCCCTGCACGATATGATGTGACTGTCCTGAATTCAAAAACCTGTATTTTAATCAACCGTAAATTCCCATAATGTATATGATCAACAATGCTCCTATTAGTGTAAGAGGCACAGTGGGAGATAGTCCACATAGGAGGTTATATAAGGTCTTGTGACAAATACCAAGTCCAAGTGTTAAAGGAAAAAGTCAACCCCAACATTACTCATATCATATATACCAATTCAACAACCAGGTACATTTTTCCATATTGCTAACAAAGGGGGAAATCCCCTTCAACAATGAAGCCGGCTCGGAATGGAGCCGGCGGAGTTGCAGGGGTGCGACGGGTGCAGTGGCACCCATCGCGATTTTCACTGTCTGTAAAGCAGACAAGTGAAAATCTTTGTGGGGCCCTGTTAGGGGGCCCCTGCACTGCCCATGCCAGTGGCCCCACGGCACCCGTTCCCGCCATCCTGGTTCTGGCGGTGGACACCGCCAGAAACAGGCTGGCGGGAAGGCGGTAGGAATCCCCATGGCAGTGCTGCAAGCAGCGCCGCCATGGCGGATACCCTGGGCCAGCGGGAAACCGGCGGCTCCCCTTTTCTGACCGCGGCTTTACTGCCGCGGTCAGAATCGCCCAGGAAGCACCGCCAGCCTGTTGGCGGTGCTTCCGCCGCACTCCGCCATGGCGGTCATGGACCGCCAGGGTCAGAATGACCCCCAAAGTGTCTAAGTTAGTTATTTGTAATCATAGCATTCAAAAGCAAAATTTCCTACCATAGACACATCAAACCTACACAAACTTGTAACATAATTGCAAGATACTATGTATCCCAGTGATTATCAATATTTTCTGTTGTACTTCATCTTGTTAGTTGTATTTAGTAATATCCACATCACAGATTCAGTACCACAACCTAAAGGGCTCTAGATATAGTAGATTATACATAACTGTAACTGCCAGCAATGTATCCAGGTATCAGGTACCAACCCCAAATTATTAGATCTTGTATCTCAATCACCAAGATAATAATGTAATCCATGATCTATATTGAGACCTTCTTCAACTGCTTTGAGCCTCAAAATCCAGAGTGCTTTACATTGTCGGATCCGCAGTTCCCGGTTGCCACCCCTTTGATCTTGAATAACATCTATACCAAAGAAGGGGAAAAGTGTGTGCCTGAATTTTTCAAAAGTGACATGACTATCTACACAATGTGGAAGTGCAAGTCAAGAAAGCACATACAACAGCAATTGTATGGGACATACATCTCGATGAAGTAGCTACAAGGTACGCAAATCAAAACAGACACATTCACAGTCAAATGCAAAGGAGGCTAGCACAATTGAACACACTCTATGTCTGCACAAAGAAAACTCAAGTTGCTACAAATGAGACCAATATACAATCTATATCAAAGGAACAAATAAACACCAAACATGCTGACATTGGACCACACAAGATTAAATACTTACCACAACAAACAGAATACAATGCTATGACACCCCAATTGCATTAACACACACATATCTATACAGTCAACATCTACCTTTGTCTTGGGGGACACCAGCACTGCCCTCAAAGTCGGATATTGCAAACAACAGTGAACAGATCAGCAAGCAGACTGAAACACACACAACTGTCCGCATACAAGCCACGTTACTCAAAAACTACATAAAGGTAGAAAAGGAATTGTAGGACAAATGTGTACCCAACAAAACTTGAATTTATTAAAGGACAATTGTTCTAGAGCAAAGGCCATTGGCCAGTTTAATTTTGATGTCCATGCACATCACTTTGCCCACACTTGACTCCTATTACTACCAGGGAACCTCCACAGAAAGGAGCATCAAGTGGGGAGACAGGCACCTCAGGGATCATTCTTTGGGGGGGGGAGTTCGTATTTGGGAAGTGTGGGTTTGGGAGGGATGTACTGTTTCTTGGAAGGGGCGGGCTTCTTCTTGGGGACAGGGGTATAGGTGCTTGTAGGGGGGCAGGTGTGACAGAGGAGGACTTGGAGGTGGAAGGGATGGGTTGTGATGTGGGTCAAGTCCTCTTGAGTTTGGGAGGGGGTTTGGAGGAAACAGGGGGAAGGGCAAGGTCAAAAAGGAAACCCTCCTTTGGAACACAGGGATGGTCATCAGAAGTGGTTGGGGATTTGGAGGTTGAGGGAATGGTTGTCTGGAGTGTTGGTGTAGATGTCTTAGGTGTGTGTGTGTGAGGTATGCTTCTTTGTGGGTGGTGTCTGTTGCATGTGTGAGTGTGGGAATTTGCATGTCTTGGAGGGCTGAGAGATGGAGGTGCTGGGTAATGTAGTGGTGGAAGTCTGTGAGTCTGTTGGGGTGGTGTCTGCGGGTATGGTGGATGTGATGAATGTCTGTGTGTCTATTGGGGTGGTGTCTGAGGGCATACTGGATGTGATAGATGTCTGTGTATCTGTTTGGGTTGTGTCCGCGTGTATGGTGGGTGTGAAGGATGCGTCATTGGGTGTTGAGGTGGTGCTAGTGAGTATGCTGGATGTTGTGTGTGGGTTGGTAAGGGTTTGTGCTAAAGTGGTGGATGATGTTGTGTTTGTGGGTGTATGTTGAGTGCCTGCATGCTGTTGTGTCTTGTGGTGTTTGTGTTTATGTGTGCTGCTTGTATGTGTTGCAGTGGGTGCATGTAGGCGTGTCTGTGTGCTTGGGAAAGGTAGGGGAATGGGGGATTTGGATTGAGAAGAGGGAGGTAGAGGGGGGCGGAATATGGAGGATGACTGGCTGCCGTCAGTTAAGAAGTGAGAGCCTGAAAAGATCACTGTAGGCCAGACATGGTACTATGAATGCCTACCAGGAAGGCAATGGTTTACTGAAGGTTGCTTGCAAACCCCTGGATGGTATTTACAATAGCAGTCTGACCCACGGAGATGTTCCTCAGTAGGTCATTAGCCTCCTCACCCGGGGCAGCAGGGGTAACAGGGGCTGGGGCAGAGGTGCCTGCGGCAAAGAAGATGCCCACACTCATGGGTGAGCAGGATTGGCCAACTGGGTGGGGAGCAATAGGAAGGGTGGCAATAGAACTGGGGGTGGCAGATAAAGATGGTACAGGAGAAGGTCCCGATGGGTCCGCCACCAAGAGGGAGTGGCCACTGGTGGAAGAATCTGATTATGAGGATGTAAATCCAGTCTCCTCTGTGGCACCCCCCTCACCCTTTGGGCAACTGGGTCCCTCTGTGTCAGTGGTGTCTTTACCAGAGTTACCGTGGCCAGATGCCTCCCAACTTGGCTGTGCCCTGTCTCCTTTGTGTACCTGGGATGATTCTGAAAATACAAAGAGGAAGGTCACCACATATTTCCAAAAACACTTGAAAACAGCTGTGATTAGCAAACACTAACATTACGTCTGGTAGGCCCCAAAAACAAACTACATCACAGTGGCTCCTATATGTACCATAACATATGCATGCATGGCATCTGAATTGTCAACAGTTGCCAACAAGCAAATCAGGATCTCAGACTACAATTTACTGGCTGAAGTTGTGCAATCACAGTAACCATTGAACAAGTAGGAGACCACATCACCTTCAATGCTTCGCCTCATAGAAGAAACCTAATTTACCTGTTGTCACCTTATAGTAGCCCAATACCAACTTCAGTGCCACAGATCCCACACTAGGTCATGCACACATCTATTTGTCATATACCCAATAACACAACAATGTGAAATGATGCTCCCAGAAAATGTCATGTTGCTGACAACAGTCAGTAGCCTGGAAAAGGTGACGTGGAATTATTCATGTCACAATGGAAACACATCAACAATGCACACTTCACCAAGCGAAATTTGTCACAATGGAGTGATGGCGATTGAACCATTGATGCTCAGATATGCCACAAAAAGGAATTGGCATGTACACTGTAGACAGAATTGGCAAATTGACAGGGAGATATGTCCCTCAAGTTCACAACATACTGATTCAGTAAGCCCCAGGGAATTCACCACTAATGTCTGGCACCCCTCACAATGACATACTCTGTTTGCACCTGTAGAAGCCATTAGCCCTTTGTATGTTGGAGAGGCCCAGAGATATGCAGTTACTTGTGAAGGACCTCAACATGTTGCAAAATGGGAAGAAACATCACTGACTCTATTTGGTTCTGAAAACCCAGATATCTGCAGATGAATGGTTGTAGCCAACCACATGTGATTCCAAATTAACTGCAAGTCACTCCATGATGCATGCCGATAGTCATGTGTCAAACCTTCCCCGTTACTTATGTGCAGAGCATTTTGCTACATGATGCCACATCTATGGCCTGGAAATGTACATAGTGGCTAAACAATCTAGTCATACATGTCTTGCCCCCCATTGCTACTGCAGTTGCACATGAAAATTACATGCAATGACGGGTGAGGGTCTGTGTCAGCCAACAATCAATGGTGACACACCCCTGTCTGTGGCACCACATGAAATGTAGCATCATTGTAAATGTCCCATTCCACACACAGGTAGGCATGCACATAGATGTGAGGGAATCCAGAAATGATTCCATGAACACAGGGATGACATGCATGACACAGTAGTGTCCACATTTTGTCAAAGGAGAAAGAGACACATGCTGACATGCTGGCAAAAGGAATGTTAGCAGCAGTGACAGCACATAAATTTTGTTAATAGACATTCCCTACTTACCAAGGAAAAGTACTGATCTGTAGCTGCACCCAAAGAACAATGTATGCTGTGTCACATCTATGATGGCCACCTTCACAATACAGATATTAGTTAGGCACCAGCACCGTTCACACGCTGAAAACAAGTACCCTATTGGTGGCAGATGACAACATACTCATTTGACCAGACACATGGCTCAGGACAGTGATTCATGACTTCCGTACCTTTGGCCTAAAACACTGAGGATTAGTGGTCTGTTGCATAGAGTTTACACCCATCACAACAACATACATTACTTGTTTGATCAATGTACAAAGCCTTGTTCTAGCCCTGGAGAGAGAATTGTTTGTGACTATATAAAGCTGTGTACTAGGTCCCTGGGCCAATAAGCAAGGCTCATCAGTATGCACCACATGACATATCTCGACAAACAGTCACTCATCTACTGTGTCACCTGGCTCATCCCTAATTGTCAGGGGGAAGATGGCTGCTATGCTAACCTCAAATGCCCATCAAGGGCTGGGTACACCACCACCAGGATGATGGACATTAGTTGGGGTAATGGTCCGATGAGCACCCCCGCCCACGTTGGGAGGACAACTCCAGCTGGACATCCGCAATCTTGCGGGCCCAGCGTCTCAGGTCCTCCCACCTCTTCTGACAGTGGGCACTACGCTGGCTGTGGCCACCAGGGTCCACACCTTCTGGGCGATGGCTCTCCATATCTCCTTCTTCTGATGGCCCTTTACCTGTAGGGATGCAAGAGACACATCATAAGATTACAATCACAAGTTTGTGCACAAATGGTTGTGTCACACATGTTGGAAATGGGGTCTTTGGTTGGCAGTCCGGTTATCCCCTGTTCAAGTAAGGACCCTCACTCTAGTCAGAGTAAAGGAAAATCACCCTCAGTTAACCCCGCTCACCCTCTTGGTAGCTTGGCACAAGCAGGCAGGCTTAATTTTGGAGTCTAGGTGTAAAGTATTTGTACTAACACACACAGTAACTCAGTGAAAACACTACAAAATGACAGGACAGAGGTTTAGAAAAATAGGTACGACACAAATCCACCATACACAAGTCAAGTTATGAATTAAAAAGCAAAAAGAGTCTTAAATCCCTAGAAAACAGTGCTAACACTGTTAGCGTGAAAAAGTACCCGGGTTGCGTCAAAATAACACCGCACGGGTGAGTGTGTGTCGGAAAAGACCAGCAGTGCACCGATTTCTCACTTGCAAGAGAGACCGTGCGTCGTTCCTCCTCCTGTCGGCCCGGCGTGTTGTCGTTTTACCTCTCTGATCCGGCAAGCACCCTCGGGTCCAAGCAGGCTTTGTGTTGGTTTTACGCTACCAGCAAGGACTGTCACACGACATCAGTCACACGGCATCAGGAAACCGCGCTATGTGGAGTTGCAACATTAACAGCCTTGTTCAGCAGGTGTTGTGCGTCGTGTCTCCAGCCACGTTGTGTCGATCTTCCAGCCATGATGATGGTGGAGCGTAGATTTCAGCTGCGAAGCTGACGGCGCGTCATTTCTCAGCGGCGTCGCAGAAGGTGCGTCAAAAATGTCCCCTCACATCAGTCTGTGCGTGGACTTTCAGTCTTTGGCTGCCAGCTTCCCCTTTCAAGGGCCCAGGAACTGGATAGGGCACCACTTGGCAGGGAAGGAATCTCAGCAGAGAGTCCAGGTGCTGGCAGGGGAAGTCTTTGATGGCCCAGAGACTTCAACGACAGGAGGCAAGCTCAGGTCAAGCCCATGGAGATTTATTCACAAGCAGGAATGCACAACAAAGTCCAGTCTTTGTCCCCTTTCAGACGCAGCAACTTCAGGATAGCACCACAAAACACAGTCACAGGCAGGGCAGCACTTCTCCTCAGCTCTTCAGCTCTTCTCCTTGGCAGAGGTTCCTCTTCATTTCCAGAAGTGATCTAATTTTCAGGGGTTTGGGTGCTCTTCTTATACCCATTTTGGCCCTTGAAGTAGGCCTACTTCAAAGTAAAGTCTCTCTTGTTTGTGAGATCCTGCCTTGCAAAGGCCAGTCCCCAGACACACGCCAGGGGGTTGGAGACTGCATTGTGTGAGGGCAGACACAGCCCTTTCAGGTGTAAGTGGCCATTCCTCCTCTCCCTCCTAGCACAGATGGCTCATCAGAATATGCAAGCTACACCCCAACTCCCTTTGTGTCACTGTCTAGAGCATGGGTACTCGCAAACATTTTCCCAGGGGCCAAAAAGTTTGGTCTGTGATGTGCCTGGGGGCCGCATTGATACCAGGGCTGTGGCGGCCGGGTGGGGTTGCTGGGGGGATTGGTGGCAAAGTAGGTGTAGGAGAAGCAAATTATATACATCTAGTGACTGAAATAAACAATGGGAAATCAGAAAACCTGGAACTAATCCCGGCTTACCCACTTTTCCAAATTGTGTGATCCTAGGCAATTGTTTAGTCTCACTTTCTCTTCTTTTTCTGCATTCTCACATTTAAGATGACCTCGAAATACATGATTCATGGTGTGTGCTGCACAAAACCTGCTTCTATGTTTGATTTATTTAAGTGTAATGTTGTTCATGTATGATAGGAACCCAGGCCACCCATAAAGCGCACATACCAAGTGACTTGTCTCTTTAATTTACTATTGGTGGTGTTCTCAGGGTAAGGGAAATAATTAATGTTTCCAAATTTATGTTTCCAAATTTATGTTTGAAAACTATCACTTTAAATGGATACATCTCAATGCACTGATAAAATAAATTGTACTAAGGCGAAAAGTTTCTGCATGTTAACTAAATACACTTTTTTAATTTTGAAGAGGCTGTCTTAGTTTTACACTTGTGTTTCAAGATGTCTTTAAAAATGAAGGTGAAAGTTAAGAGCAGGAGTCCCTAGTTACCTCCTTTCTTTAACACCAATTGAGCACGAAATAAATTATTGTGCGTGTATTTAATATTTTTATTGTTAGTGCAGAGTTGAGCAAACAGCTGCCCAGTGCTCCTGTTGCTCGAAGGGCTGCATGTAAAGGTCAGAGGGGCCGCATGAGGTCCGCGGGCCGTACTTTGAGTATCCATGGTCTAGAGAGAGGTGCAAACAGCCCAACTGTCAAACTAACCCAGACAGGGAATCCACAACCAGGCAGAGTCACAGAATGGTTTAAGCAAGAAAATGCCTACTTTCTAAAAGTGGCATTTTCAAACACACAATCTCAAAACCAACTTTACTAAAAGATGTATTTTTAAATTGTGAATTCAGAGACTCCAAACTCCACATGTTCATCTGCTCCCCAAGGGAATCTATGCTTTAATCATATTTAAAGGTAGCCTCGATGTTAACCTATGAGAGAGACAGGCCTTGCAACAGTGAAAAACGAATTTGGCAGTATTTCACGGTCCGGACATATGAAAACACATAAGTACGTGTCCCACCTTTAACATAAACTGCACCCTCCCTACGGGGCTACCTAGGCCCTACCTAACAGGTGTCTTAAATGTAAGAAAAGGGAAGGTTTAGGCCTGGCAAGTGGGTACACTTACCAAGTCAAATTGGCAGTTAAGAACTGCACACACAGACACTGCAGTGGCAGGTCTGAGCCATGCTTACAGGGCTACTAATGTGGGTGGCACAACCAGAGCTGCAGGCCCACTAGTAGTATTTGATTTACAGGCCCTGGGCACCTCTAGTGCACTGTACTAGGGACTTACCAATAAATCAAATATGCTGATCATGGAAATCCAATTTACACATATATTTTACATAGGAGCACTTGCACTTTAGCCCTGGGTAACAGTGGTAAAGTGCCCAGAGTAACAAAAACAGCAAAAACAGACTCAAGCACACATCAACAACCTGAGAAACCGGGGCAAAAAAAGTTAGGGGAGACCACGCCAAGGATGCCAAGTCAATTAGGCCAATGGAAAAACTTGGCAGCCAGTGGAGAAGGCTTTTGGGCTCCTGAAGGCTAGATTTAGGTACCTTGGCAGGACTGGTGGGGCCCTCCTCTACTCACCCGGAAACGTGTGTCAGATCACTGTGGCATGCTGCATGCTCCACAACCTTTCCCTGTGGAAAAACATCCCATATTTCCCAGAGGAGGGATAGCCTGCTGTACCACTGGGTGAGACTCCTGAAATGCCAAGTGAGACTGACAGTGGTGAAGAGGAAGGAGATGAGTTGCAAGAAGACCTCATCAACAGCTACTTTTCATGAGCATAAGTATGTCATGTGATGTTATGTTATGACTCTGTACAATGAATTGTATTTGTCAGAAGGTGTGGAGTTGAGCATTTTGTAAACAGCTAGGGAGATGATACTCAGCAATATTCAGCCAAAGGCTGCTTGATGAGATAGCTTTTTGGCACATACCCACCTTGATGATGTTGCTTTGTTTGTGTCAGTTTCCTTGCAAAGAACTTTGTGTTCCATTAGCTTGCCAAGTGACTTCTGCAATAGGTATGGTTTCCTTGTTTTGTTGTTTGTACAGGTACCTTCACCCTGACATCTTCCTGTGGGCATTTCAGAGTTGTGACATTTGGAGGTATCTGATGCTGTTCTAACATACCAAGTGGTTGTGCGAGGTAATGTAGGTCGCAGAGTTTGGATGTGGGACTTGTACTAACACAGTTTGCACAGTATTTGGGTGGAGGTACAGAAGTGGCCATTGCACTTGTGTTGTGTGTTGTGGTGGGCCTGATGCAACATGTGTGTCATCATGTGGTCATAAAATATATAGGCCCCTTTTTACAAACTTTGGCGGTCGGACGAGGCTGACCTCCAAGGTTGTACCGCCAGACGGCCGCCCATGGGGCCGGAAACCCACCGGCCCCATTTGGATATCCCCGCTGGGCCAGCGGGGATGTCGGCCGTAACATTGCAGCCGGCTCCTAATGGAGCTGGCGGCAATGTGGCGGTTTGGCAGGTACAGCAGCACCCATCGCGCTCTTCACTGTCTGCCAGGCAGACAGTGAAAATAGCGATGGGGCTTTGTCTGGGGGCCCCTGCACTGCCCATGCCAAGTGCATGGGCAGTGCAGGGGCACCCAGGGGCCCGCGACTCCTCGTCCCGCCAGCCTTTCCATGGCTGCCCTGGCGAATTATAAGCGCCGGGACAACTATGGTGGAAAACCGCCGGTCCCGGCGGTGTGACCACGGCACTACTGCCGTGGTCAAAATATGGCGAATTGTACCACCAGCCTGTAGGCGGTACGATCTCCACTTGGGTTGTAATGAGGGCCATAGTCCTAATTTTTGACCAAGTATTTTCCCCTTCGCATTGGCTAAACATTCTTTTTGTATGACCTGTATGTGGCTGTAGATGTGTTTCATCATTGTAGGCCACAGTGCCTGTGCCACAACACTGACACATGTTTGTGTCATGCCACCAGACCCATGGTCATTGGAATAAGATGTCCCTGTGTTGTACTGCTATATGTCAGGACCTTGGATTATGTGATGTTGGATTACTTTGGTGTGGTATGTGATAAGGCTCAAGCTGATGACATTAACCACTTCAATGTTTACTACAGGACAATGTCTGACAAATCCCTTCCTTCTGTGGTCTGGGGGTCTGTACCTGCAAATATGTACATTTACTCAGCATGAGTACCTCAATCTTGATTTCCAATAGTCCAGCCATATTGACAGCCTACATGCTGAACACTGGATTAACATTTTTGGTTTTACAGGACACTTGTACTAATGTGTTGGTGTGTGATGTTTGTAATCCTGAGCTGTACACTGTGTACCTGTAACATATCCCTGCTTGCACAAGTAGCTTGTATCTTCGTCGTATGGTTCACATGGTCTTACATCTCTACATAGCTAAATGAGAAATCAAAGCAAGCAGACAATGAGTTTGTGATGGGTGAATTTATTTTGAGGCCAATACAGAAAATACATTTTGGAGTGAAAGAAACAAAAATGAAAAGTGAACGGGTAAGTAATGGTGAATAAAATCATTGGATTAGATGCCACACCATTAGGCATCCAAAGTCCAGAGTACTCCTCCCATTATTACAGGTAGGTGGTTCAGGATCAGTCCACAGAGTGTATGTGTGACACACAAAGGAGGTCCTTAAGGAAGAGGGTTATTACTGTAAATGGTGGGTGTCTTGCCATCCGCACCTTTTGGATTCATGGCTGCACATCCCTGCTTGCACTGGAGTGTGGTGGATCTGCTGCTACAGAGGCAGGGATGTCTGTGGCTTGTTCCTCCTTCAGGGCCTCCCTTCCAGTGGCTGACACCGATGAAGAAGGGACGGGTGTTGAAGTGCCAAAGGAAGGGGTAGAGTGGTGTTGTAGAGAGCTTCTCAGGGTGGTGTTAATTTCCCTCAACACCCCTGTTAGGGAGGCAATGTTGGCATTGTGGGCCTCCCACTGTTTATGCATACACTATGGATGTCACTCTGTAGCTGCTTGATTGCCCGGAGTTCAGTCAAGACCTGGCCCATCACGCCTCGGTACTCCTAGTAGACCCCCAAGACTTGGTTGATGGTGTCCTGGCCAAGAGCAGCCCTAGTGGCCTCACCACAATTTTCATGACCATTCCACACTTAAACAGGTACTGGGTGAATTCAGTACTTGGCAGACCCGATGGTCATGTGCAGGGACTTCAATCATGTTATGGAGGCTAGGGTGGATTCAACTGCTTCCTCACTAGCTACTCAAGGGAGAATGGCAAAGACTTGAGCATCTATTAAGTAGATCTGTACTACATATGCTGTGTGTGATGTCCGGTGGGTTCAACCAAGATTTACATTTCATTTGACATCTTGCCGGCTGAATGTGTTTTTTGTTAGTCATTGCCTTCTGCCTGCTGTTCCTATCAAGTTAAACCAGCAGATTGTTTCAGACCATAACCCTCTTTCAATTGTGATTGAACCTAGCTACATGACCAACTATCTGCCCTTACATAGATGGACTTTTGACCGTAAGCTGCTTCCGGACTCCCAATATATTAACTTCATGGGTGCAGAGTTGAGTGAATATATTTGCATTAAAAGGGGACAGCCAATCTCATTATGTTATGGGATGCCTTAAAGGCCTTTGTCCGGGACCTGACTACAATCTTTGTTATTCACAAGTGCAAGGTGGGGAGCAGGCCACAGAGACTAGGCTATGGGGGTGACTCATCCAACTGGAGCTGGAATTCTGTCAAAGAGCTCCTAATTCTCCAGAGAACTCCTCTAAAGTCTTTCAACAATTGACTATGTTGCAGATGCAGTTAAGGAAACAGATAAAGGATGTTTATTGAGCCTTGAAAATAGTGAAGAGATGGGGCAGGTACTAGCCTTCCAATTGAAGAAAAAAAGTAATAGTAATCCGATTCAGGGGATAAGGGATTCTGCAGGGCAGGTATTTATGAGCAGATCTGAAATACTGAGGTATTTCATTAGTTTTATTCATAACTATATAGAGAAGATAGTGCTGGCACTCAAGATATGATTGATTCCTACTTGCAGCTCACAGAGGAGCAACAAGCTGCTTTGGATGGCATAATAACCGGGAAGAGATTTAAATGGCTACAAAAATCCTCATTGTGAGATCTGCTACCTTCAACTGCCCTAAAGAGAAAGTGGGTTTGCGCTCCCGCTACTGTGGGATTACTATCTAGCTGCGCTTATGCTTCAGCTCTCCACAGTTGTGGGGCTCAGTCTATGGGAGTTGGCAGGCTTATTCCCTGAATATTGTACATTTTAAACAACAGCCAAAAAAACTATTCGTCGACATAACCTACTTCAACAGACCTGCCAACTCATTTGGTGCCACCTTGTGAAACACGGTAATGGCTCCCCTCACACGGTTTCTGAGAGAGAAGCCAATATCACACAGTGTCAGGGAAAACAAGTGGAAATCCACAGTTGGCAGTGGTTTTCAGCTCGTTTTCGGAGTTTCTTAACTGCCAATGTCTATTAATGGGTGTGAAAACACCCCAAGACCTCAGCAGCAGCCTCATCAAGCTTGTTTTTTTGTTTTTTTAGGAGAAGGATTTGGGACTGGGTGGGGGTGAAAGTGCCTCTTTAGTGCTTCTCGGCATGAGGCCACGCCCCCTCAAAGGCCCCGCCCCTTCTCACACTGTGAGGTTTTTGGTGAAGTTGACAGGTTTGCTTTAAGCATACACAGTTTGACGTTGATAGTCTATCATAAGGTCTGGCAGGTTATCCGATCCAGATGCTATGTACCCCGGTACACCAAAATACGCCCTGGGGTACAATACCACCCTCCCACCCTCATTTCAAAATAGTTTCATTAGTTGCTTTGGTTGAGCTAAAATCCAGTGTCTGGGCCAATTTTTCTGGAACAAGGTTTTTCTATACCTTCAGGATTTGAGTAGGGATTATAGGCTCCCCAATAACGGGGTGTTCTGCTGTTTGCAGTGGCGAGGATTTTTATAGCGTCTCCCAGATGGTGACATTGTTATGAATCGCAATGAATTTCTTTGGAGTTTTGTTAAGATTACAAAGCATGGCTTTATACATACCTTTTATACTATCTTGGGGTCTTAAGGAAATCTGTGAAACAAATGTGAGGCACTTGCTGCTAAGTGTCCTCATCATTTACAAGTCAATGTCTTTTTGTGTCTGAGATTCAGTAAACCAACGTGTTGGCCCAGAGTGCTCTTCATGTTTCTCCGTTAAAAGCCACTCTTTTAAAATTGTAAATGATACATTTTACGCTCCACTTAAGCTGTTTCAGTGGGCCTTGAGGGAGACATCAGCCTGCTTTAGGTGTGAGGCACCCAACGTTGACACTGTACTTATTTTTGCAACCTGTGGTTCCATCATACAGCTTTGGCCTAAAGTGTTTTTACTGATAAATCAACTTTGTAGGATCAATATTATGCCTAATCCAAAAAAACATTTTGTTTGGACATTTTCCTGATGTCCCAGTGGAACTTGCTGAAGTCTTCTTTTTTGCTGTAACTTCTGCTTGATTAATAATTGCCTGTTCCTGGCTTCAAAAGGAAGCCCTGGATCCCCTATCCTGGTGGCTGCAGTTTGTTATTTCTCTGTGGCCTGGAGCTCGCAATTATTGAAAATCATCCTAGCCGCTATAGGTTAAGAAAAGTATGGGAACCAGTCAAGGGGAGCTTATTGGATCTTTTACCTGGTTGTGATCTGATTATGTGAAACAATTGTATGGTTTTTAAGGCATTCAACCTTTAAATAATGGGAAAAACATTTTTATTTGTCATTGTATCTGTTTCTAACTTATTGTATCTAAGTATGTCTAATAGCTCTCTATTGGTTATTATTTATATCTTGAATTGTTGATATTTTGCCATTTGTACACTCCAATTTGTGGGAAGATTCAAATTAATTATAACTCCGCAATAAAAAATAAAAAAAATAATAATCAGGAATTCTGCCATAAGATGGGAGTATGGCATAAATGTGTGCCTCTTATGTTATCACATGAAGTTCCTCTCAGCTGGCACCAAACTGGAGGTAAATGACTGTTGAGGGCATTGGCAGTGGAAGTGATTGGAACAAAAATAAATGCAGGGAATATAGGCATTTTGATGACATTGTATGTTCCAATAATTCCTAAAGGAAACTTGTTCCATTTTTGCAAAGTTGCTAGAGTCAAGATATATAAAGTTTTAAAGTTTACTTTAAACATTTTATCCATATGGATAGTCAATTTAAGACCCAAGAAGGAAGCAATGGAGAAGGACTCAGACTGTGCTCAGTCTCGGTCCCTCTGTGTCCCCCTGCACTGGCTTTCCACCAGCCTTTTCATGATGGGCTCCCTGCCATGGAAAGGCTGGCAGAAAGCGGGGTTGTAATCAGCCAGGCCGCGCTGAGTTCAGCGCTGCCATGGTTGGTTACATGTCCGACCACCGTCACCCCATCGGGATCTATGATCCTGGTGAGGATGGCAGTCTTTAGGTGGGCCTGCCTGCTGAATTTTTAATGTACAAGTGGGACCGCCACAGCCACAGTGGTCTTACCACCACTGCTGGGCTGGCGGTCATAGGATTGTATTCAGCCTCTTTGTCTTTCTGACAAAACAATAACAGTTTCTTTCCACAAAAAAGAAGGAGAGGAATCTTACCTTACTGAATGAGTTAAACAACAATAATAGAAAGAGTGCCTGAACATTAAAAATACTTTATAGAAATCTGAACAGATAGAATCCAAGGCTGAAGGTTTAGCACTGAATAGCTGGCATTACATTTTCATAAAATGTGGTTAGTGATAAGCATTTCAAATAATGTGTTTTGGACCTTGGTTACATGATGATAACTATTCTCATCCTTTTGCTATTCTCAAAACCTTTAGGAATATTTCAGTAACATAGTAGCATAGGCAGCTTTGTCCCAGTTATTTTCCTAACACGCATCTTGACAGTGATAAGCTAGCTATAAGCATTATCTTGACTTGAAGTTGATACATTATTTTATTTAATTGAAGACATACCTGTTTCAACTCAAGGGTAAATGATATTTCCCCTGAATGGTCTTGCTTAACTTTTTTGTTATCCCTAGTAATACTGAAAGTGACAGCTGCACCGTGAATAACTGCCTTTGAACATTCTCACACCCTATTGAGAGTAGCTGAATTAATGTTAGAAGCCAAATAGTCTTTGATAGTTCTAGCCAAATAGGTGTTAAAGCATTATTTTGAAATATGCAAAATGTGCAAATATTGTGTGAAAATTATTTTTTAAATGTTTTAGTTTTAATGATGCAAAGTTGTACCCAAGAAATGATGAGATTGCTCCTCAATCAAATTACTTAGATCACTCGGAAGAATAAATAATGCTATGAATAGTTATGCCACTTTATGAAGTAGACCTCCATTATTATAAAATGGATGCAGTTTCTAGTGTTCTGTCCACCTCCTCCTGTTCTCAGGTTTTTGCTGCTATACTTCATCATCTTGTCAATTTTCATTATACAAACCCTCTACCATCGTCAACTCCCTCCAAGATCTCCCCTTACAACCACAGGAGGATCCCTCCCTACCTCCTACCAATACCTATGGGGGCTTTTGTCAGATTTCACATTCCTTATTCCCCTCAAATGTGAGTAAAAGGAAAGGGTCAATCCCATCAATGAAAAAAATAATACAAAACTCAAGCCTCAGCCTCAATTGCCCTCAATATCTCTGGAGAAATCAGCCACCATCTGATGAGCCCCACACAACCTTTTATCCAAAAGTTGTTGACCTTTCTGTCTGCATTACAATTATAAGTATGTGACTTATATATGATTTTTTTCAGAAGTGTTTTATTGAGATTTTATACAACAGAAGAAATAAATAACATAAAGAGAACTGCAGTTTAAGACATAGCATAAGATTTGAGCCGCATGTTAGGTCCTTTTCTTTAGCAAAAGTAAGGGCATTTAATCCTTCTATGGCTCACACACATATGGAACTATTATATATATATATATATCTTTTAATAATTTTACTCAGTTGCCCATCTGCCCCCTTAATCAATGATAAATTCTCACCACAGTGTAGTTCGCACTTAACTTTTATCACGCTATTAGATTTAGATGTTGATCTTGCATGTGCTTGGTGTAGCAACCAAAATTATACAAGTTCCTTTCACTACAAAATGCCTCCCATGAAGGTATGTGTAATCTGGGACAGAAACTGCCCATCATCAAATATGTAGTGTGACGAATCTTACCAAGTGCGGCTTTGCATTGCTGCTGATCCTTGAAAGTGTACTGAGTTCTGCATTTACCAAACTCGCAAAGACATCGTTTGTCTCTAATTTCACATCCTTGGTTCCAGCAGATTTCAATTCCTTCAAAGTAAACTGGATCATATCCTAGATAAAACAAATTATTACATATATAATTGCTTCCTGCAATATCTTCAATATAAATGCAAAATACAATTGCGCAGGTCTTGAGAAATGATACTATGAAATATTGAACAGGAGAGCATGTATGAAGCAAGGTTATGATGGTTAGTGGTTTAGGGTGAGTTTTGGGACGATTGATTGAGAAGTATTAGAGGTATCATGCAAGCATCAGGACTACAAGAAGCCAGCCAGCCGTTTTCTACGATGAACTTTAGGTTAGGTTAGGTTAGGTTAGGTCAGGTTAGTGCAGGTAAGATTAGGTAGGTTAAACTTGTTTATTTAGTCTTGGTGTGTTTTTTATGTATCATTTATAGACACAAATGTGATATGGTCCTATGTTGTATGACATTAGATTATATGTTATGTTCATGCTATGTTGTGTTGTGTTATATTGTAAGGCCAGACTACCTAAAAGGATTATTGGTAAAACAGGGTTGGTTAAAATAAACAAAGTGTATAATCCAGAAAGGGCCCAACACTTTCTTACTCAATGCCTGAGTATAAACAATATGGGTTACCAAGGAGGTTTGGACCCCTTATAAAGTGACCTCAGTCTGTGAAGTTGAACAACAAAAAGTAGGTAAGCCCATATAAAAGTTGGTTAGTTCACATCTTGCTTTTCACAATTCAAATCTAGAGTAAAACAGTCAGGTCGTTGCATCCAGTGAAAATTTTATTTTGAGTGCAAGACGAATGAAGATTCATGTGAAGTACATAAGAGGTGAGCAAACGCCGGAGCAAACGCTGACACATGTTTTGACCCCTAGTGGTATTTGTAGCTGTGGCTTTCTCAAGCCTTTTCAGATATTCTTAAGGGAAGTTCTTATAAGACCTAATTGTCATGTGTTTAGCCAATATACATACTCATCGAGCTGAAGAATCACGGGATGAATCTCTTGTTACAATTCAATTGTATTGTAACGAGGGGATTCATCCTGTATATTGATTGCAACAACCTGACTGATGTGTTACTCTAGATTTGAACTGTGAAAAGCAAGATACGAACTAACCAACTTTTATATGGGCTTACCTACTTTTTGTTGTTCAAAATAAACAAAGTGTGAATTGCTCAAGGGTCCCCATTGCAGAAAATGTTTTGCTTGCATCGTAGATGGCTGCTTTTGTTTGGGAAAAAAATCAGAAGAGCATTCTAAAGGTTTACCACCTTGGTTGGAAAATACCCCAATACACCACTGACCAACTTAAAATAAAGGACTAAAGATATTAAATCAGTAAAGAAAGGCATGGTTTGATTTGGTTGATAGCGCATTCAACTATTGGACATAGAAAACAGTCCTAGACGGAAAAGAGATTCTATGTGCAATAGAAAGTGCCTTGTATTTAATTCTTTCATGAATGGGCTAAAATGAAGGCGGCGTTCGGTATTAGCTGCGAACAAATGAAAGACTCGGAAGAAGGGCCAAGAAACATTGCATCGTGAGAGCTGGACAAAATCAGAGCCTTGACCATCCCAACACCATGATGGAATTAAAGTTAGTGCAGATGTTTCTTACGCAGTTTAGATGATAAAAGTATCAGTGAGGAATATCCTCAGTCTCGGTTGAGACAAACGTCTCTGCACTGTATGGTCAAGTGTACTACTTGTTGAATTTCTGTTTAATACTGTCTATTTTACCCCAGGAGCCTTCCATCCAAAAGCTATTAGTTAATGTCACATTTTTCTATTGCTTTCCAGCAAGGGTACTAAAACTTTCTTGATAGCGGTTACTCTGTATATGTAGCTCACTCTTAGTTCTGCAGGTCACCCTCCATCAGCCCATGGAGAAACTCTCTGTTGGTGGCACTGGCTGACAGTTAAGGGGGACTGTGCATTTTACCTTTCTATAAAAATCTGTTCATCCCCTATCCAATATGCATTGCAGTGCTTAATTTGTGAAAGAAAAGGTTCCAGTGCCCAAATCTCTGCTCAGAAGCTGGCTCCCTGGGTAATTATACGTCAGCGAGCCACATACCAAGGATGGTAGTCTTCAGTCTAGTACCAGACAATCCCTGCCCCTTTCTCTCGTTCTTGCAGGTCCCTGCTTTCTCCCTTTGTGATGGTTTTGCCGTCTTTCTCTTCCTCTGTCTTCCGATCTGTGTGTTGTACTCAGAAATCATCTGATGGAGACATATAAGGGCCAGTGCCCCACACAGCAACTAGTGGCTCAAATTAAGCATTGATGGCATGCCATTGGTTGAGCTATACATGTGCCATGTGTGTTTTAGGTTTGTTTACAATGATAAAGTAAATGTAGCACAAGATGGTGCTGTCTCTCCTTCCCTGCCAGGCTCTATCTTCCAAAACACAGTTTAGATGGACTCCATCAGTCTCTATGAAAATACATTTCCTTCTCCTACAGGGAGGTTCTTCATTCACTTGACATGATTGTCAGCATTTTGGATTGGCTTTGCAACATTATGTTGATGTTCCGATGGGAATAGCCTAGTGTACGCTGGAGAATATATATTTGATGTGATGGCAATTGGTACCACACTGGTATATTGTCATTGAATAGGGACTGTGAGGTGGAAGATGGACGCAAATGAAATAATCCAATTTCTTACTGGTTATCTTTCTTATTTGAAATCCTTCTCTGCCACATCATTCTCTTCATGATTATCCTCCTCTGTGATGATCTGGCTTTAATATCATTTGTGATACACTGCTTTAAAAGAGGGTATGCCAGCTTTAGGAGGTGGGAGATTTCTTATAAATAGGACACCTTACAGGGAATGGGTAATGTTTTCCTTTAAATGAAAATGAAATCACAATATATATTAATCACAATGATAACTTACACTTTTGAATACGTTTACACTTTGGAGTAAGTTCACTACCTTTGGTATCCACAAACTCAGGGTCTGATTCGCAAACTAAATTTTGTACTTTGTTTTGTAGTACTACAAATCATACTACAAATGACATTCACTATCTATGTGAAAAGGTTTACAACTCTGCACTCCCTATTCTTATATGTGTGGAGTTATACTCTATGGTTGCACAGTGTCTGCATGTGAAAAATTCTGCATACTGAGTGAAGGGCATTCGGAGTCGTAGAACTCTGCAAATAGTTTGTGTATTTTGAAAAATAGTAAACTTACATAAAACTGTATGTTTACCTTTGTGAATCAGGCCCTCAGACTGTAAATGTACTACAAAAGTGTAAGTTACATGTCTCCACCCTAAAGTAAAGCAATTGGCTGACTTTTCAGTGGGTGTGTGACGTCCCTTCCTAAATTCCTCCCTGATGCTCAATAAATAGCTCTTTCTCCTCCTTAATCCCATCCCTTTTTCCTGTCCACTCCCCGGTGACCTTCCCACATTTACTACTAAAAGGTATTGTTGCATATGCTGTAAATCTGCAGTCAGGACAGAGAACCACACATATATACATATGGGTAAAACTTACCTTTTGTAATAGTACAAAACATATTTCAAATTGCAGATTGTGAATTAGGCCCAATTTCACAGTGATATCAGTGTGGAAGTTTCAAATGTGAGCACCATGGGGCATATTTATACTCTGTTTGCACCGAATTAGCGTTATTTTTTTTACTCTAATTCGGTGCAAAACTAACTCCATATTTATACTTTGGCGCTAGACCCTCCCCAAGTCCCAGGCACACCCCACCCACATCAAAGGGACAGGGGAGGATGGGGGACCCCATCCCAGGTATCCCAGGTAAGTACAGGTAAGTACGCAACTTTCTTTGTCCGATAACTCCCGGATAAGATCAGCCTCCCATTTAGTTGTTAAGATAACCAACAGTATCATGAGATGGGCCTGGAGCCCATGACAGAGCCAGTGTACTAGGAGGCATATTTATACTCTGTTTGCACCGAATTAGTGTCATTTTATTTTACTCTAATTCGGTGCAAAACTAACTCCTTATTTATATTTTGGTGCTAGGCCCATCTAGCGCCAAATTTATGGAGTTAAAGCCATTTTTTGTATGTGGAAACCTACCTTGCCTTAATGAGATGCAAGGTAGGCGTTCCCGTGCAAACAAATGACTCTATGGCCTTAACGCCATATTAATACTCCTGTGCAAAAATGGTGCACGGGAGGGAGGAGGGGTCAAAAAATGGTGCAAAGCTTGCTTTGCCCCATTTGTTAACGTCTGGTTCAGGGCAGGCGTTAGGGGACCTGTGGGCCTATTTCCATGGTGAAACACCATGGAATAAGGCCACAGGGGCCCACCCCAGGCCCCAGGGACACCCCCACCCACACCAGAGGGACAGCGAAGGATGGGGGACCCCATTCCAGGTACTTACAGGTAAGTACAGGTAAGTATTTTATTTTATTTTTTAAAGTGCCATAGGGGGCCCTGAAATTGGCCCCCATACATGACACAGGGTGCAATGGCCATCCCCAGCAGACTCTGGTCCCCTGTGCTGGGCATTGGAGTGGAGGGCATGACTCCTTTCTAAGACAGGAGTCATGTGGTATGGATGGTTTTGCGTCAGAAAATGACTCTAGGCAGGTTAGAGTCATTTTTCTTTTGCTCTATTCTGCCTAATGCCATTTTTGGTGCAAAACACCCTTCTTCCATACTGCCAGCCCCACCCGACTAACGTTATTTTTTTTTACACTAGCCTACCCTTTGCACTGGCTGGCACCATTCCATAAATATGGTGCCCGGCTGGTGCACAGAAATGGTGCAAGCCGGTGCTAAACTTTTGGTGCAAAACTGCATTAGTGCAGTTTTGCACCAAAAAGAATATATCAGGGCCCAGATATTTAAAATAAGTCACTCTACAAATGAGGTCAGGATTCCACCCAAACGTACTTTTATTTAAAAAAGCAACAGTTTTATTTTTCAAAATTATTATTGTGTAGTTCTTTTTTTGTAAATCATAACCCTTTCTAGAGTATCAATTACAAAGAGAGTGTGTGGTCTTCGTGAACGTTATTTGTAATATATATAAAAGTGCAAAATTTTATGGGTGATGCGAGTCAGATTTCCTGATGTAAGACCAAAAAACATACTTTTCTTAAAATACTCGACAATACCTTCTAGTAAAATATGCATGTTAAATTATTTGGAGCTGGAAAATACTAATATGTCGCAATTCTGTGTTATAAACTGAGATTTTCAGTATGCCTGCAATTAGACCACTTTCACAGACATACAACCTCCACTATGAAGACATCCATTTTAAATACAAAGTAAATTTGTACAGTTGTGATTGGAGGATTTCGTGGAATGGAAAATCATCCAGAAGAATTACATTTTTTACTGGGATATTGTCGCACAGGTCGTTCTACTGGAAGATCTTTATTTGACAGAAAATCCTCGTCTCTGGAGCTTACCACTTGCTCTACTCATGGGAGAAATCAGACCTTGCGGTCACATTTGTGGAATGAAGCCATTTTTGTCCCTTTCACTAAACGTAATTCTGTTAGTTTCCTGCTGTCGCTATCATGCCTGATTATGATCAATTCACCAGATGA
Source organism: Pleurodeles waltl (assembly GCF_031143425.1). Taxonomy (NCBI): domain Eukaryota; kingdom Metazoa; phylum Chordata; class Amphibia; order Caudata; family Salamandridae; genus Pleurodeles; species Pleurodeles waltl. Next base: position 1,422,205,619 of record NC_090445.1, read on the forward strand.
CACAATTAGCCCTTCTGTAACTTTTGTTTAATTCTGCACTGTGCCATTTACCCTCCCCAATCCCATTGCCTCCTTTGTACTTATATGTATATTTTTAAATGTAAGCTTTGTACAGTAAAACGTAAAAAGTAAAAACTGTAAACAATGTTCAGGCATCTACCTGCATCTGTATGTTTGTAGCAAATGTCGTGATTGCTGAATCTAAAGTCATCAATGCAGGTGTTTTTGGTGTAGCAGTCACAGACGCCAGTTCGCTTGTAGCAGCCATGTTGCTCAGGACAAATTTCATCTTCTTCAACAAAGTAGGAGTAGTCAGGCAACCCTGTGCAGGAAGAAAAGTGGCATGTTCTGCTTTACTTATGTAATTCAATTTCTACTTATTACAACAAATCACAATACAGGGAGACACAATACACGATTTACAGATCTTGTAGAAGTAATAAGGAGAAGGATTTAGAAGTTATCAGGATTACATTTAGGGCCTCATTACGAGATTGGCGTGCGGCGGAGACCTCCCGCCAAACTCGTTGGGTCGGAAGACCGCCAGTTCTGTTTTCCACCCGCTAGCCCTATTATGAGTTTCCCGCTGGGCCAGCAGGCAGAAACAGCGTTTCCTCCCACTGGCCCAGTGGGAAACTACCCACAACATTGACAGCAAGGTTGCGGTGCGTCGGGCAGGCAGGCAGTGAAAAGCCTGACTGGACTGCCCATGGGGCCCCTGCACTGCCCATGCCAAGTGCCATGCAAAAACTGGCAGACACGGGACTTGTAATCCCCAGGGCAGCGCTACTTGGCAGATTAAGACCGCCGGCACCACCAGGCCATCGTCTGGTGAAAAAGTGACAGTGCCAGCAGTCAGACCTTGGCGCTTTCACCACGGTCATAATGTGGCTGTCGGACCACTGCATTGGCCTGCATTGGTCCTAGGACTGCCAGACTCGTAATTAGGGCCTAAATGTTCAGTAGCAAAAGCTCTAAGGTAATTCCAATTTCTGTTATGAATTGGGAGACAGCAAGCATGTGTGTCAAACTGGGAGGATAAAGACTATGGTGCAAATAATGATTTGTGATAAAAGAAAATGTAAACACGTATTTGCAAAGCTAAAAAATATTGGCATTGTCTGCAAGCCTTTTGGCGTCATCAATGCTTCCTTTGTCATGTTTTAATAACTGCATTATTGGGGTAGCTGCCGGTGCCATGCAAATATAAAATAAAAATGACTGAAAGAAAAAAAAAATGTGGTCTCAAAAAGCACTCATTGCCATGCTGTGTGTTGCAGGGATTTTCCATAACATACAATGCAGGCCTGATTATGTGATAACATGAGTACATTAACACATTAGTATGTGTCTGTGTTTAGTTAGAACTGAGAAAATTAACTCTTTGAATGGTATTGCTGAGTAATGCTAACAAGTGTGTGCTCAATAGCAATATTTTGTATTTTTGGAAACACCTTTTTAACATTGATCACACAAAAAGGCACAGGAGTTGTTTCAATTTCTCTGCTCTGCATTCTTCATTTACAACTACGTCCTTCTTGCCTTCTTCTTTAAAGGAAGAAGAAACTGTTACAGCTGCTTGCATTCCATATATTTCTGCAAAGAGACATTGTATATAACTGGGCTATTGGATGAGGGGGTGAAAACCCTTCTCAAGAAACAACCACAATCCTTGTCAAGGTGAGCCACAAAGTCACTAAATTAACCCCTCTGGTAGTGTAACACAAAGGCAGTCAGACTTAACTTAGAGGCACTGTGTAAAGTATTTATGCAGCACACAAACAGTAATAAAGGTAAAACACAACTCAAGAAAAATCGCAAATGAATTTAGAAAAATAGGATACATTTTAATGCATAAAATGACACCTATACATATTAGATCCAATCAGTAAAACCAGAGTTATGAATTTTTAAAGTTGTTAGGGACATCTAGTGCATAAAAGATCAAAGTGGCAACCACAGGTATCTGGTCGCACAAGACTGGGGCAAAGTCAAAAGTTAGGGCCAAGCGTGATGGAGTGCAGGTTGGCTACATGAGGTGGATTGGACCCAGTCGCAGCTTATCTGTCAACTTAGAAAATTTCTGGGAAAAAAGTCCAGGAGATGGTAGAGTTCAGCTGGGCAAGGCAGCAGGATGTGCCAAGTAAGAGTCATCACTGGGGAGTGCTGGATCAAGTCTTGGTGAAGCCGATGACAAAGTCGTGGAAAAATCTCAGAGTAGGAGAAGCTGGATTTCCAGGTCCAAAAAGGTCATAGTTGCCAGTGAAAGTCTGTCACCATTGAGCCTGGTGAAGAGTTTTACCTTTGGACCTAGACAACATTTTGGAAGTTGAAAACCTCCAGCAAGATGAAGCTGCAAGCTCTAGTCGGCGAGGGATCCATGAAGGTGGATACTGTCCCACGGAGGTCCCAATGAATGGGGTTTGAAGATGCAGAGAAGAACGTAACGGGAGCTACCGCAAAGTCATGGCAACCAGCGATGCACCTTGGGTGGATGAACTGGCATGTAGGTCCTAGTCTGACAGTTCTTCTGCCCCCAATGTTTATGGTTAGGCAGGAGCAGCACCTCTAATACCACTTCCAAGGGTCCAAGTCTTGGGGGCACTACTTGGTCAGTTAGGACTCACTCCAGCGGGGGCCAGGTACAGGGTTAGAGGCCTCTGGAGCTTGTTATTTTTCTGTAGCTCACATATGAGACCAGCCAACTAGCCATTGGAGTCACTCTGGTAGTCCTGGCTTCAAGCAGTAGGCAGGCCTCAAGCAGCACATCAGTCCTCTGAGGAGAAAGACAAGCCTCAAGCACCCCGGCAGCCTTCCAGTAGCAGCTGGGCAGTCCTCTAGGGCTCCAGATAGTCCTTCTGAAATCTTCGACAGGTCCAAGAGTGTACTGAAGAGTTGTTATGAGGGTCCAATATCTATACATGGTGCCAGCCTTTGATGTAGGGGAATCTTCTAGGCTATCCCTGCATCTGTTTTTGGAAATTTCCTTCCTTACCTCACCAAGGCTCCAGGAATTATATTGTGTCAAACGATTAGAGGCAGGTTCTTTTGTGAGGGTCAGGGGCAGTCCTTTGAAGTGTAAGTTGGGACAGAGAACAGCTCCACCCCCAGCCATTCTGGTAGGATGGCCCATCCTGCCAACCACTAGTCCCCTTGTGTCTCTCTGTCTGGGAGGAATGCCAAAAGCCCAGCAGCTAAGCTATTCACAGTCATGTGACCCAGGGTACTGGCAGCAGGCACCAAATGGTTAGGACAAGAAAGGTCCAACTTTCTAAAAGTGGCATTTTCAGAAATGTGACTTAAAATCGGACTTTACCATTAAATGGGATTTTGAATTACAATTCATTTGAGTCCAAACATAAAATTTCAACCTGTTCCCAATCAAACGTTAGCACTTTTTTGATGCCATAAGGTAACCCAATATTATCCTCTGCGAAAGGTTGTCCTTACGGTAGTGAAAAATGAACTTAGGAATTTTTCATTACCAAGATATGTGAAACTTAAAAACACATCTTACTTTTTAGATACAGTCCACCCTGCCCCTTGGGCTGTCTAGGGCCTCCCATTGGGGTACTCATATGTATGAAAAAGGAAGGTTTAGGTCTGGAAAAAAGTTTATTTGGCCAGCTCAAACTGCCAGCATCGAACTGCCAGTATAAAACTGCAGTACATGCTGCATTGGCAGGCCTGAGACAAATTATAAAGAGCCACTTTAGTGGGTGGTACAGTGAGTGCTGCAGGCCCATGAGTAGCATTTAATTTACAGGCCTTGGGTACATGTAGCACCCTATAGCAGGGACTCACTAGTACATTAAATGCACCAATCAGGTGTAGGCCAATTTTAACACGTTTAAGGAAGAAAGCACAAGCATTTTAGCACTGGTTAGCAGTGATAATTTGCACAGAGTCCTTATGCCAACAAAATGAATTTCAGAAAACAGAAAGATAAGATAAGATCAACCATTGTGATGTTTTTGTGAGGTGGGCTGGGCTGTGCCCTTGTGTCCCTAAGCTTACATTTGTACTTGAGAGCTGTTGAACAATAATTGACTTACGTGAAGGCAGAATCACAGAGGGTCCACTTTAGGTTCCAATGTAGTTTTATTTTTAAATAGACAACAGCACCCAAGAAAGATGTTGGAAGTACAGTGTAATTTGCCCCATATCCATTTCCCAGCCCTGGGAGATTCTTGATGCATTACATCATAAATAAAGACAAGCACACAGGTATTTTCAAGTCGGCCTCTAGGACCTCTCAAAAGCTCTGGATGTTATCTTTCTGGCCTGCTCCTTAGGTTGAAACTGCAGTACTCTTAAAGTCCTTAGGCGTTTAAGTAATCTGGCATTAATGAAGAAGCAGAGCAATGCCTTCCATTGCTCTGGAAATTCCGCCAGGTACCTGAAACATAATAAGAATTTATCTCTATCATTATTTGCCAAAGTCTAAGGTAGTCATCTAATTTGTCCAGAAGGGATTGTTTGCCAGGAGAACATAACTATTTTCCATGCACCCTTTGCAGCCCCATTTTGCCTCTGGTGTCCAACCCAACAACACACTTGGTGCCAAAAGCGTATCCCTAAAGCGCATGATTCAGAATATGTCCTTGAAAACCTTGTTCCAGAACCTGCACGTTTTTAAGCCAGTACTACAAAATGTGGGACAATCAGGACCTCTTCCCACAACCTCTTTAACGTTTGTCAGATTTACCATGCGGGTCCAATTTAGGACTGTGCACTAACTTCAGATGATATGGGTATTCTGGCAAAAAATGAAAAAAAGTTTTTATTAAGACTTTAATACCAATCATGGATGATACAGACCAAATGTATAAAAGAGTAAGATTTTGCTATTCAGGATGTCTACGTTGTCTTAAAAAGTCCTTTGATGCTAATGAGGAGAAACGGTTCACTCACCTGTTAAAATTGTTCTGCCAAAACAAAAAAAGCTGCCTTATCTATTGGGAAGAATGTCAGGTCTAATTACCTTTTAAAAGACAACCATTGAGAGTTGCTGTTGACAGCACCTGTCTGGATTAGGTAGCAAACGCAATGATAGTGGCTATCAAAAGTTCCAAGTAAAGCAATGAAAAGCCTAACCAGGTGAAAGAAAATAAATTACTTAGGTTATTGTTTCATGTACCTACTTTTACCATTAAAGGACTGATTTATTTTGAATTATGCCTTAATCTGTCAGAGACATCGTATAATTGCTACTGACTCGCTTACAGATTGAGGTACAAACTGGAAAGGGTGGGCAGTAAATTAAATCCGTATTTTATAAATGATATGATTGGCTCGGAGCTAGTGCTTAGAGTCCTGTGATTTCTGTACATTAAGAAAAACCTATTTTTATTGTTTATTGTTTCAACTTTACAATAAAGAAATACAGTAATTGATCATAAAACTGACAAACTGCAAGTTTCCTAGGTACATGTAATACCTTAAGTGTAATACCTTAAAACAATATAAAAACTACCCATATTACAACATTTAAAAAAAAAAATCCTTCATTATACACTTTTCCTTATTAGTAAAATACCTCCCTCCTGCACATCCTTAATTGTAGATTGCACTCTAAACAGATGAGTAGTCAACCTCAGTGGGATAGCTGTTGATCTATGTAACTTTCCTAAACAGCATAGAAGAAGGATCCCAAAAACAATTGTAGCTATTGTCCTCCATATCAATTAGCTAGTAAAGTGCAATCAATCAATCAATCAATCAGGTTTTATGAAGCGCGAATAATCACCCGATCGGGTATCTGGGCATTTGCAGGTCCCGGAGGCTTATTTGAACAGCCAGGTCTTGAGAGCCATTTGGAATTCATTCCCGAAGTGAGGTGATGGGCCAGACGTGCAGGGGAAGTTGTTCCAGGTTTTTACTGCGATGTGAGAGAAGGAGCACCCTCCACTTCTGCTTCGGTAGATGTGGGGAGTATGGGCAAGTGAAATGGAGGCAGAGAGCAGCCTTCTCAATAGTTGGTGGAAGTTCAGGTGGTAGTTATTGTACGTGGGTCCTTGGATGTGTAGAGCCTTGTGTGCATGGGTCAGCAGCTTGAATTGGCATTGCTTCTGTACGGAGAGTCAGTGGAGTTGCCTGAGGTGGGGTGTGATGGGGGTTCATCAAGGAAGATTGAGGATGAGTCTGGCTGCAGCGTTCTGTATGGTCTGAAATCTCTGTAGGAGGTGTGCGGGCAAATTCCTATTTAGATGGCATTGGCAGAGTCCAGTTGGATGGTTATGAGGGCCTGTGTCATGGTGCATCTCGTGTGCAGGGGTAGCCACTTGAAGATCTTACGTAGCATGCACAAAGTTAGGAAGCAGGCAGAGGAGGCGGTTTTGATCTGTGATTTCAATGTGAGCTTGGATAATTCTGAGGCTTCTGGCGTTGTCAGAGGGGGTGTGTACGGGTCCTAGAACTGATGGCCACCAGGAGTTGTTCATGTGTTGTGCTGTTGCCAAAGATCAGTACTTCTGTCTTGTGTGTGTTCAGCTGGAGGCAGTTGTTCCTCATCCAGTCAGCCACACTTGTCATATATCTGTGGAAGCTGGTTCTGGTGGAGGAGGGGATGCCGATGTGGTGGAGTCTTTTGATGATCATGTGGTGGGATATGGTGTCAAAGGCTGCCAAGAGATCGTGGAGGATTAAAACAACTGGTTCTCCTCAGTTGAGGAGGGTTCCGATGTCATTGGTGATTGCGATCAAGGCAGTTTTGGTGCTGTGATTGCTGCGGAAGCCGGATTGGGAGAAGTTGAGTAGCTGGTTCTGCTCCAGGTATGCCATGAGTTTCTTGTTGATGATCCTTTCCAGTCCCTTCGCTGGGAATGGGAGCAGGTAAATTGGCTGGTAGTTTTTGGGGGAGGGTTTTTTAAGTAGTTGTCTGACTTCGGCAAGTTTCCAAGTGTTGGGAAATGTTGCAGGTGGTAAGTTCCTGGCTGATCCTTTGGTTTCCAAAGCTGACGATGTGCACATGGGTCTGTGGGATTTCCTAAGTTGATGAATTTTATGGTGGAGGTGATGTCGTGGGTGGGGAGGATTTTCCAGGTGGTCAGTGTGTGGTTTGTGTCAGTACCGGTGATGGCATATCTGTCGAAGAAGTCTGTAGGTGTGGGTTGGTGTTCAAAGTTTATGAATATGTTGAGATCTTGTCACGGAAGAACTGGGCCAGGTAGTCACGCATCTCCTGTGAGGGTGTGATGTTGATGTGGGTTGGAGAAGTCCTTAACAATGTTGAAAAGTTCCCTGGTGTTGTTGCCACTGATTTGGATACATGCTGCAAGGACTGTCTTCTTTGTTGCCCTTAGCAGGCGGCTGTAGAGGTTCAGGGAGTTCTGAAAGGCTGCTCTGTCGAGTTGCCCTTACTGGCACATCATCTCCTCTCCAGCTGTTTGCTGTCTCGTTTTGCTGTTCTGAGTTCTTCGGTATACCAGCTGGCATTTTTGGAGGATTTTCCCTAGATGTTGCTATTGATTGGGCCAATTGTTGACCCAGGCATTTAAGTTTTTCACTCCCTGTTCCAAGTTGGTGGTGGTAGCAGGGTTGGAGGTGTTGAGGGCATCTGCCCAGCTGGTCTCTGAGATTTTGTTCCACCTCCGCTTAGGGGGTGCTGGTCATATTGGGGGTGACGGTGCAGGGGCTGGAGATGCTGAAGTGAATGGTGAAGTGATCAGTCCATGTGAGTTCTGTGACATAGTTGTATTTGATGTGGTTGCTGGAGGTGAAAATTGGTTCCAGCGTGTAGGGTTGTGCATGATTTAGGTTAGGGGCTGCTCATACTGTCAAGGAGGTGTGCAGTGTTGTTGTTATTGGAGTGGTTGATGTGGAAATTTAAGCTGCCAAGGACGATGTAGTCCTTGGAGTCTAAGGCTAGGGGTGCAATTAAATCTACAATGTTGTTGCAGAAGCTGGTGCGAGGGCCTGGGGGTTCGGTATGCGATGGTGCCTCTGATAGTTGTTTTGCCATCCATGTGGAGCTTGAAGTTGAGCTGTTCCATGGAGGTGATGGTGTTGTCGGTGATGGTGGTGTACTGTATGGTCCCTTTGTGGATGATGGCAGATCCTCCTTCCGGCTTTTTGGTGTGGTCCTGGTGAGTGATTTTATATCCATCGGGGATCACTGTGGCAATGTCTGGGGAAGATGTGGGTTTGAGCCAGGTCTTGGTGAGGAAGACGATGTCAGGTGCCGGGGTGGAGATGAGGTCCCATAAACCAGTGGATGCCTGCATAGCGAGCGTGAATTGTGAAGGATGCATGCGAGTTTGTGTTTTTGTTCAGGTGTTGTCTGTTGTGTGTTCGGGGTGGGGCTGGTATGTGGGCTTCTGTGTGTGCTATGGCAGGTCCTGCGGTGGAAGGGGCTAAATTTGGTGGGAAGAAAGGTGAGTGGGAAAGCCGGTCAGGAAAACCCTGGCGTGAAAACCCAGGTAGCTGCGATGTAACTGGATCAGTCTGGAACAAGCAGGAACAAGCAGGAACTGGAAACCACAGGCAAGAAGGCAAGGGGTTTAAATATAACATTTCTAGGCAGGAGGCACACAAAAGCAACTAGCAGCAAAGTTACATTTGGATAAATAGTGTATCTCCTGCACAGCAAAAGAGCAAGATAGATATGATCTGTATACTAAGACGTGGAAGAGGCATCTTGGCTTGTTATACAAAAATTATAAAAGGTAAAACCAAAATGATCATTAGTACACTTGCCTGTACAACTAGCTAGTAAAGTGCTGCATATCATATTTATATAGGGCATCTCTAGTCTTGATGACTTAAAAATGTCAGTCCATCTCAGTGGCCTTATCTATGCAAATAGCTATGAAAGTGCATCTAAATAAACCAGGGCTTTGGATACTATATAGCCATACTAAAGATGAACCTGTACTGCAATTAGGCAGTCAGGTGAACCAACTAGAAATTATATTTTAATACTAGTCAGCCGCTCACGTAAAGTAGAACCTAAGACAGTCTTTATCAGCAAATATATCATGGCAGTTAAGGACCTATCATAATCAATATATACAAAGCTTCTAAAGAAATAAAAGACGCATGGATCAGGATGTGTAATCATGCTACAACCTCAATCAGTGCTATTGCATGTAAAAAAGTGCAAGTGCAAATTTAACAGCCAGGAGTTCAAGGAAATAATAGGGTCTTAACTTGCTTATTATCCAAGTTTGCCATGGTCATTCGTCTCACATCTTTGCTTTTTGTCCGATCGTCTGGCCTTCCATGCAGCGTATATGTAGGATGCTACAGCCTGATAAAGTTCTGACCAATCTATTCTGTAGTAAAGTGTCAAAGCAACCTTACAGTTCCTCCTATTATATTTAAAAAACAAAGGACAAGGATAAAACCTTAGGGGTATTAGTGACATGACACAGAGAAACATAAAGTGCCCGGGGCTGCAGCATAGGACAGCTCTCGAACTGGAGACCTTGGACCAGGATTTAATGAAGGACTGAACCTGCAGGATTGCTTATATGAGTCTGATATATAGAGTCCTTTTCTCAGGTGGAATTATAAAATCGAGAAATGGCTTCCACTGAGGTTCGGGCTTCAACACCAGATATTTTGTCAATAGACCACTTTTCTTAGCCTCATGCTTTCACCATGTAAAAGCTCAATATTTATTTTTTCACCATTTATACTGTGGCTTTATACATCATTTCTGGATTGCGCCACCGAGGTGGACACTTTACTGACGTACAAAGATTGACAACATGTCTAAACCAATTCTGGCTTTTCAGGAGACCCTTCAGTGTCTTCCGGAACTCGACGAGGGCTGGAAAATTCCAGACATGTATCCAGTAACCTACAGGATGAAAGGCAATCAAGTCCCCTACAGATGTCATTTCCAACTCAGCTCTGAGTATTACCATTGGGGTTCCCGGACCTTAGTGCAATAATCATCTCAAAAAATAATTTTCCAATTTTTTTAAAGCCTGCATATTTTTATGACCCCAAAATATTGGTGCCATAATAGCTCGCCGCCACAGCTTTTGTTCTATACATGTTTAATACTGGCTTTTTTAAGTGATTTTTGTAATAATTTGTGAACCTCTGTATCACTCCAGCCTGTTGAGACAGTACTACTTTGGACTTGGCTGCTTGGGCACCCCAGTGAAGCTCATCATTAATCCGGATGCCAAAATAGCCAAAGGCCTTAACCTCCTCTATTGATTTTCCATAGACCATGAAGGTCGATTTTTTGGGGGCTTTGGATTTTATTATCATACCTTTTATTTTCTCTGTATTAATAGTTATTTTCAAATCATTCCAGCAGCCAGTGCATTGACAGTTCTGTGCATGCTAAGATGACCGCATTATCTGCAAACATCAAGATCGGAATATAATAATTCTCCAGCTTGGGAACATCAAGACCGTGGTCGTTGAGAATCTTCCCTATGCTATTACTATAGATGTTAAATGACGATGTGGCTAGAACGCACCCCTGCTTCACTCCTATGTGTATACCAAACCTGGTTGCGCATTCGCCTTGCATCCATATTTTACTGCTGCTGTGTTGCCAGTATGCAGGTTAATTAGCTATCTCAATAAATTATTAGGGACGGTTTGCTCCTCCCGAATGCTCCAAAGAACTGTTCAATCAACACTATCAAAAGCTGCCTTTAAGTCTATGAAGACCAGAAAGATGAAGGGATTTTGCAGAGATGCATCCTTCAAGCAGATCATATACAATCTCAGGACTTGACTGACTGTGCTCTGCCACTTGCGAAATCCTCCTTTGAGGTAGGATATAATGTGGTTATCTTTCATCTAAGACTCCAGCTGAGAGAGCAGCAACTTGCTGAATATTTTCCCTATGCCATCCAGTAATGAGACTGGACATTAATAACTGGGATCGTCTTTCTCCCCTTTTCGTAAAATGGCACTATTTTGGAGGACCTTCAAGAGTCTGGAACCACTCCTTCTGCTAATATGACACTGAAAGCCACTGTCAGAGGGCCCAGCTATGTGTCTAGTTTTTAGAAACATCGAATAGAACCTTGTCTGGTCCTGGGCATTTGCCCTATTTTTTATGCTGGATGGCCTAGGCTACTTCTGTCTTATTAATTGCATCATCTGCATGCTTTGGTGACACAAAAGAGCTTTAGCAGCATCTTGGCTCTTTTGGACTCCATGTGGTTGCTTTTCTGTGTTACTAATTTCAGCCTCAGTAGGCTTTTCATAGCATGAGGCAAAATGCTCCACCCATTGTTAGACTTGGCATCCTTGGCGTGGTTTCCCCTAACTTTTTGCCTTTGCTTCCCAAGTTGTTGATGTGTGCTGGACTCCGTTTTTGCTGTTTTTGGTACTCTGGGCACTTTACCACTGCTAACCAGTGCTAAAGTCCAAGTGCTCCTATATAAAATGTGTATGTAATTGGATCTCCATGATTGGCATATTTGATTTACTGGTGAGTCCCTAGTACAGTGCACTAGAGGTGCACAAGGCCTGTAAATCAAATGCTACTAGTAGGCCTGCAGCACTGTTGTGCCACCCACATTAGTAGCTCTGTAATCATGTCTCAGACGTGCCACTGCAGTGCCTGTGTGTGCAGTTTTAAACTGCCAGTTCGACTTGGCAAGTGTACCCACTTGCCAGGCCTAAACCTTCCCTTTTCTTACATGTAAGACACCCCTAAGGTAGGCCCTAGGTAGACCCTGGGGCAGGGTGCTGTGTATGTTTAAGGTAGGACATGTACTAATGTGTTTTATATGTCCTAACAGTGAAATACTGCTAACTTCGGTTTTCACTGTTGCAAGGCCTATCCCTCTCATAGGTTAACACGGGGGCTGCCTTTAAATATGATTAAAGCATAGATTTCCTTTGGGAGCGGATAGACATTTGGAGTTTGGGGTCTCTGAGCTCACAATTTAAAAATACATTGTTTAGTAAAGTTGGTTTTGAGATTGTGTGTTTGAAAATACCACTTTTAGAAAGTGGTTATTTTCTTGCTTAAACCATTATGTGACTCTGCCTGTTTGTGGATTCCCTGTCTGGGTCAGTTTGACAGTTGAGCTGTTTGCACCTCTCTCTAGACAGTGACACAAAGGGAGCTGGGGTGTAGCCTGCATATCCTGATGAGCCATCTGTGCTAGGAGGGAGGGGAGGAATGGTCACTCACACCTGAAAGGGTTGTGCCTGCCCTCACACAATGCAGTCTCCAACCCCCTGGTGTGTGTCTATGGCCTGGCCTGGGCAAGGCAGGATTTCACAAACAAGAGAGACTTTCCTTTGAAGTAAGCCTACTTCTAAGGCCAAAATGGGTATAAGAAGGGCACCCAAAACCGCAGAATTTAGATTACTTCTGGACATCAAGAGAAACCTCTGCCTGGAGAAGAGCTGAAGAGCTGAGTAGAAGTGCGGCCCTCCCTGTGACTGTGCTTTGTGGAGCTATCCTGCAGTTGCTGCTTCTGCCTGGTGAAAGAGGACAAAGACTGGACTTTGTTGTGCATTCCTGCTTGTGAAGAAATCTCCAAGGGCTTGTCCTGAGCTTGCCTCCTGTTGTTGAAGTTTCAGGGCTATCAAAGACGTCCCCTGCCAGAACCTGGACTCTCTGCTGAGACTCCTGCCCTGCCAAGTGGTTCTCTATCTAGTTCCTGTGGCCGTGACAGGTGAACCTGGCAGACCAAGATTGAAAATCCACGCACAGACTGTTGTGCGGGGAAATTTCCGACGCAACCTCTGAGACGTGTCTGAAGAAAAAACGCACTGCCGGCTTCGCAGCTGAAATTGACGCAGCGCTTGCAGTGCGGCTGGGAGATCGACTCTCGCAGCTGGAGAAACAACGCGCCGCAACGGTAACGGAGGCTGGTAACGTCGCAACCCACACAGCATGGTTTTGCTATCACCGTGCGGCAGGATCTTTGACGCAAACCATGCTGGGTGTGGAAAATCGACGCACCGCTTACCTTTTTTGACGCAGACTCGCCCGTGCATGTTATTTTGATGCTACCCAGGTACTTTTCAAGGCTAACAGTGTTTTACCTTTTCACCAAAGGATTTAAGACTCTTTTGCTTTTAAAATTAATATCTTGCCTTGTGTATGTTGGATTTTTGTTGTTTTTGGTCTTTTTTTGTTTAGATAAATATTTCCTATTTTTCTAAACATTTGTTGTGTAATTTTGTAGTGTTTTCACAGAATTACTGTGTGTGTTGGTACAAATAATTTACACCTAGAACCCCTATAGTTAAGCCTGCCTGCTTGTGCTAAGCTACCAAGGGGGTGAGCGGGGGTTAACTGAGGGTTATTCTCCTTTACCCTGACTAGAGTGAGGGTCCTTGCTTGGATAGGGGGTAACCTGACTGCCAACCAAAGACCCCACTTCTAACACCCATCTTGCAGGGCTTAGATTGGCTTCTATATTTCTAGCAGGGCCTCCAGAGCCCCGGCATATGATTCCACAGTACTTTTTTGTGTCAGTCTGATCAATTATGTCTGTAGGGCTTTCCAAGTCTTAATACAATTAATTTTCTTCCTATATCTTATGAGGAATTAATAAGCCCTTCTGGCTTTGAGCAACTGCCCCCCCCCCCGGGTATTCCTTCTGTTTTAAGGGCTACAATGAGCTCTTTCTTCCTTTTAAAGCATTCCTTGTCATACCAATCATGGTAGAAATATTGCAATGTTGTTTCCCAGCTTTCTATATGGTCAAGTAGTACTTGATTGTAAGCTTTGAGGAGCAGCTTGAATGATACAATCATCTCAGGCCCAAGTGCTTTAGCCTCCACAGTCAGTGCTGGATATTTTTACCTATTTACATTCAGGATCACTTTTCAGGTATAGATACAGGTTGTATCTCATACAGTGTCTCAATTTGGGTTTCTGAGAAATCGAGCATGAGATGAAGTGGGTTGTGATCACTTTTTGTTCTCTCTTCAACCCACATGACAATGACCAAGTGCCCAGCCTCCAAATTAATCATGATGGAGTCTATAGTACTTGCTCGCTTCCCTACTCGAAAAAAAGGTATTGGGGGGTTATCAGAAGTAGTTCGGCCATTCAGTGGTGTCAGGCCCACTTTTAAAATTGTACTCAGTTACTCCACTTTCTTTGTTTATTCTGTAACCTTTAAGCAGGGGAGATGGAATCCCCCATGCAAGGCCCTGCTTCATCAATGTTTGGTCCTGCAAGACAGGGTGGAGGCTAGTGTTCAGATCCCGCATACTATTAATATTCTGGTAAGTTACCAAGGTGCAAGTAGGTAGAAGCACGTTCCTGCCTCAAGGTAGAGAGCTGCAAGTCGAGAGATGTTCAAACCACAGAAGAAATTTTAAAAGCATAAAAGTTTCTTACTTCCCACTTGGTCGTAGATTAGATCTTTAACTCATTTGTCTTTTTCCAGCTTCAAAAGTTGAATATTATTGCTTATGAAGGTTACTTTTTTTAACATTATCAGTAAAGCTGGCTTTTATCCAGATATGGAGACCACTCTTTGCTCTTCCTTTTCTCTAGCTTGTAGTGTTGGTATTGAAGGAGCTAAACCCCTCTAAGTCAATATTTTACAATACCCAAGTTTCTTGCAGGCAACAGGTGTCCTGCAGCTTTATGTAGGATACCCAGTCTGTGTCTTCCATCTTTTTATCTAACTCTACTAAGGTCCAGCCTATTATCTGAAATTAATTAACCACAAGGTGAAGGGATGACTCTTTTCCCTATAAGTTATTTCTTGCTCATCTGGCAGTATCGATCAGATCACACCTAGGATGATGTTGTAAGTTTGGAAGATTAGGGGTAGTTTTGGGCTGTCTGTCTGATAGTAGTTGTGAATCCACTGCTATGCTTTGATTTATTGCCACATAAAACCTCTGTTTCTTGAGATAATTTTTTGAAGGAAGAGGGAAAGAAGATGAAAAGAAGGACTGCCTGCTGTATTCAAGGTTAGATGATAACCGGGCCATGTTTTGAGATTCTGACTGATGCTTTTTTAATCCCACCTAAAACATAGAAAGGTTTTATTTAGTATGCAGCTTATCAACTATTACCCCCCAGGTTGACAAGTCTTTGGCGTGTTTAATAATGTGGACCACTACAGCATAATCACGCCAAAGTGTTATAGCCTGCTGCCTTCCCTGGTGGTCAACTGCGGCACAAACCTTAAGCTAATAAGATCATTAGATGTTATTTGAAGTGATCCTGATAGTGAATTAGCCAATTTGAGGATGTTACCCCTGTTAAGAATATTGTGGTTACCCACTGACTGATATAACGGAGTGAATACCAGAGCCACCTTGCCACTGGTTCCTATGCTATCCTAGGTAAAACGCCTGACCTCGCTGTGACAGCTCATTCGAAGGGGAACAAGGGTTTGTTGGACTTGGTCCTGAGTTGCTATGTGGACTGCAGTATTTGAAATCATCACTTCCTTTGTACAACTTAATATGTTAGTGGCTTCTGCAGCAAGTCTTAATATGTGGTCTTGGTTAATTGAGCAAGTGGGTTCAATGTGTAGGGGATCATCATCATTTCGCAGTTGTAAATAAACTGCATTAGATTTCAATAGATTAATGTTAGATAGAACCTCAGGATCGGTGACGCTTTCCTGAGCCATTACGGCTCCCACGCCATCTTTCATCCTGAGTTGGTTAATTGGTTGCACATCTTTCTTCCTGGATCTCTTTCCGCAAGGCTGCTTCTTATAGCTTCTAAAGCCATTGTCAGCTGTTGCCGATCTAGCCCCTGCCTGGGCTCTTGTAGCAACAATATGTCTTCCAAGACACTTCCGGAAATCTTGTGTGAGGATGCCTTATTAAGCTGACAATAACACACCCGAGGCACAGGATCCTTGCTTGCTTTGGATGGAGGTGAAGACATGGATGCCTCACACCATGTGGATGTATCAGCAGTGTGGCAAACTTGAGAAACTGTCTCTCCTTTAAAAATCTTTGAGGAAGTCACCTGGGTCGATCTCTGGCCTGAAGGGAAACTAATATTCTGTGCATGTATCTTGCACTGTTTATCACATAAGAGGCCGGAATGAGTAGGGGATGAGTGCCGAGGTGATAAGGTGGTTGACTGAGAAAAACATGGGTTGCTTAACAAGGCACCATAGTATCAGGGCTTTACCCTGAAATGTGTTTGCTGCAGTGACAAATACAGGACGCCATGCATTTGCTGATGGCTCTGTGGGCTCATGTTCCATGATGACTTCCCCATATGCCCGCTATGCTGCCCTTTTCCATGTTTTTTTAACTATTTCATGAGTTTCAGTCTAGTTGGGAGTGAGGGTTTCCTTCTTAGCCTATTTTTCTGTTTATTTGTCCTGAGGGTAGTGCTGTTGTTGGATCCCACACATCAGCATATGCAATTTGTGGGTCTTTTTACTGACTTTATTACCTAGATCATTCTTTGATCAAAGCTGGTCCGATGACGTGTTTTTGGATGGCTGGTTGGTTATCCTTGGTAACTGTTTCTTACAGCCCTCGAAAATTGTATTTATGGTGTGTGGTACCTTGAACAATCAATTCAGAATAGGAGAAGAAGGCCATACCTTGGATAGCATGACTGAGTTAGTTTAATCTTCACAGCTTCTTTGATTGCTGCCATTCTTCGCTTAATCCAAATGACTGTGTTCCGGACATCGAAGGATTGTCTTGGTAACTGTATCTGATTGTCTATTTGTTATGGCTGTGATGTCAATGCAGTGACAATTGTGTCCAGTGTACTACACATAGCTTTCAGGAGGCTTAAGATAGGTTGAGTAGGAGGTGTCTCATATACCTTCTCTGGTGCTATCAAAATCAGAGGGGGTGCCTAGCCTAGAAGATCCAATACAGAACTATGGCCGCCCGCCAAGTTGTACCCGCAGCGTTGCACTACAAAGGCATGGGCAGTGCAGGGACCCCCAGGGGCCCCGCGACTCCCCTTTCCGCCAGCCTTTTCATGGTGGTTCCTACCACCATGAAAAGGCTGGCGGGAGGGGGACTCGTAATCCCCTGGGCAGCGCTGCAAGCAGTGCTGCCCTGGGGGATTACAACCCCCGGGACCAACGTGGCAGTAAACCGCCGGTCCCGGCGGTGCGACCGCGGCGCTTCCGCCACGGTCGTAATTCCATGGATTGCACCGCCAACCTGTTGGCGGTGCATCCGTCGAAACAGCCCTGGCGGTCTTTGACCGCCAGGGTTGTAATGAAGGCCCAAATGTCTGTTGTATTCCTTTCAGCTGCACATCTGCATCGTCATTACATTTTATATTGATCAGATCTTTGTCATCCACAGGAAAACAGTCCAATGAGGATCTGGAGTCTAAAAAGAGCATGCAATTATGCTTAACTCCATTGCAGACCAAACCACAGGAGGACTGAACTAGTTCCTCTTCATTAACTGACCAGTTGATTGGACTACAATGACATATTTAGAGCCCTGGGAGAGCAAGGGGCACTCCTACGTGCGTGGTGTATTTCTGCCAACACTAAATAACTATTCAGAAATTGCGGTGGCGCCCTGCACTATTGTGGGCGTGTGTATTTTGATGCACCTTGTGGCCTCCATTCACCAGCTCGGCTGTTTGAGAGAGCCTTGTGGCTGCTATTATTAAATCCTGATATGTATGAGTGGAGTACGATGATTTGGGCTGCATGAATACAGGTAAAGAGGTGGACTGCTGCTATAGGAGAGGCAACCGCGACAGAAACATAAGAATAGGAACACCACTGGGGAAGTTAGCTAGAGCTTTCTTCGTAGGGAATCCAATTAATTTGTGATTGTGTTGACCACTGACTGCTTATGATTTGTTTTTTTGGTTATAGATGATTCTTCAAAGCATAGTTTCTCCCCTCCTTCATCACCGGCAGTGGGGCCTGGCGTAATGAATGGCATGTTAATAGCATGAAAACCATCTATTATACCTTTGCTTCCAGTGGTCAAGTTGACACTTGTTCGAGGAGTACCACCCCCCCCCCCCCCCCCAAACACCCGGTAGACCTGTCGTTGTTACTGCGTCATGATCGATTATCTAATTCATTTTAGCCGCCATTACTTTATTTAGCCTTTGTTTTGCACATTCTGATGTTGCTTGCTGTAGACCGCTTGAAGCTGTAAAGACAACAGCGGGATGGGATCCAATTGTGAAGAGCCTTGGATGTAAGCGCCTTTCCTTTATTGGCGCTAAGCAGCCCAGGTATTTACAGGGAAGAGGCACAAACGCGCTAGAAAGCTCAAGGTTTGCAGAGAATTGCAGCTCTGTTTATAAATGTACTGTAGGTGTGCTGCTGAAGACTTCTGATAGCCCTTGAGGAGGCCTTTGTAGGAGGATGTCGGGAAGATGATATTCATTTAAAACTTGGAGTTTTAGGAAGCAGGAGCCACAGAGAGCAAGACACAAGCGATGAGTTCTCAGCTCCTTCTCCATGTAGCAACAATCTGCCGATTCAGGATACAGGGAGATGGTACAGATAGCGAGGGCACAAAGCACGTGGTGCTGGGCAACACCAGGGGGAGCTTGCAGCGTTCTTGGCGAACAAAAAGCAAGCTACATAGAGGCAGTCTGGCCCTTTACCGCCCAGTACCGATGCACTCACCGCCTCGCTGCCTTGGCACCCGGCCTTCTACTGGATCCGAACGCCTTACAACCTTCCTCGGTCTTGGCTGTTCGATACCCCAGATTCGATGCCCTTGCGAGCTGCAGGCTCTGCGGGCAAAGAGGCTGCGATAAAAATTACAGGCATCAGGCTTCCGACTGCCCTTCCCTGACTCCGGCTCCTGCTGGTCCCTTCGCTGCCATTGGTTCACCAGCAGTCCTGATATAATCTTTTTCAAGATGTTTATTTTTTCCGAAGCTCTATTAAATAGATAAAGATCCACATTATGAATCCGTCTAGCAGGAGTACTGCACGTGCACTGATTTTTTACATACTTACATTTCACCATGACAAATCTGGATGTTTGAGTTAAAAACGATCTAAACAATACAACTGAACCTCAAGGCTCTACTACTGATTTTGTTACACCTATATATTGCATTTGTCATGGTGACACACCATATTCTATTAAATAGACAGGAAGAATTGGGTGTTACCGCGTTTACTGGTACAGCTCAGTTGTGACACTATTTCTTTGCTAACATAAACTTGCATGTATTACTTGCTCCTTTTACCACCGCTATAAGAACTTTTAGCTGTGGTTTCCCCAAGTTTCCATGTTATTTCCTATTCTCTTCAACACAAGTATGACTCCGTTGTCTAACCTGATTCAATCTTGTGCGGCTTGGCTTCGCTATCAATGCCAACAATACTCGGATCATTCTAAAATTGCTTTTGATGCAAATCTTTTTGCAGCTCAATTGTTTGATTGTGTGACCAACAAAGAGAGTTCGATGAGTTTTAACTATTTAAAATTAAACATGGCAATCAGAAATTTGTTGCCTCATCCATCCCCTTTCTGGCACTGGTTTGCTTTTTTGGGACTTAACTCCACCCTTGTTACATGTGTAAACAAATTGGGTATTAAAATGTATTTTACTCCGACAATAGCAGTTGTTAAATCTTGTAGTTTTCAACTAGGTATACTAAAAAGTATTTTCTATATGTACTTCTTGTCTCTGATGATGTTAATTCTCAGTGCATTAATTAATTCCCGTCGGGATTACTGCAATTAAATAAATGCTGACTGATGCAAACTTTTCATAATTAAATGTTTTGGATTAATATCATCATTAACTCAACGTGGTACACGCAAATGTTTTGTTTGTGTATTTTTTCCAAGTTTAGATTTACCATAGCTAATGTAGGCTGCATTTTAAAAAGAGTTAATGTCTGGCTGCTGTCTAGTTCCATGTTGTGTACCTTTATTTTATGAAAAACTGAACCAGCAATCTCTTTGCGCAATCCTTGATGAATGGTGCCACCGAGCACCTGCGGAAACCAGTTTAAACCAAATGTATCTCATTTTGGTGCGGATCTCTGTAAGTTCGACGGATGTGTAGATTGGGCTCATTGGGTAGTAACCTGAAAATAATATTTCTGTGTTATCTTCATGTACCCAACCCTGATTGGTCCTTGGACTAGGAATCATGTCTAGACATTATCAAGTGTTAGAAGTTGTGTAATGGCACCTAATGCAATGTAGAAGAGTCTCCAGAAGTATCTCTCCTTGACTCTTAGGCAGATGCCATTTCATGTGTCTTTAAAGCAGCTGCTTTTCAGATGCATTTAAGGCAAAACCCTTTTCCTGACTTGGCAGAGCATGGTGCTTTGTTTATGAGAGAACTGTTCTTGCTTAGCTTTCCTTTTGATACAACTTTACAATGAGTTGCATTTGATTACATGACTTTGAATTTCTTTGAATATATTGGCTAACACATATATTTATTGATTACAGCTAATTTGAAGATTTGAGTTTGTAATTTTGCTAATCCTTTATAATGTTGGAATTTAACCACTCTCTGTCTTCTCTGTGGAGTCAAATGTGCTTCAAATTTTTCAAATGTATTGAATATTGATTGTTAGCCTCAGTCGTAACTAAAAATTAATCGGAGAGAGCTTTCTGAAGGGGAATATGCACAAGAATTTGCTTGGAGCTAAGTGCTCTACCATAATATTCCTAGCTATTGTATCTGGAAAATGCTTAATTTGGAATTATGCCGCAAGATTAGTTTGGGTCTGAAATATACAGATCATATTTGCCCAGGCTTAGCTATGTTTACTGGCTCCCAGTGAAGGAGGGTGTAACATTCAAATCTCACTGCCTTGTCCATGGAGCAAATGAGCTCCAAACTTTTCATCACTGTGCAGTCGTTTCATTTAGTATAGCCCTTATCAATTGTTGAGAACTAAGGGTAAATTTCATCTTGAAGACTCTAAACATCTTTTCCCAACATTCGGAGGATTTGCTTTCTCAGTTGCTGTGACAATCATGAGGAATATCCTGCCTCTTTACCTCAGAAGGAAGATCATTTACATAATTTCAGGAAAGCCTTAAAAATCTCACTGTTTCATTATCCTCACTGACCTGACCTGGATAAGGTCAAAGGTAATACATTTTTTGCATGAGTTAGTTGGACTTAGTGCCAAGATACCTTGCAAGGACGTTAAGAAACCACTCCCTTACATGGACGTTAAAGATACTAGTTTTGTGTTTTTTAGCTCAGTGTTCCCAAGACTAGCACTATGTGGGAAATGTTGAAAGTTTATAATAAAGGTATTTGTATTGCCAATAACGAGAGTTCAAGAATGCTTTAAAGGAGCAGCTCAAAGTGCTTGAGGCTGAGAAGCAAGCGCTGTAGAAGTACATTAAGATATCTAACTGTGGTGATGCTCTTGTCAAAATGTAATTGACTCTAGAGGCATTTCAGGCTGAGAATGAAGTGAAGTTTTTGCGAGAGCCTGCACTAGGGTGAAAGACCTAGTAAAATGTTGGCTTGTCTACTAAGTAGCTCAAAAGAGGCCCCTGATGTAATGTGTTAGAAAGTAAATTATTAGTAGGGTTGCTTGTGAGTCCTCACCAACTATTAATGTAACTATTCTGTATCAGGTACAGGTAGGATACTTTAATTTAAACCTTAGCTCAGTCCTAGGTAGCTGCAGCACAGAGCAGTCATGTTTAACTCAAAGGAAAATAAGTATAAGGCATTTATCAGTACCAAAACAGTTAATAAGTAAAAAAGACGACACAATACAAATCTCACTCCAATTTAGAACAATAATACACATTTATATCTTTACATAAACACCAAAATGAAAAAATCTGATGAAACGAACAGTAGTCATGACTTTTCAAATATTTTCATAAACCACTGTAAATCATTCAAAAAGTTTCATAAATCACTGTTTTTCGCTAGTAGTGGTAGTGATCCTCAAACGCGAGGGTCTGAGTCAGAGTCAAAAATTTCAGCTAACTGCAAAGAAGCGCTGGTCAGATGCAGGGGCTGAGCCGGACTCAATCAAACTTTTACCTTCACACTTCAAAACTTTTCGTGTTCTTTTTCTTGTCGAGAGGCTCGTTGGCTGGGTCCTCTGCAACTCAGTTCTGGCACTGACCTTGACTTCATTAGACAGGCAAAATTCAGCTGGCTAGAAAGAGACTTGGTTCTTAACAGGACTTTGCAGCTATCCACAAACCACCAAAACATTTCCGTTTGTGCAATCTTAAGTCAGTGGCCCAGGGAAGCTTCGACCACAATGGGGAGCTGAGTGGTGAGGGTGTGGCAGCCTCTGGTTCTTTTTAAAATATGTTATATTTGAGCTCTAAGCGCAAAAGTTTGCAATTCTTCTGAGGAGAAAAGAGTGCACTGTGGCACCAACCAAGTGTTCAGGAATTGTACAACACCTCTTGGGGCTGGGCTGCACCAGTTGAGTGTGCTGCATGTCCAGTTTTAACTGGTCTGCTGGACACTTTTCAGATTCAAACCCACTTTAGCTTTTGCGTTCCTGGAGCTCAACAGGAGGCTAGCCAACTATCCTTTGGAGTCCACTCACTAGTCCTTGACGCAAGGGAGAGGATACAATTAACTCTGTTTGAACCTGGTAAATACAACACCCAATACATCCTAGAAGTTGTAATCTCATACAATTCAGACAGTAAGGTTTTGTTAGGATAATTGCCAGTCTCTTGAGCCCATTAATTCCAGCATTGGTCCTGCTAGTATTGTGCACATCATACCATATGCATAATCTCTGCTCTCCTGCATCAGGTGGACCCACAACTGCAACCACGTACGATATTCCCTGTGGCTGTGAACATGTTAGATGTACTTAAATTGGACTTATTGGTGGAGGTGTTGCAACACATCGGTGTGGTTGAATGTCTCATTAAATTCATCTCGTACCTCCACACTTGGCCAGAGGTAAAGGCTCAGACTAACAGTATGATTTATGGGGAATGATATAAGGGGAAATTCATGCAAGGGGGGCTAGCAGGTAGGGGTGTGTCATACTGCCACTTCTGTTCACAAGAGTAACGGAGCAACTTACTCGCTTACTGCTTGAGATTTATTGACCTGCAGGATTGGCTGTTCACAAGCAACAGTTATTATTGCTGACAACATATTTTATGTCAAAATCTAGTTTTAAATCAGTCATCTATATTTTGTGATTGATAGAGCATCTGTATTTGTGATCAGCACCTGAGTCTATAGATCATCTGGCGGAATATATAGGTGTTCCCACTTAAAGACGCCACTCAGTGGTTTAAGTTAGAATTCCCACTCCAGTGGAAGGCAGGCTACATCAAACATCAGAGAAAGGCAGTTTGTAGAGATGCTGCTGTGATGGTCAGTGAAAACTATTGAATAGTAGTGGGGAAAGAGGAGAGTGGTGAAAAGTGGATAGAACTTACTTTTTCCTTAATCTTTCACAAAATCATGAACAATATTGTGGCTCTTCCTGAATTATTGTACGAGTTTCTCATCTTAACAATACTCCCAACTATCCTAAGTTTATATCACTCCTAATTCAACAGGTATCGGCAGGTACACAAGTTAGAATTATGTCCTGAATTTATAACATGCCAAAGGTGATCTGAGGGTCTCAGACTTTGAACTGTAGTATCAAGCCTGCAATAGTGTAATGAAACCTTAGGACTCCCCTGCAAGATACTGTGAGGGGGTCATTACACACAATCACCCCACTGTCTACCATTTTCAAGCCCCTCACCCCTGTACACTATAGACAACATAGCAGCACGACCTTCAGTGACACAATTGGCTTTCAAGGAGATCCATATTTTCTGCAGTTAGGGAGGCATCCGGGCATATCTAAACTGTTTTGGTGTTATTGATTTATAGAGTGTATAGGTGCACCAAAATGATAACTTTATGGTAATATGGAAGGAAGCCAGGGAATAGACATGAAAATATGAGCATATCAAAGGTGACCGTGCTGTCTTTTTGCTCCTGAAAAGTCAATTCACAATTCACCAGTGGACCTTGTTACGTCATTATACATCTCTCACATTTCTCAGTTCCATTTTACTGTTTGCCTTTCATTTCCAGCACTCATTTGTTCTCCTCCTTTTCTGCTTCAAACGTATGACCCAAGCTGTCATTCTTCTACCGTTTCACCCTCTTACCATCATATTAAGCCCTGCTGTCTCCTGCACTCCTGCTGTTTACTCAGTGCTTTATTTGTAAAAGAATAAGTGCTGAGGCCCAAAGTTTTGCTCTGGAGCTGCAGCTGGTGCTATCGAAGGTTGGAGTGCAGAATAACAAGACTGCATATTCTTGATTCCATCTTGTGTTTTTAATCTCGCACCAGACACTCCCTGCTTCTTAATTTCACTCTTGCCTATTCTTTTTTATCACTGCTTTTTCCCTTTGTAACTGTTTTTCCATATTTCTTTTCCTCCTTCTTTCTCTCTTTTATGTTTTTCTGTCTCTTGTTTTGGATCAAAGTCTACTCAGGAAAAATGAGTACCGGTCTCCATAAATAGGTGCCGGGGTCCACTCACGCAACCACTGGCACAAATTAAGTACTGCCTCTATCACAGTCATTCTCATTTCCATCATTATCAGTTTTCCATCCTCCCTCCTTCCTCTTCTCCTCTCAGTTGCCCTCTCAGTTCCACCTCTATCCTCTTACTTCATCCACTTCTTCCATTTTTCAGATCCCCTTCCAATTTGCACCTCTTATTCTCATGACTTTATGATGTTCCCTAACATACCAACTTCTTGTTCTCTCACATATGTGAAAGACAATTTTGCACTGTTCTCTATTCCTTCTTTGAACCTCCATCTCTCATTTACTACAGCTATTCAAATTAGAAACGTACCTCCAACTCCATAACTCTTGTTATCTAAACCTTATCTTTACCTATCCAATACTTATCCCTATCTTTCCAATTTCTTTTTCACCTGTCTCTCATTCTCCCCTCCATCCTCCCATTTGCGTTCAACCTGAACATGTCTGTTCTCTAATACCCCTAACAGCAACTCTCCCATTCACATCCAATCTTATCTTTGAACACTAAGGGCATGGTTTATACTTTGGCGGATGAGATGCTCCACCATAAACACAAAGGATATCCTGTCTGCCATACTACAATTATATTAAATCCTACGACATTTGCAATACAGCGGATGGGATATCTGTCACATTTGTGATGGAGTAGCTCAGCCACCAAACGCCAAATGAGGCCCTAACTATCTGTCTTCAGATCATATCCTACTTCTAGACATTTTTTAGGACAAACTTCATTACCTTGTATAAATTCACATTATATTTATCACAACATTCCTGTACATTCGAACACTGCATGATATAATGATACGTTTATCATGCAAGACACTGTGTAGGGACACAAACTGGACCTGGTATAGAAGAACAATTACTCTGCATATTGCTAACTTTATTCCCTCCCCTCCACTGCGTTCTAACAAAACTGCACCACCTCTCGGTAAGCATGGGCATGTGATGTGTTGTGTGGGAGAGTGTGTGTAAATTCCTGCTAGTATCTGCAAAGTAGCAGTGTTTGACCTGTCAGCTCTTGGGGTGGTTTCAAATATTTTTTTTGCTTCTGCCCTCCTGTTTTGGATCCTGTGCTGAATTTCATTTTTGCTGGCTTTAGGACTCTGCACACTTTACCACTGCTGACCACTGCTAAAGTGCAAGTGCTCTCTATCTAAATGGTACTGGTGATTGGTTTATCCATGATTGGCAAATTGATTTACCAGTAAGTCCATAGTATAGTGCACCGGGGGTGCCCAGGTCCTGTAAATCAAATGCTACTTGTGGGCCTGCATTACTGGTTGTGATACCCACATGAGTAGCCCTGCAAGCATATCTCAGGCCTGCCACTGCAATGTCTATGTGTGCAGTTTTAAACTGCCATTTCAACCTGGCAAGTGAACTCACTTGCCAGGCTCAAACATTCCCTTTTACTACATGTAAGTCACCCCTGAGGTAGGCCGAAGGCACCTCCGTGGGTAGTGGGCAGCGTATTTAAAAGGTAATCCATGTACTGGTGGGTTTCATATTACCTGATAGTGAAATATTGCTAAATTTGTTTTTCACTATGGCAAGGCCCATCTCCCAGGTAGGGTAACATGGGGATTGCCTTGAAATATCTTTTAAGTGTAATTTCCCATTGGGAGCGGATAGAGATATGGAGTTTGGGGTATCTGAACTCACAATTTAAAAATATATCTTTTGGTGAAGTTGTTTCTTAAATTGTAAGTTTGAAAATGCCACTTTTAGAAAGAGGGCATTTTCTTGCGTAACCATTCTGTGCCTCTGCCTGTCTGTGAAATAAACGTCTGGGTCAGGATGACAGTTGGGCTGGTCTTGTGCACTACAAAGACTTTCCTTTGAAGTTTGTCTACTTCAAAGTCAGAAATTAGTATAAGTATTGGACTGCTGACTTCACAACCTGAGAACACTTCTGGGCTGAGGACATTCTGCCTGAAAGAAGAGCTGGATGCTGTAGGAGGGAATGCCACTCTGCCTTTTGCTTTGCTGTGCTGGCCTGCTGCCTGCTGCTTCTGTCCTGGGACTGAATGTACTGTACTTTGCTTTCTACATCCTGCTTCCAAACGTTCTCCAAGGGCTTGGACTGAGATTGCCTCCTGTTACAAAGTCTAAGGGACATCAAAGACGTCATCTGCCACCACCTGGGCTCTCTTGTTCAGAGGCCTGACTTGCCAAGTGGTGCCAAATCCAGTTCCTGCGCCCTTAAGAATGTGCTCTGGTGCAACCAAGAAGAAACCAAGCACATCGACTCCAGAGCGACTTCTGAACCGAAGCCGCTGTCTAACTCTACACCACTGCCTGCACTGGAGCCGTGGTCCCTGCTGAGTGCAACGACCTTGATCTATGCCACAGGCCCAAAGCTGCCACAGCGCCTTCCGAATCCTACCACATCGTGAATCCTGAGTGCCATGACATCAATGTTCATAACACCTGACTCCGCCACAGCACCTGTGGCCCCGTGGTGTAATCACAACACCACGAAGTCAACGCCTCATGTCTTGACCTGCAAGATTCATCGGCTCTGCTGGATCATAAGGAACCAATGCCTCAGCTCCACTGCCTAGCAGTAAGGAACCAACGCCTCACCAATATTGGCTATTTTTCTAAACTGCTGTGGAGTTCTTTTGTGGTGTTTTCACCATGCTACTGTGTGTGTACAAATACTTTACACATTGCCTCTGAGATAAGCCTAACTGCTCGTGCCAAGCTAGCAAGGGGGTGAGCGGGGTTAACTTGGATGTGTGACTACCTAACCATGACTAGAGCGAGGAGCCCTACTTTGACAAGGTGTAAACCCCTGCCAACTAGAGACCCCATATCTAACAAGCAGGAAATGACAATGGTATATCTGTGATTTGGAGGGGGGCTCCTGTATCCTACAGAGTTAAGAAAAAGGGGTAGTGTGCGTGCCTTCACCTACCATGATAGAGGGAAGGTGGACCAGCCTATAGTGTGGCTAGGATGTTCTCAGTGGGCATAGAGAGGACATCCATGTTTATCACTCTTCAACCGGTACTTCATCCTGCGCCTTCAATCGTCTAGAAGGGCATTTCATTAAAGTGAGATGGGCTTCTTTTGTAGACCTCTATACAGCTCCCGCCTTAACGTCCCACTTTCCGCTAGTCCCCAATGTGCAAGTTTTTCCTGCCACTGAGCCACCCATGGAGCCCTTGTAGATTTCTAGCTTCTAGTCACTTCACCAGTAACAAGGCCAAATCAATGAAGCATAGTGCCACTTTTGAGCTCTTTGGTCTCGGATGTAAGCCTAAGAGACAGTGTGCTGGTGTATCCCACCTATTAATTCTGTCAAGGCTGCTGATATCTCCAAACAATAGGCTGACAATGAGGGGCATGCCCATAACATATGCATAAGGTCAGCGTCTTCTGCATGATAATGAGGGCACGCCGGAAAGGCTGTCGGAAACATGTTGTTAAGCCTGTGCAGAGTAAAATATGTTCTATATAATATGGAGAATTGGATGAATTTACATCTCAAGTTACTTGAGACTTTTTTTGGTTATTCCAACACATACGCCACTTTCTTTGTCCGATAATTCCCGGATAAGATCAGCCTCCCATTTAGAGCTTAAGATAACCAACAGTGTCATGAGGTGGGCCTGGAGCCCATGACAGAACCAGCGTACTCGGGGGCATATTTATCATCTATTTTCACCAAATTAGCGCCATTTTTTTTACTCTAATTCAGTGCAAAACTAACTCCTTATTTATACTTTGGCGCCAGACCCGTCTAGCGCCAAATTTATGGAGTTAAAGTCATTTTTTGGATGTGGAAACCTACCTTGCCTTAATGAGATGCAAGGTAGGCGTTCCCGTGCAAAAAAATTACTCTATTGCCTTAACGCCATATTTATACTCCTGTGCAAAAATGGTGCACAGGAGGGAGGATGGGTCAAAAAATGGTGCAGAGCTTGCTTTGCCCCATTTTTTAACACCTGGGTCAGGGCAGGCGTTAGGGGACCTGTGGGCCTATTTCCATGGTGGAACACCATGGAATAAGCCCGCCGGTGCCCTCCCCAGGCCTCAGGCACACCCCCACCCACACCAGAGGGACAAGGGAGGATGGGGGACACCATCCTAGGTATCCCAGGTAAGTACAGGTAAGTATTTTATTGTATTTTTTAAAGTGCCATAGGGGGCCCAGAAATGGGCTCCCATACATGGCACAGGGTGCAGTGGCCATGCCCAGGGGACCCTGGTCCCCTGTGCTGGCCATTGGGGTGGTGGGCATGACTCCTGTCTTTTCTAAGACAGGAATCATGTGTTATGGATGGTTTTGCTTCAGAAAAAGACTCTAGGCAGGTTAGAGTCATTTTTTTTTTACTTTAACCTGCCTAACATCATTTTTGGGTGCAAAGCCCCCTTCTTCCATACAACCAGCCCCACCCGACTAACGTCATTTTTTTTTACACTAGCCTACCCTTTGCACTGGCTTGCACCATTCCAAAAATATGGTGCCCGGCTGGTGCACAGAAATGGTGCAAGCCAGTGCTAAACTTTTTGGTGCAAAACTGTGTTAGTGCAGTTTTGCACCAAAAAGTATAAATCAGGGCCTCGGTGTCTACCATGTACCATGGTATGTATGCCTAAAGCAGTTCATGCTTCACTGGTTGCCTCCCATGTGGTGCCCAGTACTGCCAGACATAACAAAGAATGCGCGTGTTAGCTAGAAGTCTTCTGGTAACCCATGTGCATGTGAAAAATCATTATGAGACAACAACACTCCATCCTGAAACAAGTAACAAGGAACCCACCCTCAGTACCCCCTCACACATCCAAGGGCTTAGCCTATGTGCCGTCAGTGTGACTGAAGATGTGAGGAGACTGAACAGTCTTTTTTTGGTGCACATGGCACCATAAAACCAGTATATCTCATTGCTATCCTCCAATAGGTCAGGGTTATACGCAGTAAAAGGAAGCCTGTTGGGGATACAGCTACACTACTAGAGGCTTACTTTACAATGACCCCCTCCCCATCCAACCTAGCATGATGTTTAACAATCTAAACACCCATGGCAGCACTATAATCAGCAAGTTCAGATATTGGTACAGCAGGTGCAGCAACATGACCATCTTTGCCAGTGCCAAGAGTCCCGCCACTGACAGGGGCAGTGTGATCCAGAGTCTGATATGGGATTGCAGTGAGTTGATTGTGTGGATGAGGTTACCCTCCAGGAGGTCCTGAGTTTTGTGATAGATTTGATTGCCTAGGTACCGGAACATGTGTGGCGCTATCTGAATAGGTGTTGTTCCAAGCTGCAGTGTAGGTTCTGTATATGTGGCAGCAAAGGAGAATGCACATGATTTCGCTGCATTTACATGGAGTCCCAATAGCTCCCCAAATACAGTCAGCAACTGGGCTACTCTATTGAGTCCCTCATGGATGTTTTTAAAATATAGTACCATGTAATCGGCACAGAAGGACACTGAATGTATTGTGCGGTCTCTGGGATCCCCCACTCCCCAGCATGCTGACAAATCTGTTGGGCGATAGGTTCAATGGGCAGTATAAATAGGAGCAGCAAAAAGGGGAAGCCCTGCTGAATTCCATGTGATATAATCAGAGATGTAAGGCCATGTCCAGGCCCTGGCCCTGGGTGCCCTGCTTAACAGTTGCACCCTCTAAATGTTTCCTGGGGGTATTTCGTATCTGGCCATCGTAGCTATCATGAAGTCCCTCCCCAGGGTGCCAAAGGCCTGACAGATATCCAGGGACAGACAGACAGCAAATGGCTACTACTCTTGAGCGGCATCCATTATATGAAACAAGTGATGGATATTTAGGGAGGTGCTACGTCGAGGAACAAAGCCAGTGTGCAATAACCTCTGGTGCAACAGGAGCAGCTTACAAACTAGGATTTTACTTAGGGTTTTATATTCCATGTTCAACAATGACATTGGTCTATGCATACGAGGTGAGCTCTGTGGGTGGCTTGCCGGGCTTCAGTAACTTGCGTTTCAGGCGTGTGAGGTCCTGCAAGACCTCTCTTCTGGCCCCCACTACAGCCCCAACGGATGTGCCTCTGACCACCACCTCTAAGGCCTCCCACTCCACTAAAGGAGAGGAGGCCATACCAGAATTTTCAGACAAATATGTATCAATGCAGATGGCCATTGTTTCCATCTTCAAGCAATGCTCGCCGCAGAAGCCAGGTGGGAATTGGGGCAGGAACTCGGCCCTATCAAAGCGTTGTCTCTAGGGGATTGTGGCAGGATATTGTCTTCCCTAAATAAGTGGCATGTGTAATGCTAGAAAGCAGGTGTGTATTGCAGAGAAACCGATCAAGGTGGGAATGTAGTGTGTGGGGGGAGAATAAAATGAGTATTTCCTAATTTCTGAGTTGAGGCTGTACCATATATCAGAGAGATTCCAACCCTCTAGCCCCTGTCTCAGTGTTTTCACCTGTCGCACGGGGACTGTGCCGGGTAAGGGGGGTGGATGTGAGCGGTTGAGTGTCATGTCCAGAACTGAGTTAAAATCCCCACCTGTTACTCACAAGTATGATGTCCAGTCTGCCCACACTGAAAGGTGTGCTAAGAACAAATCCTGTTTCATATATATATATATTAAAATCAATAAATCTATAAATCTTGGGTAACAAAATACCTAAAGATGCATGCAGTGTCCCAGAGGAGTAGAAGATGTAAATCGCTGCAGCGACGTAGAGACATGCACAGTAGCAGGTACTGAATTCTTTCTTTGGTTATTATCTCTGCCCATTTCATTTGAAAGGTTGTTGCACATGAAATTGGGATGTTTTTTGTGGGTTTTTTTTTTTTGTAAAAGGTAATAGTTACACACAAACTTTCACTGATCTTGAACAGTCAGTGCACGTGGAAGGCAGAGAGCCAGCGAGGAAGGAAAGCAGAGAGCCAGTGAGGACCCAGCTCCCTGAGGGT
Organism: Pleurodeles waltl; assembly: GCF_031143425.1. NCBI lineage: Eukaryota > Metazoa > Chordata > Amphibia > Caudata > Salamandridae > Pleurodeles > Pleurodeles waltl. The sequence goes on from NC_090445.1 coordinate 1,422,236,932, forward strand.
GCACAAAACGTTCGAGGAGTCAGATGCCTGCTGGAGCATAGGAACTATGTGATTTTGTTTGCAGACGTGATAGAGGGTCTTTGAAATGGCTGTTTCTGTAGAGTTCATGAGGTATCTGAGAAATCACCTCAATGGATGAACAAGGAGTCTGTGAAGGACCAGATCCATGAGACGTCAGAGTATGTGAAGGTCTAGCTCCGAAGAAATACAGCATCTGGGAGGGGCCAGCTCCCTGACAGAAAACAAGATTTGTAAATGGCATCGCCTAAAAATGACAAAGGCTCTGTGAGGGGCCCACTCTCACGTGACATTGGATCTGGGTCAGTGAAGGGGGCAGCTCCCTAAGAGGATGCTGCATTGGTCAGGAGGCCAACTCTAAATTTGTAAGCAAACTTGCCTTTCTAATTGGCATATACACTCTTGTTTATCCCTGCCCACTCCGTCCTTGGGGCTGAGACAGGCACTGTATATACACGCATACACCCACTCGCAGACACCCATTTCTAGATGCCTCGTTAGGCCCCCTCACGCTCCCTGGTCAGTCCAGTCCCGGCCTTGAATTCTCGGCAGCCCTTTACCTAGACATTAAAAGTTGCCACAAGACCTTTGACACCATCCTTTGATGTCTGTAATCCATATCCCAAAACGTCCACAGCAATAGATCTCTCTTGCCCTTAACTTTGAACTCCACCTACCCCTAACCCTTTATAGCACTAGAGAGTACTTTTTAAACATTTTTTCATTTTACTGAAAAGTAAAAAAAACAAGCTTACAACGTGGAATTTATACAGATATATACAGTGGACATAATTTTCACATCACCTTGTGCCTCTACTGTCCATACGTGATCCCTGACGCAATGTCACACCCTTGTACACACATAGAGCACCCTCTGATTCATTGAACGTGCTCCTGCTAAAAACCCTTTCTCCCTTACACAAAAAATAACTCCACTGCCCTACCTGGGATACTTCCCCACTTTACAGCTTCTCAGGAAACGTGCATGTGAAAATACTGGCTTGTGGGTGGGTTGTATGCAGTGCTTAATTTGTGCTTGTTGTTGGACAGCCACTTATTTTTGATTTTTCTGCCTCTAGCATTTACAGCGAGAAAAAGACATGGATGGGACAGACGGAGGAAGAGAAAAACGAAAAAGCATCACAATGGGACAAATCAGAAATCTTCAAGAGTGTGAGCTGAAGGGGTAGGGAGTGGATGTAAATGGATTAAAGAGGCCCGAGATGCCTTCAGGATTACTCTGCCTCAATATTCCGTGTTCGCACATTTAATTGCAGCAGCCGCGTGTTTAAGAGGAGGGCTTTGGGTACCGGTACGTTTTTATTTACAGATTAAGCACCGGTTGTATGTTGTAGTACAAGGTTGTAGATCTTGAAGTGTACAATTGAGTCTGTAAAGTTGTGAGGGAAGGCGAGAGTATTTCACAATCTGTTGGGCCATGAGTTCGTTTAGGATGGATATGGAAATGTAAACAGTTGGGACTGGCCCGAGGGTCAGCAGGCCTGTCCTGAGCAGTGGCATAACAAGCAGTGGTGTAGCAATAGATCCATGGGGCCGAATGCAGTCTGGGAAAATGGCCCATTTGACTACTGTTGGGATGGTAAAACACAGTAAATATTCAGGGTTCAGCGTGCCCCTAATCCCTCTGGGCCCCAGTGCCACTGCACCAGCTACACTATTGATAGCTATGACCACTGATAGCAAATGTCGCAGGGGCCATAAATCAAGCAAGGTAAATTGGTCTCCGATCGCAGGGCTTGGTAATAAACAACAGCTTTAACGCAAATTCCCTGAGCCTGGTGCCACTGCACCTGCTGCACTACTGATAGCTTTGTCCGTGGCAGAGTTATGTGCCGGGCGTGAAGGCTGCGAACACCTCAGACTGACTGCCATCTCCTTTCTTTAATTCCATCCTGCAATAAAGCCGATTCATTTGATTTTTAAACATCTCTTCAATCTGGCAGCACAAAGTGTGTTGTGCCTCACATTGCTTTGTTCTTTCAAAGCTGACTTCCGGGGTGGCAGAATGTATTCTCATTGTCTCTGTGATTGGTGGTGCTCAGCCTGCCTGCATCACCTGCCCACTGCTTTCAATCACACATATAGTGAAAGTGGGGTGAGCATAGCTGCATCTTGGATGCACGAGGTACCGTTGTAAAATAGGGGCAGGCCTGCACATATAAGGGTGCAGCAGTAGCAGAATTACTGCACGCCTGCTGCTGTTTATTTTTCCAGGGGCGACATCTCTGTTAGGGCGGAGGAGGGTCGCCTCTCTCCCCTCCCCCCAATCAGCGGCAGCTGCAAAACCTTTAAAAGTAAACAATAATAAACTTTGTTTATTATCAGTTTCTTTTAAAGGGGCATGGCCACGGGGTGACGGGACTCCCCCTCAGAGCGCCTGTGTCTTTGGCCAGCCAACTCAGGTCGGCTAAACACACATGCGCAATAGGCTCTCTCCAGCCCAGCAACTGTGTTGCTGGGCTGGAGAGAACCTGCATAAGGTCCCTGTCTGCATGGGAGCGTCCTGGCTGGGCGCTCCCAGCCAATCCAGATGCTGCTTTGAGCAGCGTCAGAATTGGCCGCAGTGCAGGCTTGGAGCCTGTGCCTGCAGCAGGTTGATGCAGAGGAGACAGAGGAGCGGGGCGGCCTGCGTGCAGGTAAGTTTATTTTTCAATTTTTTAATTTTATGATTATTTCCCCCATAGTGAACCCCACTGCTTACCCTCCCGCGCGCCGCCCTGCCCTCTTTAACACCCGCAAGCCACAACTGTTTTTGACACCTGTTCCAGAGCAGATGAGCCTCAGCCAGCCTGTCTACTCAATACTTACATTTTTCAGTTTCTTTATTTAATGGCTTGGCTGCATTTCAGCAGGTGCTAGGTGCCCCCCCCTGACATGAAAGAAGTGGGTGTCCCCTGGCCTGGTCTGCGAGAGCACTAAAATTAGGCAGAAATGGGGAAACTATATGACGTAAACCAGGAACAAATTATGTCTGGATACTGACTGCCCATTCCGGCCTGTTTTAAATTAAAATTTGATGGTGCAATGCAATAATTACAGCCAGAAATAGTAATTCCAGTCTTGTTCATTCCGGACCTCCCTGTACGTCTCTACTCGTAATCAGGGCCATTACATGAAATATTTAGTACGTACATTTGCAGACTCCGACATCCGGTATTTGCACAAGCCCCGTTCCAATCACTGCCGCGCATCTAGTCCTATGGTCACAGTAGCCGAGTTCCCAGTTGTTGCCGCCACAAACCTCCCATTCCTGCCTGGCACAGTGTCTGCAGCAACCGCATGGATCTATCGCCCAATTGCCCGGGCAAGGAGTTGACTCAGGAAGGCATCTGCTTTTGTCACACTCTGTACAGTTGTAGGCCTTCACATATCGAAGCACAACAAAGCACACAAGTCCAAATAATACTCTGAAACCCATTGTTCTGTGCAGCAGTCGATTCTAAAACAAAATGAGCCAAGGTAGCTGTTTTATATACTCGCAAACAAGATTGTGTAACACTTTTCTGAACTAGACTCAGTTACCTTTGGTTACTCACGACGTCACTTTTGTTTGAGAAAGAATGGATAAAGAGCATATTTACACGGACTAGTTAAACAGAGCGTTGACTTCACGGACATCATCTGGGCACTATTTTTCTTAAGCGCACACTTTGGACATTTGAGTGCCATATTTCTGCGCAGCACAGTCCTCGGCCAGAATGTTTTCTTAAAATGTGGTTACAAGTTAGATTAAAATGTATTTAACTCTAATTCCCTTTATTGGCTTTAACGATGTTAATGCAAGCACTCTTCATCAATTTGAGGCAGTTCGCGGTTAGGCCCTCATAACTTTTTGTCCACATAAGCTACCCACACCGAATTTGCGCCCATTTTTTTCCAACATGTAGATTCTTGAGGTACCCAGAGTTTGTGGGTTTCCCTGGAGGAGACCAAGAAATTAGCCAAAATACAGCGAAAATTTCGTTTTTTAAATAAAAATGGGAATAAAGGGCTGCAGAAGAAGGCTTGCGTTTTTTTCTCCTGAAAATGGAATCAACAAAGGGGTACAGTGCTAAAATCACCATCTTCCCAGCTTTCAGAAACACACAGACTTGAATCAGGAAACCACATTTTTCAACACAATTTTGGCATTTAACTGGGACATACCCCATTTTTACTATTTTTTGTGCTTTTAGCCTTCTTCCAAGTAGGGACAGAAATGGGTGTGAAACCAATGCTGGATACCGGAAAGCTAAACATTTCTGAAAAGTAGACAAAATTCTGAATTCACCAGGAGGTCATTTGTGTAGATCCTACAAGGTTTTCCTACAGAAAATAACAGCTAAAACACAAAAATATTGAAATTGAGGTGAAAAGTGCCTAGCTGTGGATTTTGGCCTCCAGCTCAGCTGACACCTAGGGAAACCTACCAAACCTGTGCATTTTTTAAAACTAGAGACCTAGGGGAATCCAAGAAGGGGTGACTTGTGGGGCTCCTAACAGGTTCTGTTACCCAGAATGCTTTGCAAACCTCATAATTTGGCAAAAAAAAAACACTTTTTTCTTGCATTTCGGTGACAGAAAGTTCTGGAATCCAAGAGGAGCAACAAATTTCCTTCCACCTAGTCTTCCCCCAAGTCTCCCGATAAAAATGATACCACACTTGTGAGGGTAGGCTTACTGCCCGCAACGTGAAATGCCCCAAAACATAGCATGGACACATCACAAATTCCCAAAGAAAACAGAGCTGATTTTTGCAAAGTTCCTAGCTGTGGATTTTGGCCTCTAGCATAGCTGGCACCTAGGGAAACCTAGCAAACCTGCGCATTTTTGGAAACTAGACAACTAGGTAAATCCAAGATGGGGTGACTTGTTGGGCTCTCACCAGGTTATGTTACCCAGAATCCTTCGCAAACCTCAAAATGTTGTAAAAAAAAACACCTTTTCTTCACATTTCGGTGACAGAAAGTTCTGGGATCCAAGAGGAGCCACAAATTTCCTTCCACCCAGCATTCCCCCAAGTCTCCCAATAAAAATGGTACCTCACTTGTGTAGGTAGAGCTAGTGAAAGGAAATGCCTCAAAGCACTATGTGGACACAACAAAATTATCAAATATAATACTACGTGTTTTTGCAGGGGGCACCTCCATTTTTGATCATGGGGTCAGCAGCCATATAGGGCAACCTACCAAACCCAAACATTTCTGAAAACTAGACACCCTAGGAAGTCCAGGGAGATGTGACTCGCGCAGATCCCCCAGAGTTTTCTTGCCCAGAATCCTCATCTAACCTCAAATTTAGCTAAAAAAATCAAAATTTCCCCAAATTTCTGTGTGGGATCACCGCACAGGGACACATTTTCTACCACCCAACGTTCCCCTCAGTCTACCAGTAAAAATGATACCTCACTTGTGTCGGTGAGCCAAGTGCCTGTGACAGGGAAGAACCTCAGTCGAAATTGAGGCGGAACCAAAGCGGGTCCAAAAGGGCAGTGTGAAAAAAACACATTTTTAGGCTGACAAGTGGGGCAGATTTGTTATCAGTATAGATGCGACAATGCTGGGGAGTAGGAATTTTGTTGATTTCCGCAGATTCCGGAAGGTTCCATCACAAAAATGTGTCACAAATGTGTGATTACCAGCAAAGTTGGAGGTTTGCAGGGCATTCTGGGTAAGAAAATGGTGCCGGGTGCATGTGAAGCACACCACCCTGGACTCACCCAGATGTTTAGTTTTCAGATGTGTCTTGTGGATTTTTCTATATGACAGCATCCCAAAGTCCAAAACGTGCAGCCCTCACCATTCCAAGTGGGACGATTTTGAGAGTTAGACAAGCTCTCATGGCCAAAATGTAAAACCAAAACCCCAAATAATGAAATGTCCTCTTGCTTGCCATGGATAAGATGTTTTAGTGTGTGGGGGAGAGCTGAAAGACTGTTACCCCCTTCAGTTGGGGTGGGGGCATAACTAGGCCCATACTGGTTGGCACCCACCACCCCACATTTTTTTTTTTTTTTTGTAATTCCCTGGCATCTAGTAGCTTTTTGGCCCCCCGGGAATGGATCATGGGTAATTGCCCCATCTGGCCACCATTTATTTGGGGTGGGGGAATGGCCATACCCCCACCTTCTTTTTTTTTTTTTAAATCTTCCATGGTAGGCTTTCTGCCACCCATTGGGAGCAGATGGGCCTTCCAAAAATAGGCATCCAAGGTGGGCAGATATGGCCAACATATGGCCCCATGGGGAGCGACCCTTGCCCAAGGGGCTGCCCCCCGAAACAAAACACACACATATACACACACCAATCCCTAAGTGGTTTCTGCCCCCCTGAAGGCAGATCAGCCTAATTGAAATAGTCCAATCTGCTTCCAAGGGGGGCAGAAATGACCTAAAAAAAATTTGCCCCCGGGGTCGTTCCCCTCGCGTGAGATTGACGCGAAAAAATAAAAATCCCTGGTGTCTAGTGGTTTCTGCCTCCCATGGGGGCAGATTGTCCTAATTAAAATAGGGCAATCATCCCCCAAGGGGGGTAGGAACCCCTAAAGAGATTTTTCCCCCCAGGGGAGCGACCCTTGCTTTGGGGGTCGCTCCCCTCGCGTGAGATTGACACGAAAAAATAAAAATCCCTCAAGCCTAGTGGTTTCTGCCCCTCATGGGGGCAGATTGCCCTAATAAAAATAGGCCAATCCTCCCCCAAGGGGGGCAGAAACCCTTAAAATAAATTTGCCACCCAGGGGAATGACCCTTGCCTAAGGGGTCGCTCCCCTCGCGTGAGATTGATGCGGAAAAATGAAAATCCCTGGTGTCTAGTGGTTTCTGCCCCCCCCCCATGGGGGCAGATTGCCCTGATAAAAATAGACCAATCTTCCCCCAAGGGGGGCAGAAACCCCTAAAAAGATTTTTTCCCCCAGGGGAGAGACCCTTGCCTAAGGGGTCGCTCCCCTTGCGTGAAATTGACAAAACAGTTCACGATCGGGCAGCAGAAAAGCTGAGAGGGACATCAAAGGAAAGGAAAGGCCTTTCCTTTCCTTTGATGCCTCTCTCGCCCCCTCCATGTGATCAGAAGAGAAATACTTTTGCATTTCTCTTCCAATCCGCCTGGGCAGCCTCTGATGAGGTCAGCACGCAATCGCGTGCTGATGTCATCAGATGCCAAGGAGGGGGCCAGGGGGTGGGGTGGAAGGGGAAGCGATTCTCCATCCATCCTTGCCCAGGGAAGGGGGGTGCTTGGCCATTGGGGGGGGCTAGCTTTTAGGCCAATCTTTATTGATTGAGAAAAAGGCTATTAGCAGCATCCTCTGCGTTCACAATCCCTCTTATATAGGCTTTCAATAAATCCCAAACAATACTGGGAGTGGCTGACCTGTGGTTCCCACTGAGAAATCCTCTTAGCTCCTCTTTACAGATCTGAACCCATCCTTCCTCTTGAACGTGTTGTTTATTAAATATCCACCTTGTAGGTCAAAAAGTGTCCCTTTCCAGCAATACCTCCAAAATGAGGGTTGCATTTTCTGAGAAACCACTATAAAGTGACCACTGGCCCTAAAAGTTCAATGATTTTATTAACAAGAAAAAATCAGTCCGAGAAGGACTATTAAATCAGCTAGAGAAGCATGTATAATCTCTCTTAGTTGGAAAAGTGATCCTCCAGGGATCAGACAGTGTCAACAATCTCAGATAGGTCTGAAAAACATTTGCAACTCTGGGTTTTAACTGTTTCTTCCCTTTTACTGAGGAGTCCGTATGCGGATCTTGGAGGAAATTAAAACCCCCACCAATAATGATTTCACCCGGTACTTGTAATAGGGATTGAAAAAGTTCCTTGTACGGCCCAGGGTCATCTTCCACCAGGGCGTAAAACCTTACAAACGCAAGTTTTTTAGAAAACACAGAGCAGCTCACCCAACTCAAACCCCCAATTTGATCGCTAACAAAGTCTAGCGCCTGAGCCCCAAGCCCTTTAGCCAAGAAAAACTGCGGTGTCTGATGAGCTGCTTGAGCCGTTGGACTCCCTTATATTCTAGCCAGTTTTGAATCATGGAAAATTCCCCATATTTTTTGGCTGAAATGTGGGTCTCTTGTAGTAAGACTACCGAAAGATTTTCAGCTTTAACCCATGCTTCAATTGCGTCCCTCTCTGCGTTCAATCCTACCATTCAAGCAGATAGACACTAAAAAGGTATGTTTCAGGGGTAACGATCAAGAATGGGAGTAGGCCTACAATACAAAGCACGTAAAGGGAGGCTGCCATACAAAACAAAAGCCAATAGCCTAGTTTATTCCCCCCCGCTGCTCCCCCACTCTGTGCACCCCAGGGTCCCCCTCTCCCTTGGTAGTCTAAACCTGAGGCCCTCTCGCCTGGGAACTTGGTGGCTCTTCCCTACCCTCACCTCCTTTAAGTGACCCTGCTTCAACCTACCTCTCCCAGAAACCCCAAAAAGGTGCCTTGACATGGCACCCTAATCACAGAGAGGAATTAGTATACTGTATTTGTGATGCTCTATGCTATGAGCGTGCCACAAACGTCCTCCTTATACCACCCACAGCCATAGTTACTTATTCTGCTACCCAGACCCTCCCATTGTTATTTTGTATTGAAAACAAGAGGACTTTGGCTGTGTCAACCGTGTGTAATATGTTTGACAGACACTTAACAAATCGTTAAGGTTTTGATTGTTGCAAAAGACCTGCTGGGGCCCCAGCTTTTTGAAAATCAGGGATCAACTCCTTAAGTTCACGCCTCCTCCGAGCTGCAAATGCAGATATATCTGAATTTGTTTTTTAAATGTATAGTGACCAGGAATCTGGTATGCCTTAGCTTTAAATGCCTGTGAAAGAATGCGCTCTTTTGTACGATAGTCCACAAAATTCACCAGAATCGACAGAGGATATTTTGCGCTGGGAGCCTGAACTGCAGGATCTCAATGAGCTTAGGTTATTGTAAGGTCCAGAATTCTATCTACTGATTCTGGAAGGACATGCTGGCTTATAAAGTCTGAGATTAATTTAATAACAGTCTGCCATTTTCACTGTATTCCGACACCCCAATAAACCTTAGGTTAGATCTGTGTTATTGATTTTCACATCATCCATCCGAATCTGAAAGTCCATCAGTTCTGATTGACATTTGGAGACTTACATTTCCAGGTGGGTCCCCCATTTTCCAAATCTGATATCTGCTGCTCTACCTTGTTGACACGGGTGCTTAGTAACTGCATGTTGCTACTTATAAGATTTAGTTGTGCTTCAGTCTTTCGATTTGCATCTTTTTGTGACAATTTTAAGGTTTTGAGCTCGCTCAAGATTTGAAGAAGCAAACTGTCTGTTGGCGTATCAGCATTTTCTTCTTTTTCACTTTCCTTCCGGTTTTGATTACTTGACTGGGAATACCCCAGACCCGCATGTGGATGGATAGCCGCATTGCTAACATCCTGCTGTGGCAGGCGATTTTCCATCAGAGGGTGTAGTTGATGCCATACCAGAGGATATGAAGGGGTCTGAGCAGCGCTGGGTATTAGGTAGAGAGCTGCCTGTAAAAGGCACTGAATTATGTCGATACTGCCTGCCTGCCTGTATAGAAAGTACCTTTGGAACAGGGATGTGATCTATCTATTTTAGGCAGAAGAGGCTGTATTCTGTTATCTGCTTTTAAAAAAATGCAAGAAAAATGTAAGCAGATGGAACAAGAAAACCAGCAATTAGAGAGGCAGCCGGATAAACGTAAAAATAATGTAAACATGCTGTCATGTCAGAATAAGTTATTGCAAGATAAGGCCGATATAGCAGCTGTCAAAGTGGCTCAACACAAGTATCAGAAGGGATAAAATCAATCAAAAGAAAGTTAATTTAGCTATTGCTAAAGCACGGTTAGACTGTGACTGTGAAAAATTGGATTTCAATATCCGGGACTCTACTGATTTTTCGAATTCCAGTTATGAAAAAATTTAAAAAGGTTGGGGCCAGCATGAGCCAGATGAGTCCACAGTGGTTCATCCACAGCCAATATTTAGATGGAGGATACAGGACACTCCACAGAACCCGGGAGGAATTGAGTTCACTCTCCAGATGATTACACACAGCAAAAAGTCAATGATATTATAGACAGATTCTAACAGAAATCTGGGGAAGCATTACTTACGTGGATAGTGAGGTTGTTTGACACGGGTGCCCCTGAGATTCAAGGAGGTTTTGTACTCTTAGCACTGACCCATAATACAATAACAACTTAGAAGTTATGGGAATCAAGGAGCAACTAATTTGTTGCATTTGGCAGTTATAGGATATAGTCAGAAATATGGTACTGAATCAGACTGGCCACCAAATAATAAGCCTTGGTACACATTTAGAGATGATATACAAAGAATTAAAGAAGAAAGTATGAAAACTGATATTCTCTTGGATGAAGCTCACAATTTGTTAGATGCTCCATTGACAATTTCAGTAAGAAATAAAATTATTCACCTTGCTCCCTCAGCTTACAAGCAGGCAATAATGACTCTTCTAATTAATCAGACAGAGCAGGCATTTAAAGAAGTGTAGAAGCAGTTCGCAAGTTAGGAGAGCTTGGCGACTGGAAGAAACCTGAGAGAGCCTCGAGGTCTGACGGTCACACAGATAATAACAGAGTATCTTGGAGAGACATGGCTATGGCATTACTGAAGGATGGTGTCAACAAGGAGCAGATTGATGGGATAGATACCAAAAGCTTGTGGGAGATGTACAGTAAGAGAGGGCTGGACAGAAGGGGGCGTGCCAAGCTGCCAAACATGGCGGACGCGAGCTTCTAGAGCTCCGCACCGCGTCCGGATAATCCGACTCAATTAGGGGTGAGCGGGGACATCCCACTTCCCCGAAACTCGAATCGAAGCAGGGGAGGCTTGAGGACCCGAATGCGCCGAGAGGGACCCTCGGCACCCTACGGAGGTGAAACGGCACGGCGGCCCGAGGGCCGGATCGGAAGTTGGAGCCCTGAGTCCTGTGCCTCGACACCCGAGGAGCTCCCTAAGTATGTACAGAGGTGGCCTTGCGACCGCGCGGGCCGCACCCGGCCCCTGAGCCGTGAGTTGGAGCGGCTACGGGAGGGAAGCGGTGCGCGCCAACGGGGTTCCCCTGGCCGCACGGACTCCATCCGGAGCCCTAGAATTGGAACGAGCCCTGGGGACTTGAAGTCCAGGGCCCGCCGGGAGTGGCCCCCCTAGCGCCCTGCAGCAACGAAGTAGTGCTGCATTCCCGGGGGCCGCAAGAAGAAATTGAAGCGGTCCTTCGACTACACGGGCCACGCCCGGATCCTAGGCCGCGAGTCGAGGCGGCACGCGGTCGCGCGGGCAGCGCTTGGAGGCCCGGGATCGGAGCGGGGCGACCGGGAAGGAGAGAGCGGAAACCTGCCGGCCTGCAGCAGGGAAATAACACTCCGACTCCGAGGGCCGCACCGGAGGCGGGTGCTTCGAGCACTTGAGGAGCTGGGAGCTCCCTAGGAAAAAGAAGAACCTGGGGCGACCTTGCGACTGCGCGGGCCGCGACCGGACCACGAGACACAGTGGCCTCCAGGTGAGGGGCGGCTCGCGCTGAGAGAACAAACGTGTCCGCGCAGGCCGCGATCTGGGGCTGGGAATCAGAACAAGGCGGCTGGGGAGGAGGGGACGCCTGGGGCGGCCTGGGCACTGTGCTTGGGCTGTTCCCCACCGGCCGCAGACTGCATGTGAGAGGCAGATACAAGCTTGGGCAACCAGAGAAGACGAGCACCCCTCGGCGGTGACCTGTTGTCCATCTGCACCAATGGCATTAGTTATGTTTTGGTTTTGCCGGCCGATACTTGCTGAATCCTTTACACCTAGCGGAAAAAGGGAAAATAATGACGAGTCCCAACTCGAAGGGGCAGGGCAGGGAGATATGTCAGACAATCCAGTGTTTCCATTATGGCCACATACACAACAGTCACCTAGAACGTGAGAGGTATTCACACCCCCAAGCGGCGATCTGCTATTTACTCCTATCTTAAGTGTCACTCAATCCACATAGCTCTCCTACAGGAGACACACATAAGGAGCCTCGAGGTCCCCCGACTGCGCCGGCGCTGGAGAGGAAAATTATATGCGACAGGACACTCAGCATACGCTAAAGGTGCGCTAATTTGGATTAGAGCTGGCACCCCCTTTAAGGTAGAGGAGCAGGTTGTGGACCCACAGGGCAGATTTGTGCTAGTTAGAGGAAAACATGCAGGTCATATGGTTGTACTGGGATCAATATATGCCCCATACACAGACCAAACTGCTTTTCTTCACGGGCTTTCCCACCAATTAGCGGGTTGGAGTGGCCTTCCATGGCTCCTTGGGGGTGACTACAATAGTGTACTCGACGTGACAATGGACCGTTCCTACCCCCGCTGCCTACATCACCAGTGGTAGCAGCCTCAAAGGGCCTGGTAAACTGGACCCAACAATGGCAACTGGTAGATGTGTGGAGAGAGCGACATAAGATGGACAGGGTTTACTCCTTTTACTCTGCACCGCACTCCCTGCACGTACGCCTAGACAGAATACTTTGCACCATGAGATTTGCCTCGGTAGTGGTGGATTCGGAATACTTAGGGCGCACACATTCTGACCACAATCCCCTGATTGCACGATTGTGCTGGGGTTCCCCCCGCGCGGCTATTCCCACATGGAAGTTGAGATCGGAGCTGCTGGAAGATTCTGCTTTTCGAGCATCGTTAGGCGTTGTAATCCCAGAATTTTTCGAACAAAATGACGGCATGGCCTCGTCGGGTTTGATAGAATGGGACGCATTTAAGGTCTTCATACGAGGACACTGTCTGAGCACCCAATGCAACCTGCGCCACTCTGTTGAACGGGAACTGACCAAAGTAGAGCGGGATCTACTACAACCAGAGAGGGAAGCAATTAACAACCAGCCAGATCATTCGAGACTATCAGCAATACGCGCCGTGCACCTGTCACTGCTAGAGCGTCTGCGTTGCTTAAATTACTCTGCACACTCTGCAAGAACTCATACATCAGCTGATAAGGCAGGCAAGCTCCTGGCCTGGCTGATTCGACAGGACTACGAGAGGAAACCAATATTGGAAATCCTCTCACAAACAGGGGAACTACTATACACGCCCCAGGAGATACAAACTGAATTTGCGAGGCACTACGAGGCACTCTATGCCTCGAGGGCAACTCCTGGCGGCAACTCCGGCGTAGAATTCCTTGCCGGAGTAGAACTCCTGCACATAGAGGACGAACAAGCCGAAGCCCTTGAGGCACCCCTAGACCTTGAAGAAATTCGATCTAGTATCCGCGAGCTCGCATCTGGCAAAACACCAGGCCCAGACGGACTCCCAGTTGACTTTTATAAGGCCTTCGCGGTGCAACTGGCGCCCAAATTACTTGAACTTTACGAGACAGCTGAACGAGAAGGCTATCTCTCGGCCACTCAGAGAGAAGCACTGCTGGTTTCCCTTCCTAAACCTGGAGGGGACCCGGCAGACATGGGTTCATATAGATCATTGGCAATGTTGAATACTGATTATAAAATATTAGCCAAATTACTGGTGACGCCCCTTGCACCGGCTGTACCAGGTCTGATACACTTGGACCAGAACGGATTCGTCCCGGCTAGAGATACCTCCCACAACATCAGAAGGTTATTCCGAGCTATGCAATATGCGAAACGCGACTGGCCACGAGCGGGCTGTCTCGTTTTAGACCTGGAAAAGGCCTTTGACTCCTTGGAGTGGCCCTATTTGTTCAGAGTCCTTCGGCAATTCGGTGTAGGTCCATTCTTCACTCGCCTGACTAAGTTACTATACACCAAACCACTAGTCCGAGTGAGGCTGGGGTCTGCGATATCGGAACCAATTCGAGTGAGCAGGGGTACGAGACAGGGTTGCCCCCTTTCACCATTGCTGTTCTCACTCGCTATGGAGCCCTTGTCAATAGCCATGCGCAGAGCGGGAGGTGACTGGGGTATTCCGTTAGGAGATGATACTCACATAATCTCACTGTTCCCGACGACCTTCTTCTATACTTCCGAGACATCACGCGAATCCCTCCCGAGGCTGGCTCACTTCTACAACAATTTGCCCTTTCATCTGGCCTGAGAGTCAATTGGTCTAAATCCTGCCTCTTTCCCTTCGACCCGGGACTCTCTGATCCGGGACTTATTATTGCCGGAAATCCCGTCCCATGGCAACCCCATACATTCAGATACTTGGGTATTCGAGTATACCACCGTGAGGAAGACATATTTGAGGGCAACCTTGTAAGGGCTGTATCCTCGGTTAAATCCCAAATGGTCTTCTGGAAAACACTACCGCTGTCAGTAGCAGGCAGGATAGCACTCCTGAAAATGGTGGTCCTGCCCGACTTGTATACTTCTTCACTAACCTCCCGCACTATATTCCTCCTGGTTTCTTCAGGGCTCTGGAGACAGAACTGAGGGAATTAATTTGGAATGGTGGCCGCTGTAGAGTTGCTTTAAAGAAACTGTACCTGCCACCAGATAAGGGCGGACTAGCAGTTCCTAACCTGGAACAATACTACCTAGCGGCTCAGCTCCAGTGGATAGCCAGATGGCTGGTGGATCTTCAACACGTGGACACGGCATCAGAGAGCAGACCCTGGTCACTCCAACAGATACAACATTTATTCCAACCACTCACGCAGGCGCAAACCCCCCGACAACTCTTTCTTAGGGTGGCCCACAAATGTTTCCGTTGCTCACTTCGTCTTAGGCACACCAAGAGGCACCAGAATCACATCAGAATCCGAACTGCGTACATGGCACGAAATAGAAATATACACACTGGGTGATCTATACGAAGAATCCCAACTGCTCCCCTTTGCCAGGCTTCAGGAGATGGGACTACCACCAGGCCAATTTTTACTGCACTGCTCCCTGATAGGGGCAATGAGATCCAAATTGGGTGACATCTCTGTGGCTCCCCCCACTCACTTACTGATTCAATACCTACAGGTGATGGGCCGAGGGCATCATCTGATTAGCTGGCTAGCAGATGCTTTGAGATCCCAAACTGCCCTTGAAAACGAAACGCTACGTATGGCATGGGAAACAGACTCAGGCGATTCAATTACACTATCACAGTGGAAGGCCGCCCTTTCAGGCCGCCTTAACGTGCCTCGCAATTCCCGATTCCGCTTAATCCAATATTACATAGTGCACAGAGCCTACCTCACACCGGCTCGAGTGAATAGATACTTTGCTCGCAGATATGCGGCCTGCCCCAGATGCCACGAGATTGGAGCAGACCTGCTACACATGCTCTGGTCCTGTCCTGCCTTGGGCTCCTACTGGAGAGCAGTAAAGGAAAGCCTATACGACTGCATAACACTACAAATACCCTTTACATGGGAAGCATGTATCCTAGGTTTATTTCCCAGAAGCAAGCAACACAGAGCAGAAGTGCGCTTCGCAGACTTAGGACTCATTGTAGCAAAGCGATTAGTGACCCGCAGATGGAAATCACCAGACCCGCCACCGACACAGGCCTGGAAGCGGTCTCTCGAGGTGTGGGCAGGAGCTGAAGGCACGGCGCTGGCGCAGGAGGTTTTGGGGTTAAGACAGTTTCCATTGTCCGCTAGCTGGGAGGGAATGTTGCTGCGGCTGCGTGATGAGGGAATGCGCCCATCAGAAGAGGGAGTGGAGTAGTGTGAGTGGACGCCCCCCTGACAAGAAAACGCACTGCACGGGGAACTGAATATGAAAAGTTGGCCAGATATACCCTGACACTGGAATTTAAAGTGACAACACCTGCTTGGCCTGATACCTGACCCAGCCCTCCTATTAATAAGCTGATTTGTAACAATATAACCCCACTCCGACTGGGAAATAGTCACATGAGTGTAATCTGCACAAGTGCCATTGCCGGCAATTGTTAAATGTTAACCTTTTTCCCTTATTGCTTTTCCCCTTCCCCCTTACATTCAAAGTTAGCATACATACAAAACTCATGATCCCTTTTTTCTTTTCCTTTTTACCTAATCAAACTGCTCCAATTGAACACAAATACTAGAAATAACTTTAAACCAGCAAACACTGTTATACGAGCAGGTTGATAGACATCAGAAACCTTATGGGGCTTTTACACCTGCAAACATATAAGGGGTCGACAATGATAAAACCCATCAAACAACAGGTACAGCATGGTAAGATAACTGTGGATACCATAACAATGGAAATGTATAACTGAATAACTGCAAATGTATGCCAAATAATATATTGCAGCAATGCATCTTATATACAATACCAGCTATGTAATGGTATAAGAATACCATATTGTATGAAACGGAAACAAATGTAGAAACATGAAGCAATGTAAAGATGAAAATACCAATAAACAGATTTATGGAAAAAAAAGAGAGGGCTGGACAGAAAGGAGGGCAGCACAAAAGTTAACAAGCAAGATAATAAACAAGTGAATCAGGGCCAGCCACAGATGCAGGAGGACAGAAAAGGGAGGGAGAAAAATGTTATTTCATGAGGGAGACTGGAGGAAGATTTGGACAGCGAGTGATTAACTACTGAGAACAGGGAAGGAGAGGAATCTACTCGCAGTTATGAAAACATATATCCAGATCTGACTTGGGAAAAAGTTGACAGGTTTAAATCAAATTAAGAAACAGGCCAAGCTCCGGTACAGGAATGGGCTCATAAAGATAACAGACCCCATGTTGATTTAGAAACACAATAAAAGCACTAAAAGGTATATATTTCAGTGGTAGCAATGAGGTGATTAATTTAAAGCAGTACCATATACCAGGAGAGCATGAGGAAATAAGTGAGACTATACAGGAGTTGATTGAGGCTGGCGTGGTGGCTCCAGTCACCACTGAAAGGAATAATCCTTTGTGGCCCGTGCGCCGACCTGACAAGCCCTATAGAATGACAGTTGATTACCGCAAGTTGAATAAATATAGATCCCCCTTGACTGCTGAGGTCTCCGACACCATCACTATGACTGAAAAAATACAGAAACATAAAGGGACCCGGTATGCAACCATCGATTTTACTAATGCTTTCTTTTCTGTACCATTGGCCCCTGAGAATCAGGATTCTGAAGCAAAGCAGAACAGCATGTCTGCTGGTAGTGGAAGCCTGCTGTCCACAGAAAAACATTTTCCAAACTTAGCACTGCAGACCAACAGATGGAGTTTCTGTCACCTTATCACATTACAATCACATTTTTCACAGTGCAAAGTCAAAATACTAAGGTCCTCATTATGAGTTTGTAGGAATATGGTGGGGCACTTACCATATTTACCACAGTTGGTACATACAATTACCACTCTGTGAGGTATTTCCGAAGTCTGGCAAATACCTCCTTTCCTGAGTTTTGACGAGAAAAATGGGGCATAACGTGGGATCACTTTTTTACGCACCGAATTTTCCATGTTTGCGTTTTTCAGGGAATTTTCCCATGATAAACTGCAGCAAGTTTGAGTTGCCGAAATTTATCAGGGGAAAACTGTGATGTGTCATAATTATCATACAACTAGTACATTTTTGCACATGGATCAGAATTTATCACCTAACTCGCAATGAGGGACTAAGAAGTTGTGGCAATACTTTGCATATTGAAATATAATTGTATATGCATGATATGTGTGAGAGTATCGACTGAGTAAACAAATAGACAAACTAGTAAGTGACTGCAGCAACACTGTGAATGTTCGCATGTTGTGAGGAAGAAGATACAAGGGGTGCATGAATGAATGAATGAGCGAGCAACTGATTTTTTTTCTTAAAGCTCAGGGGTTAATTTGAATTTCAGATTGCTGGAGACTTCCCATAATAATAACACAGGAATGTCTTATATTAGTGGATCCTATATTGCAGGAAGATACTGGTCTGGGCTCAGTGCACAGTCACTGGGCACATAATTCAGGCAGCACGCTTAACAACTGCTATTTAGAGCCCATGTACAACATGCATGACCTGCTTCCCTAATGAACAGGCGTATGCTCTGTCATAGGTCCGGACTAAATAGTAACAAGTAACAAACACATTGGCACATAGTCTCAAACTCTTGGCAACCACATTTCTACTCCAATGTCTACTCATTTTGATTTCTCTCTTCTCCTATCCATACCTTCTCTCTATTCTTCATGTTTACTCTATAGTTCATACTTGTTTTCTTCTCCCTTTCTCACTCAACTCCTGCTACTACTCTCCATTTCTTTCCACTTCTGCTCCTCATGTTTCCATTCTCCTTGTCATTTTACTCTCCCATAATATTCAGTGTCTATATCCTCCATCAAATGCTTTGTATGCACGTCAAATTCACTATTCTCAAGCCTTTATCTTGCCAACCGATTTTCCTTTTTCTTCTGCTCAGTCATCCTTCTTTCCAGTACTTGTTCTTAATATAATTATGCATCTCATTCTTACTTTGGAAAGTTTTGAACATGCGCTCAACCTCTCCAGAGTTAGACCTAACGACTACTCCGCGGAAGGATTCCATGTCTGGCTCAGTGCTGCCCTGGATCTTATAGTCCCCTGAAAGTTAAAAAGGTTACTAGATGTAAGCCCTCTGCACCCTGGTCTTCTGAAAAACTCAGGAGCCTAAAACAAAACTGCTGTGGGCAAAAGCGGAAATGGAGAGCAAACGCAGGCTCTGTTGAAAAAGAGAAGCATAAGGCTCGCCTTGTGCGTTACAAACTAGCCATCAGGATTGCTAAATCACCCTTCTTTGCAAACAAAATGATGGCAGTGAACAACTCCTCTAAATTACTATTTAATGTAGTAAAAGAGTTATCCTCCATCCCAGGGCTCCCTGAAAACAGAGCTGCACTTTACTTTCGGGGAAAAAATCTTGATACCTGCTCAGACTTTAATCAGCTGGCAGAAAATGAGCTTTGTTTTGAGGCCACTTCCAGTTGCTTTCAGCCCAATCAACTCGCAGATCTCACATCCGTTTCCCTCCAACAAACCAAAAAAATACTGCTTAGCATTAAATCCGGATTCCCATCAGATCCTTGTCCTCTGAAGATTGTTCTCCTTGCCTTGAACTTGATTGCCAACGTTTTGCAGTGTGTATTCACTCTCAAGCTGTAATCAGGAAGGTTTCACAGCCTATGGAAAGAAGCAATTGTGACTCCTCTTCTTAAAAGAGCTAACACAGACCCCAAAGACTTGAGAAACCTTTGTCCCATATACCACTACCAGACCCTGTGGATGTACTGGAAAAGTTCATGAATCAGGAACTAATTAAATTCAGACACATAGGGGCCAGATGTAGGTACAAAAAAATTAGCGACTCGCAATTTGCAGACACATAGGCAAATGCAGGTACAATGTCCGTGTACAAATTGCGACTCGCACCCGGAGTCGCAATGCAAATAGCGAGTCCGCTGTCTGCGAGGTCGCTCTTTGCGACCGCGCAAAAAACTGACTCGCAATTTGCGAGTAGGTGTCGCAAATTGCGAGTACCATGTAAATTGATTGCAGGTGCTGCAGAACACTCCAGAAACCACTCCAGAACACTCTGGAAACACTTCCTGGCACATGATTATGACATCACAGCTAGGAAGTTTACTAATACACCTGGGAGGAGGGAGGACCACACCCTTTTTAAACTGCTGAACAGCCAACAGGAGGAACAGCAGCTCCAATGGCAGAAACACCCAGAAAGAGAAAACTGAAATTTTCTGAGAAGGAGCTGGAGGTGCTGACAGAAGAATGCTGTCAGCACTATGATGAACTTTTTGGAAAGGCAGCCCTCAATGTGCCAGACTCAACAAAAAAACAACTCTGGCTGGAAATTCAGGAAAAAGTGAACTCCCTGTGGGTCAGCCACAGGAGTGTGGATGAGAGCAAGAAGAGGTGGTATGACCTCCACTCCCGGACCAAGGAGAGGGTGCCAGAAAGGCTCCAGGAGAAGAGAGGCACAGGAGGGGGACCATCATCCGTACCACCACCCACACCCCAAGAGGAAAGGGTGGAGGAGACCCTGGAGCAGGAGGCAGTTACAGGATTTGGAGATCTGGACACCTCTGAGCCCACTACATCAACCGGTGAGTACCATGTGATATGCCTGTACCCCCATCAATGCCATATCCCCACCCACCATGTACACAGGGGCATGCACAACCAACATAGGCAGTCAGTAGGCAAATGTTTATTAAGAAGTGTGCAACAGATAGTAGACACTGACAGTCTGTTCCCCATGTCCCACAGGTCTCCCACAAGACACCACCACAAGCCACAGCAGCCAGGTGCCAACAGTCAGCCAGTCCCATGAGGAAAGCACAGGAGCTGCCACCACTCCCACCTGCACCACCAACACCATCCCCTTGATGTCTACACCTGCTGCAACAGTGGTTCCGGAGGCTGCGCCAGCAACAGCCAGGAGTGCCACGGAACAGCTCACAGGGCATCCACCGCTGCGCAGGCGACGCAGGTTGAGGAGAGCAGGGCTGCAGGCTGAGTCCGGGCATCCATCCACCACCATGACCGAGGCACAACTGCTCCGTGGTCAGCGCCTGCAGAACCAAATGTTAGGGAGAATTAGTGGGGTTCGGCAAGGCTTTGTTAGGAGCAATGAGACCAGCATGCAGCAGCTCCATGCCCAATTGGACGTCATTGGCACAAACACTGGGGACCTAGCCCTGTCCATGCGGGAACTGGTGGCTGGACTACTGTCACAGAGCGAGAGTGGGCGGCGCAGGGACCGCCAGCTGCTCCAGAGGCTGGACAGGATGGCCTCATCAATTGGCAGACTGGCAGTCAACACCACTGGCCTGTCAAGAAGAACAGTCGGCCTCCAAGTGGAAATGGGCCACTTTGCAGGGGATGTGGCAAGAGGCCTGGGCCGGATCACACATGTGATCGATTTAATGGAGGCACGGCATGTGTCCAGGGGTACAGGGGACACCCCTCAGGACAGCGAAGAGGGCTCCACTGTGAGCAGTGTCTCTGCCAGTGACACTAGGGTGCTCCGGAGTGGGAGTACCAGGCAGAGCACTGCAGAACAACCTGGGACTAGCCAGGCTGGCAGAGGCCGCCGTAGGTCATAGACTAAACCCTGTCCCTGATGTTGGGGCACATGACGGCAATGTGCCCCATGCATGGTTGGCTTTTTGAAGTACATGAACAGTTTGTCATTGTAAATAGTTCAATTTCTGCACATATTAAATAGTTTTGGGGTTCCACTTAACAAATTGAGTTTTTGGTCAATAGGTGGATATGTTTGAATTTGACACGTACCTTCCAAAGTATTGTGTTGCGATGTGTTGCCGTCTCAGTCTGCGTTGATTTGCGATGCTCCAATCCCCATGATGGCGATGTGGTTGCTCCTGCTCTTCATCCTCAGAATCAGGGTCTGCAGGGGTGAGAGGTAGCCCACGTCGGGTGGCAATATTGTGCAGGATGGCTCATGCGACAACAATTTTGAATGCTGTAATGGGGGTATACTGGAGGGCACCTCCACTGCGGTGGAGGCATCTGAACCTTGCTGTCAGCAATCCGAAGGTGCGTTCAATCAGGTTCCTGGTCCTCTTATGTGCACTGTTGTATCGCCTCTCGGAATCATTGCTGGGGTGTTAAGAACGGAGTCATTATCCATGGCCGTAGTGCATATGCACTGTCACCTGTTGGGCACAAACATTACACTGTTAGAAAGTCCTGGTTGGTGTGCACATTGATCTGTGTGTATGTCTACGAGGTGTATGCAGCTCTACCTAGGAGGTATCCATCTCCAAACTCCCCACGTTCCAGGCGTTGGTGTATCCCACTGTGCCTAAAAATGTATGAGTCATGGGTACTGCCTGGAAATTTTGCGACAATGTCAGTGATGACATAATGAGCGTCACAAACAACCTGAATATTCAGTGAGTGGGTACACTTTCTGTTGCGGAACAGATATTCCAGGTTAGCAGGGGGGCATATTTGAATATGTGTCCCATCTACACACCCTATGACATGGGGAAAGTTGGCAATCCGGTAAAATTCCAACTTGGTGTTGTTAATTTCTGCCTCATTCCTGGGTAGGTATATGAAGTGAGACATGTGTGTGAGTATGGCATCTAGGAATGCCCTGAGGAACCTTGATAGTGCACTTTGAGATACCCCACCTGCCACAGCAATGACCCCCTGATAGCTCCCCGAGGCCAAGAGGTGCAGTGTGCATAGCACTTGCACATGCGTAGGGATGGCGCAGCCGCGCAGAGTCTGGCGTTCTAGCTGTGGTTTTAGTAATTCAATTAATTCTAGTATGGCTGTGCTGCTAAGTCGGTATTTGTCATATATCTCTTCCTCAGTTTGCTGAAAAAGAGTCTGCCTTGTTCTGTAAATCTTCTCCTGTCTCTGGCTCCTCCTCCTCCTCTGCTGGGCTGCGTGGGCTCTCCTCCTCACTGCTATCAGGTATATCTCCGCCATCTTGAGTAACCCAGATGCCTTCTGGGTCTCCTTTTATACTTTGGTAATGATTACCACCTGCTCTGAGTTAGTGGTAAATGGGACATGCAAACTGGGCTTTTTGCGACTAGTCGCAATTTGCGAGTTGCAATTGCATATGGTTTGCAACTCGCAAATTGCGACTTCCTATTTGCGGGTCGCAAAATGGGGTTGCAATTTTTGCGAGTCGGTAACGGCTCGCATCGCTTTTTGCGAGTCGGAAATGGGATTTTTGCATCCCATTTCCGATTTTGCGGTGTCGCAAATAGCGATTCGGGCCATTTGCGACTCGCAAAACTTTGCTACATCTGGCCCATAGTATCCCTGCCCCCTCGCAAAATGGGTTCAAGAGTGGCCACAGTACAGAATTGGCTCTCATTGTGGCTGCAGGCAGGACCCGGTGCCAGGTTGACCGGGGGGTTGGCCATGCTGGTAATGCTTCATTTACCCACAGCACTTGACACCGTCTTGCTGGTTCAGATGGCCTATCATCTATTTCTACCCTGAAGCTTCTCTGCTCTTTCTTAACTAACAGGAAACCAATCGTCAGCTGTGGGGTTTCAGGGTGGCATCCTTTAACTTCCCGTGTGGAGTCCTCCGGTGCTTGTTTTTGAGGCTGACCCTTTTTAATATATATGTGGCCGAACTGGCAGAAGTGGTGGACTCCTTTGGGTTCCATGTTCTATCATATGGCGACGACACCCAAATCATTATGTCTATCTCAAAAGATTCTACATTGGTGGCAGAGAAGTGCAACCAATGTATGACTAACATCAACAGGTGGGTGTCAGACAATGCCCTAAAACTGAATGGAGGAAACATGGAGGTTCTAGTGTTTGGCACGCATAAATCCATCTTGTCCAATAGCTGGTGGCCGAAAGACTGCAGACCCCTTCCCACTCCGGTCAAGTCAGCCAAAAACCTGGGTGTCATCTTTGATAACACCTTGAGTTTTGACACTCAGGTCAGCCGTACCACCAGCACCTGTTTTCTCACCATCAGCACCCTGAGGAAGAACTTTCCATATATTTCAACGGAACTGCTCCAATCCGGTCACCTCATGACTGGATTACTGCATTTCTCTCTACCTCCTGCCTTAATAAGCTTCAAATGGCCCTGAATGCAGCAACCCACTCGGTCTTTAACATCCCCAAACACCTCTCATCAGGGACGGGATTTGTTCCCTTCACTGGCTCACTGTCAAAAAAAGGATTTATTTTTAAAACATCTCTGCATGGCGTACCCAGACCTACATCAGAAAGGACCCAGTCAACTTAATTCACTCTATTGTAGGTACACTCCCAACAGGCTTATTCAATCTTCCTTCAATAAAAAAGCAATAATTCCCAGATTTCAGAATTCCTGATGGAGTGGTTTCGCTATCTCGGTGGCCGCTGCCAAGTTATGGAACACCCTCCCCACCCACATCTCTGGGCCTGACTCTTTTTTTGTTTTTAATAAAACACAACGGAAAACATGGCCTTTTTCGTTCCAGACCTCTCAGTGATCTTTTGCACTACAACAGACTGCTATGCACTGCCTCCCAAAACTCTCTGACACATTCTTGTATAGTGCGCTCTATAAAACTTCTTAATATAACATAACTTCAGTTTTTTTCCATACTCTCTCCTCTCACTCTTCCCATCTTATTTTCTGTAATCACCCCAGGTTCTTCACTTAACTCCTACCCTGTATAATGCTCTGCATCGTCCCATATAGCTCTCTGCCTTATCCTTGCTCTTCTTTCGTTAACCCCTTCCCATTATTTCTCTCTTTTTCCTCCTGTTTCCCATATTCCCGTTCTCACCATACGTTCTGTTTTTCTCCCTTCCTCTTTCTATCCATTTCTCTGTTTACTTCGTTCTCTTCTTTTCCTTTCCTTTTAATGACAAATACAAATGACAATAAAGCTAATGTACTTGTGTGAGGAAGGGCGAATCTGGAGACTACATAGAGTTTGAGAGAATTAAAAGGCTGGAAAGGATACATTCAATGGCCCACATGATTCGGGTAGAAATAGTAATTGAAAATGTCACGGTTAAGGCTGGTAAATAAGCTATGTCAGCAAACAGCGAGACTAGATGTGGCATGCTGTTCTCATCTGCTACTGTGTTTCTTTTGTGCGCAATGAAATATCTTTGTGAGTTTAACCCAACACTCACATCTTTTAGTAATCTTATAAGAATCAAAGGCCACATCATATTGTCTGTCATTTCCTGTGATCTCATTGCCATGTTAAAGGTCTTGGGATATAATTTGCTGTGATGTCATTGTAATGCAAATTAGCATGTTTGTAATCTGAAAAATCCTACCTCTTTGGGTAGTAGAATATAGCTGAATACACCTTAGCCTCATTACGGGCTGCCTAATGGTGCCATGGGGTATGCTATTTGTAACTCATGATAGTCCAAGGTAAGATCAAGAAAAGAAGGGATCCTAAAGTGTATGGGTGAGACAGTGAAGAACTTATATAAGTAATTGCGTATCATTTGTCTTCTTCCTTTTGCCATTTCTGACATTTTAATGTATAATTCAATAGGTGTGAATTAGCTGAAAATGGACCAGAAATTCAAAGTTGTTGGAAAATCTGCAGCGCCAAGAAATCCTAGCTATTATCTCAGACCAAATGGACAGACACAACATTGATTATAGAGGATGTCAATATTACATGTCATAATCATCATAATAAACATCAATAAACAGAGATTGGCAATCTAATTACACTTCAATGTCCACACCAGTTTATTAAGAAGGTTTGTAAAATGTATTTCCCTATAATAACAATGCTAAAGTCACGTAAATAATTCTCCAACACAAATGATACATATAAAGAATCATCACTGGCTGATTAGAACCCCTTATATATATAAATTTAACCAAAGCAAGTAAACAAATTAACTCAAGGTTTATAACACAACCTAATAGCACCAGAATCTGCGCCACTGAGATAATATACGTTGAAGCTATAGATCAAAGAACGTCAATATGAATCATGAGCATGTAGAGACAAACTCCCTCACTAACCACTAATTAGCATTAACATATTAGGCTTCATGTAAAAGTTTTAGAAACACAAATTTAGAAATACATACTAACTCAGGTTATAACAAAAATAATATTATTATGCAGCAATTAATTCACGAGTTGCAGCTGGTACCTGTAAAACAAAAGACACATATAACAATTTGCAATTTATACATTACCCATAAGATCTATGAATAACAACAGGAATCGCTTCAGTAAGGGGACACCATCTGTAGGAACGATCTGAAGATCTCTCAAGTTTACATGACTACAAAACTCCCTCATTAATCTAATCTAATGTCTCCTAAAATCTCTCAAGTCTCACAATAGCTCTCTCTCAATAGCTCTGACTCAAAGAATAAGTGACAGAATGTCATATTAATGTTCACAAAGCTCACGATTGGTCAGGACATGGGGTGTTGCACATTCAGCCAATAAAACTACTGTTAGATAACTAAAAGTTACACATTCATAGTACACTAAGTTTTAGTTTTACATGGCGTCATTGACAAAATCATTAGCTAAATACAATTTATAACAATTTCTTCTTCTCTTCCGTCTCATCTGTGGCTCCATTGTTCCATGTTGTCAAAATCTCAGTTTCAGTAAGAAACATCTAACAATTTTGCATCTACTTCCATCCTCGAGGAAGAAACCACATGTTAGTGACATTTTCTAAACAATATGACTCTGGCAATGACCTAATAAATCTGACCTTGTAAGGCATAACACAAAAGTCCACTAGGGGTAGGTGTTTACATGTCTATAAACTATTAAACACACTCTTATTAAGTAAGCATTGAGCAATGAGAAGCAACTCCAAAGTTAGCCTAAATAGAAACAAAATGGATTATGATGGCCATTTACAAAAGTCACCCGTTTTGTCAGCATTCATTAGAAAAATCACACATTAGTTCATCAAGATCAATACATTATTAATCATAAATTTCATCAGTAAAATCTCTGCTCTCACAGAAACAACAGCCCCAAAATCCTTAGGATATTCCTCACAAATATATTTGCAGCAGCAAAATTCCTTATTACAATGTGTAAATGCCCTTGCATGAGTCAAAAACTACCTTTGGGTGCATGCCTGGCTCGGGATGGGATGAGACTTGTGTGACTGAATTTTCTGCCATCTACAGCACTGGGACCGGTTTGCAGAACTACACAAGCAGAGGAGAATTGCTGATTACCCTCCCTACTCCCTTTCTTCTGCAAAAGTTCTCTGGCTGCCATCGAATCAGCCTAGCTAGTAGTTAGAGGCCTGGATGGGTGGCTGGGCCTGTCAGCGTTGCAACTTACCCCAGAGGACTGCAGAACCCTGTGGAGCGATACAGGGCCTGATTACAACTTTTGCAGAGGGGGTTAATCCATCCCAAATGTGACGGATATCCCGCCCGCCGTATTACGAGTCCATTATATCCTATGGAACTCGTAATACGGTGGGCAGGATATCTGTCACAATTGGGACAGATTAACCCCCTACGCCAAAGTTTTAATCAGGCCCACAGTCTGCATTGGATTGGCGCCACCTGGAGAATCCCACATCTCGTCTGCCCAGTGGATGGAGGGGCACAACGCCAGGCAAGCCTGGTATTCCTGCACTGGGGCCCTGTAACAGCCGATCCCGTCAGCTTGGCCTGGTACGTCTGGCCACACTGCGGTGGAAGGGGCACTTATGGCGCAATAACCTGGAAGAGCCCTGCTGCTGGCAAACGCGCAGGATGAGGGGTTTGACCCAGTGGCTTGAGGAGTTGTGGCCCCGGGGGACCCCCCAAGAACAGCTGCTCCGACACCTGGAGGATAGGGGGCCTTTCAGAGGGTACACTGTGTACCCCACCCATGCTGGAATACCTGAGGCCTATAAAGCAACAGCATTAAGTTGAGCCACGCACATCTGCGAGCGGATGCTCCCACACAGGCATGCTCACCCCTGCACAGTGCCGTCTCTGCTCCATGGTAGCCCCTGGGGGTGGGTTGCCAGAGCCTCACCCGTCCTGTGGTAAAGCAGAGTGAGCATGAGGTGGTGACTCACCTAGGCCCTACTCACCTGAAGTGTGCCTCGCAAACTCCCCCAACCGCAGAAGGGCACTTGCACAAAGGATCCATGGGGCCACTGGGCACCTTGCCCACCCGGAGGATATCTCGGGACTTGGACTGAGGTCCCTCCCTCTGCTACTCTCCAGGGACAGGCACTGGTGGGAGGTCTCGGGATGCTGCCATGGGACACACGGTGGGGTGGCTACCATATGCTCATGCTCATGCTCTTGCCTAGTGACATCAGCTGGACTGGAGGGCTCCCCAATTTCCCTACTTCCAGGGCTTCTCGTGGGATTGCAGGGGTGAAGGTCACACTGGAGCTCTGGAATATTTTATTGGGAGGCAGGGTGGAGACCGGTGAATGACACCACAGCTAAAACCGCGATCGCTCAGCTATTTTGCCATCTGCCTTGCCTGCTCCACATGACTTTCTGGCCATGCTGCCCATGGGCGCCTTTGAACCTCACTTTTTCTGGTCATACTAACTTGGTGTAGGGCCCCCCCCTGCAGATAATGAGCTGACCGGTGACTTTGGGGGTGCAGCTGCGTGTGACCATCTGAGTGCGTGCCTCTCTGTATCTGTGGAGACTACTAGGGCCCTGGGGAAGGGCCTGGTGGAGACATGAGCTACCCCTTTACACTACCTTGATTTCACTCTGCTTGGAGGCGCTCTTCACCCCAAGTGGCACCTTCTCAAGGAGAGAGGCGGTTTTTGCACCCTCATGTCACAGACATCTTTTAGCCTTCCTTATCTTCTCTCACCTGGCGGCGGCCCCTCTGAATACCGCTCCAATACTGTACTGGAGCCGCTCTCCCCACTCTGGAACTGCCATGCAATAAACCAGTCAAGGAGGTTTCCTTAATCTCGCTATGGAACAAATCCACGGAGCCTTTAGCAGGACAAGGTCACACCAACTCAGGATATTCAAGACTTTCCTACCTCTCCTGTTCTGATAACGCAATACCATATGTCACAATTTCTCCAGGAAATCCGCTGTGAGATTGGCTCCATCAAAACTGACCTCAAGAGTCACATAAAGGACATCAAATGGGATGTAACTGAAATAGGAGAGAGAGTGGACGTTCTGGAGAGCACAGTTGATGCTAGATTGGAAGACCAGGAGATGCTCCAGAGGTAAGTGGCTAGTTTGGAGGAACAGCACATCGAACTGCAGGCTACACAGGAAGATCTTGAGAATTGCAGCTGCTGAAACAACATCCACACCTGAGGAATAAATAACAAAGGGGGCTAAAGGATCCGACAAAACGACATTCACAGTGGCCATTCTGCAATTGATCAGAGATGACAGGAAAGCCCCTCTGTCTGCCGTGGACAGGGCGCATCAGGTGGCCTCTACACTGGGCCGTCCTGGCGCTGCCCCAGACATCCTAACCAGAGTTCATTATGTCACAGCAAAGGAGGCGATCCTTTGGGCTGCATATAAGAAATCTGATCTGGTCTTTCAGGGGTGTAAAATACAGCTCTACCATGACCTCTACCCCACAACGCTATGATGCAGGAGAGACTTCAAATAGATCACAGATAAACTATGGGGCACAAACATTAAATATCAGTGGGGTCACCCATTTGCACTGACTTTTGACTGGGAGGGCAGGCGATGCATGCTGCGTTCCCTCGCAGAGGCTAAAAACTATTGGGTATTGCTCCAGTAGATATGGAAGTGACTTCCTCCCCGAATGAAGCCTCTACCGAGTCTTACCCCAAGCCTGTATGGACTACTGTCAAACACTGTTGCTTCGATAAGTGCCCAGCCGAGTCGGTGACCCAGGTAACAAAGCAAGGTATCATTCAAGGCCTACAAATTATGGACACAACTACCTCTCTGTCTCCCTCTTTTGCCAGCTTTATCTGGGGTAGGTGGCTCCGACATGTCAGTACATTTCCACTCTCTGGTCCTGTAGGTGATTTAGGTTGTAAATGAGCAGAGTTACTAATATCTTTACCTGGTGTTTTAAAGATGTTTTTATTTCAGAGGGTTGGAGATACAGATAGTTAGTTCACTGATGTCCCTCTTTATTTCTTTATTCTCGTTAGGTCGCTCTTCAGTCCTCAGGAGTTCCTTGGCTTGGAAAGGACAGTCCCGGGTCAAAATCCTGACCGATGTGAATCGGGAGGAAGAAATAAAAAAAATATCTGGTATCAGGTAGGTGGTTTCTTTAAAGGAGTGGGGCACCGGGGAGGTGAGTGAGGATTACTGTTTAGAAACCTCTTGTAGGTTTTCCTTTCCTACCTTCGTGTCCCATAAATCATATATGAGCTACGTGCTCAAATAAGCCCATACCTTGTAGAGCCGCACTCCTCTGGGAACGTGGCCTGGCTGTATCATGGTTGGCTCCTCTCTGGATCACTCCTTGACTGTCTCCGACTCTGTTTTCTGACATTCCTCTGTCCTGGTCTCTTCTTGTGGCTCTGGCGCTTCCTGATAAGGTCCCACGTCTTTCTGCTGAACTTCTGCTTTTCTCTCCATGTCTTCCGTTCCGTCTTCTCTCCTCTGTCCATCTTCGTCCTCCTTTTGGCTCAATCCGCCCCCTTTTAACTTATGACCTCAGAAGTATTCAACTTCCGTTGGGTAGTCTCCTGTCAAGGTGCCCCCAGGGCACTTCTCCGCAGAAAGCAGCTGAGTACAAGCTGGCAACTGTCGCTGCCTGGATTGACAAAGGGAACGCCATAACGGGGTACCCGTTACAGGCCTGCTTCTCCCCACTGAGCCTCTGATTACTCCTTGCAGTTGCGACGATGTGGGGGACCCGGAAGGGCATCCCTGAGACTGCTTTACTACACATGGCTCCTTGTCCGGCAGTCTCCCCCAGCAACTTTGTTCCTGAGAGGGTGACACCTCAAAGGAGATGCAGACAATGAGATGTTGGTCTCTAAAGGCATCAGCTGCATTTGTTGGACCCGGTTGGCCCACAGTTATTGGTTATTTTTCTCTTTGTCTTCTTTTCAGGCAAAATAATGCTACATTGGTCTAGGGTGGATGAGAGCAATATGCCTTATATATCCTCTCTTCCACACCTCTTTACAGAGGGGGCCTCTTCTTGGTTCCATCCCCCCGCCCATCATAAAGTGCAAAACTGCCCACACACAAGATGGCATCTTTAATCAGTGGGCTCAAACTCCTATCCCTCAATGTTTGTGGTCTTAACTCCCAGAATGAATGCAAGCAGGTTTGGGGCTACAGTACACAAAATTACTCAGAGGTGCTCCTCCTCCACGATACCCACCTCCGAGGGGTTGACAGACAGATAATGTCCCACCCCAAATACCCCATATGACACTGGGCATACACAGATACTAAAGCATTGGGGGTAGGTATACTTTGCAATTCAGCCTTGGGCCCTCACATTACCAAAGTAACATGGGACAGGAAGGGACGTTTTTAACACTGCACTTGCGTCAGGGGAAACACAGACTTACTATGATTAATATATATGACCCAAATACAGCGCAAGATGCATCCATCTGCTGCATCCTGCAGGAACAACTACGGGGGGTGGAAGGGAACATAATAGTAGGAGGTGACGTCAGTCTGGTCTGGGATCCAGCTATGGACAGACACCCAGGTAAATTCCAGGGAGCGAGGAGCATGTCAGCATGTTTGAGAGGAGAGATCACAGCTTTAGGACTAACTGACACATGGCGATGTAAGCACACCAGACTCCCGGATTACTCCTTTTGCTCCCATGTCCACTCCACCTACTCCCGAATTGACTAGTTTTTTATAACACATACTCTCCTTCACTCTCTTGAGGTGGCCAAAATATTGGACATTTCTATATCGGACCACGGTCATATGGTCCCATCCCGTTCCCTCCACTAGCGTCTCCTGCTGCGGCTTCTTCACTCTCCTACTGATTTAGAAAACATTCGTAAAGGTATCACTGGCTATTTCTAGCATAATGCCAAGTGAGACATTTCTCTGCCTACCCTTTGGAATGGGTTTAAGGCTACTACATGAGGTGCAATCTCCTCAACAGCTATAGCGTGGGGTTGGGAATCCCAGTTGGTCTACTCTGGTCTGACCATGGAGATAAAAACTCTTGGGCAAAAAGACGCGGTAAACCCAGCTATACTTTGGGCCCAATTGAGAGCGCACACGACAAATAGAGCTGAGCGCTCCCTCTTAGCACTCAAACATTGGTATTATGAGTGGGACAACTAGTTGGGTTCGCTCCTGGCCCGGTGACTGCGACAGGCACAGGCCAATGCTCAGACTGCCATGAATTCAGATGGGAATTCGGTAACCTCAAAAGCAAGAAATGCCGGGAATTTCCTGGCCTATTGCCAGGCTCTCAACAATCGCGAGGACGTCCCCCAAACTTTTATCTGGCGACCTGTGACTGGTCCCCACTTCCGTCAGCACATGCAAAGGAACTTGACGCCTCAATCACACTTGTAGGCGCCACCCTGCTTGCCACCCGTACCTGAAGTACGGGTGGCACTGCTAGACCTCCCATTGGGTAAGACCCCGGGATCAGATGGCATCCCTGTTAGCTTCCTACTTGGATCCCACAAGACAAAATTACACAGTTTCAATGTGACTTACGTGCATTCATTTGGAGTGGGAAGTGGCCTGGGATTTCCTTGACCCTCTTAATGCAACCTTGTGCTAGAGAGGGACTAAACTGTCCCAACCTGCTTGAGTACTACTGGGCGGTCGACCTGCAATTTATATCTGCTTGGGTTGTGCGAGAGAGTGAGTGCTACTTGTTTTACATGGACAGGGCGGTGGCATGCAGGCTTTGTGGGACCGGGCTTGGCTGGCAAGAAAATCCTGGACATATCGGATAAACTGTCATTAAAAAAGGGACTGACTCCCTTTCCTTCACCTAAGACACCCATCTCCTGCAACTCAGAATTTGCTCCTGCCCTGGCCTGCACGCATTCAGTGCCTGGACAGATAGGGACAGTAGGACGCTACGTTACCTCTTCCAGGGACCTACCATAAAACCTCTGACCAATGTATCTACAGTATCTGCAACTTAAACACTGGACACATCACCCTTCAGTATACCCAAAGATATGCCCATATACCCCGCACAAAAAATTAGTCAGGACCTATGAGGGCTCAAAAGGGATAATACGTACTGCATGCTCCAGCATTCCAGCCCCCTCCCTACGCACCTCTACCAAACACTCTGGAATAAAGACTCCCCTGAGGAAATTGCAACCAAACAATGGGACACCTTATGGCGTGAACTCCCCAAAATGTACCGCAGCCTCTCTCTGAGGGAAACTGCTTACAGGCTCATATTCCAATGGTATCACACACCCACCCACATAGCAGCCATTTACTCCAACGCATCGGCTCTTTACTAAAGATACGGGCAAGAAAGAGGTAATTGTGCACACATTTGGGGGGTCTGTACCCTCATCAACACCTTTCGGAAGGTCTTAAGCCATATAAAAGCTGTATGCGATATCCTATCCCTGCAAACTGCCTCACAATACTCTTGGGACTTCGTCCCGGTGCACCTGCAGCTATGACGCACACTCAATGGGTTCTCATTAGCTATATGTTGCAGACGGCCAGGCAACTGATTGCACCTGCTAGGAAACAAACAACACCCCCTTCCTTATCACAGTGGTTCACCTGCCTACGGAACACCCTGACAATGGAACAGCCATCTCACAAACTGGCAGGTACAGACACTAAGGGCCAGATGTAGCAAAGTTTTGCGAGTCGCAAATGGCCCGAATCGCTATTTGCGACCCCGCAAAATCGGAAATGGGATGCAAAAATTCCATTTTCGACTCTCAAAAAGCGATGCGAGCCGTTACCGACTCGTTACCGACTCGCAAAAATTGCAACCCCATTTTGCGACCCGCAAATAGGAAGTCGCAATTTGCGAGTCGCAAACCATATGCAATTGCAACTCGCAAATTGCGACTAGTCGCAAAAAGCCCAGTTTGCATGTCCCATTTACCACTAACTCAGAGCAGGTGGTAATCATTACCAAAGTATAAAAGGAGACCCAGAAGGCATCTGGGTTACTCAAGATGGCGGAGATATACCTGATAGCAGTGAGGAGGAGAGCCCACGGAGCCCAGCAGAGGAGGAGGAGGAGCCAGAGACAGGAGAAGATTTACAGAACAAGGCAGACTCTTTTTCAGCAAACTGAGGAAGAGATATATGACAAATACCGACTTAGCAGCGCAGCCATACTAGAATTAATTGAATTACTAAAACCACAGCTAGAACGCCAGACTCTGTGCGGCTGCGCCATCCCTATGCATGTGCAAGTGCTATGCACACTGCACCTCTTGGCCTCGGGGAGCTATCAGGGGGTCATTGCTGTGGCAGGTGGGGTATCTCAAAGTGCACTATCAAGGTTCCTCAGGGCATTCCTAGATGCCATACTCACACACGTCTCACTTCATATACCTACCCAGGAATGAGGCAGAAATGAACAGCACCAAGTTGGAATTTTACCGGATTGCCAACTTTCCCCATGTCATAGGGTGTGTAGATGGGACACATATTCAAATATGCCCCCCTGCTAACCTGGAATATCTGTTCCGCAACAGAAAGTGTACCCACCCACTGAATATTCAGGTTGTTTGTGACGCTCATTATGTCATCACTGACATTGTCGCAAAATTTCCAGGCAGTACCCATGACTCATACATTTTTAGGCACAGTGGGATACACCAACGCCTGGAACGTGGGGAGTTTGGAGACGGATACCTCCTAGGTAGAGCTGCATACACCTCGTAGACATACACACAGATCAATGTGCACACCAACCAGGACTTTCTAACAGTGTAATGTTTGTGCCCAACAGGTGACAGTGCACCTGAATACCGGGGGACAGGAACAGGCGTAGGTGGTCGTGCATTGCTCGACTTCTGCAGAAACCCTAGTGGATTTTTAGAGCCTGGTACCACCCAGATGAGGCCCTACCATTAGTTTGTGGAGGGTTTTGATTTCTTTATTTTGGGGATTATCCATTGTTTAAAGGATTAGGTATGTACTTAGGTCCTGATGAATCGCATAAGATCATTTTTTGACGAGAAAAAAGCGAGAAACATGTTGACCAACTATATAGAGTGACACAGGGAATCCTGTGCTCACCGTCTCTTTCTTACTATTCTCTATTATGAGACATAGCAACTATACCTACCTGTTTTTTATGGGGGATGTAGACATCATTCCACTATTTCCCCACATACTGGTTTTAATCATGTCAGAGGTATCAGCATTAGAATAAAACCTTTATTAGTTACCTCTAGTCATTTTTAATATTTTCCCATATACCAATCCTTCACTATATTTTTCTTGACCGGCTATACACCATTCTTAAAAGATCTCCGGCAAATAGCCCCCTTGTGGGGCCCGTCAGGCATTGCAGCGCCGGCCTGACGAGGAGCTGGGCCCTATGATGAAGCATGTCACCGGAAGGTGAGTGAGGGCTCTTGCTTCAAAAATTTTGGTTTCCATTTATTGATTGAACCTCCCCCTTGAAAGAAACCTTCTTTTTGTTTGGAACCATGTGTAACCTTTTTTGATTTATTGACTATTGGGAACTTTACACACGGGACCAGGAGTTTGCTCTCCAAATATCCCATTTTTGCCCCTCTTTTTGTTGTTTTCTTGACAGTGCATATGCACTACGGCCATGGATAATGACTCCGTTCTTAACACCCAGCAATGATTCCGAGAGGCGATACAACAGTGCACATAAGAGGACCAGGAACCTGATTGAACGCACCTTCGGATTGCTGAAAGCAAGGTTCAGATGCCTCCACCGCAGTGGAGGTGCCCTCCAGTATACCCCCATTACAGCATTCAAAATTGTTGTCGCATGAGCCATCCTGCACAATATTGCCACCCGACGTGGGCTACCTCTCACACCTGCAGACCCTGATTCTGAGGATGAAGAGCAGGAGCAACCACATCGCCATCATGGGGATCGGAGCATCGCAAATCAAGGCAGACTGAGACGGCAACACATCGCAACACAATACTTTGGAAGGTACGTGTCAAATTCAAACATATCCACCTATTGACCAAAAACTCCATTTGTTAAGTGGAACCAAAAAACTATTTAATATGTGCAGAAATTGAACTTTTTAACATTTGGTTCTGCAGGCGCTGACCACGGAGCAGTTGTGCCTCGGTCATGGTGGTGGATGGACGCCCGGACTCAGCCTGCAGCCCTGCTCTCCTCAACCTGTGTCGCCTGCGCAGCGGTGGATGTCATGTGAGCTGTACCGTGGCACTCCTGGCTGTTGCTGGCGCAGCCTCCGGAACCATTGTTGCAGCAGGTGTAGACATCAAGGGGATGGTGTTGGTGGTGCAGGTGGGAGTGGTGGCAGCTCCCGTGCTTTCCTCATGGGGCTGGCTGACTGTTGGCACCTGGCTGCTGTGGCTTGTGGTGGTGTCTTGTGGGAGACCTGTGGGACATGGGGAACAGACTGTCAGTGTCTACTATCTGTTGCACACTTCCTAATAAACATTTGCCTATTGACTGCCTACTTGACTACATTGCCCATAATGCATCATTCTGGTGTTTGCTACCCTGAAATGGAGCTATCTTGGTTGTGCATGCCCCTGTGTACATGGTGGGTGGGGGTATATCATTGATGGGGGTACAGGCATATCACATGGTGTAGGAAGTTGGCTCTGTATGTGCTATTTCAAAGTAAGGAATAGCATGCACAGAGTCCAAGGGTTCCCCTTAGAGGTAAGATAGTGGCAAAAAGAGATAATACTAATGCTCTATTTTGTGGTAGTGTGGTCGAGCAGTAGGCTTATCCAAGGAGTAGTGTTAAGCATTTGTTGTACATACACATAGACAATAAATGAGGTACACACACTCAGAGACAAATCCAGCCAATAGGTTTTTGTATAGAAAAATATCTTTTCTTAGTTTATTTTAAGAACCACAGGTTCAAATTCTACATGTAATATCTCATTCGAAAGGTATTGCAGGTAAGTACTTTAGGAACTTCAAATCATCAAAATTGCATGTATACTTTTCAAGTTATTCACAAATAGCTGTTTTAAAAGTGGACACTTAGTGCAATTTTCACAGTTCCTAGGGGAGGTAAGTATTTGTTAGGTTAACCAGGTAAGTAAGACACTTACAGGGCTTAGTTCTTGGTCCAAGGTAGCCCACCGTTGGGGGTTCAGAGCAACCCCAAAGTCACCACACCAGCAGCTCAGGGCCGGTCAGGTGCAGAGTTCAAAGTGGTGCCCAAAACGCATAGGCTAGAATGGAGAGAAGGGGGTGCCCCGGTTCCGGTCTGCTTGCAGGTAAGTACCCGCGTCTTCGGAGGGCAGACCAGGGGGGTTTTGTAGGGCACCGGGGGGGACACAAGCCCACACAGAAATTTCACCCTCAGCGGCGCGGGGGCGGCCGGGTGCAGTGTAGAAACAAGCGTCGGGTTCGCAATGTTAGTCTATGAGAGATCTCGGGATCTCTTCAGCGCTGCAGGCAGGCAAGGGGGGGATTCCTCGGGGAAACCTCCACTTGGACAAGGGAGAGGGACTCCTGGGGGTCACTTCTCCAGTGAAAGTCCGGTCCTTCAGGTCCTGGGGGCTGCGGGTGCAGGGTCTCTCCCAGGCGTCGGGACTTTAGGTTCAAAGAGTCGCGGTCAGGGGAAGCCTCAGGATTCCCTCTGCAGGCGGCGCTGTGGGGGCTCAGGGGGGACAGGTTTTGGTACTCACAGTATCAGAGTAGTCCTGGGGTCCCTCCTGAGGTGTCGGATCTCCACCAGCCGAGTCGGGGTCGCCGGGTGCAGTGTTGCAAGTCTCACGCTTCTTGCGGGGAGCTTGCAGGGTTCTTTAAAGCTGCTGGAAACAAAGTTGCAGCTTTTCTTGGAGCAGGTCCGCTGTCCTCGGGAGTTTCTTGTCTTTTCGAAGCAGGGGCAGTCCTCAGAGGATGTCGAGGTCGCTGGTCCCTTTGGAAGGCGTCGCTGGAGCAGGATCTTTGGAAGGCAGGAGACAGGCCGGTGAGTTTCTGGAGCCAAGGCAGTTGTCGTCTTCTGGTCTTCCGCTGCAGGGGTTTTCAGCTGGGCAGTCCTTCTTCTTGTAGTTGCAGGAATCTAATTTTCTAGGGTTCAGGGTAGCCCTTAAATACTAAATTTAAGGGCGTGTTTAGGTCTGGGGGGTTAGTAGCCAATGGCTACTAGCCCTGAGGGTGGGTACACCCTCTTTGTGCCTCCTCCCAAGGGGAGGGGGTCACAATCCTAACCCTATTGGGGGAATCCTCCATCTGCAAGATGGAGGATCTCTAAAAGTCAGAGTCACCTCAGTTCAGGACACCTTAGGGGCTGTCCTGACTGGCCAGTGACTCCTCCTTGTTTTTCTCATTATTTTCTCCGGCCTTGCCGCCAAAAGTGGGGCCTGGCCGGAGGGGGCGGGCAACTCCACTAGCTGGAGTGTCCTGCTGGGTTGGCACAAAGGAGGTGAGCCTTTGAGGCTCACCGCCAGGTGTGACAATTCCTGCCTGGGGGAGGTGTTAGCATCTCCACCCAGTGCAGGCTTTGTTACTGGCCTCAGAGTGACAAAGGCACTCTCCCCATGGGGCCAGCAACATGTCTCGGTTTGTGGCAGGCTGCTAAAACTAGTCAGCCTACACAGATAGTTGGTTAAGTTTCAGGGGGCACCTCTAAGGTGCCCTCTGGGGTGTATTTTACAATAAAATGTACACTGGCATCAGTGTGCATTTATTGTGCTGAGAAGTTTGATACCAAACTTCCCAGTTTTCAGTGTAGCCATTATGGTGCTGTGGAGTTCGTGTTTGACAGACTCCCAGACCATATACTCTTATGGCTACCCTGCACTTACAATGTCTAAGGTTTTGTTTAGACACTGTAGGGGTACCATGCTCATGCACTGGTACCCTCACCTATGGTATAGTGCACCCTGCCTTAGGGCTGTAAGGCCTGCTAGAGGGGTGGCTTACCTATACTGCATAGGCAGTGAGAGGCTGGCATGGCACCCTGAGGGGAGTGCCATGTCGACTTACTCGTTTTGTCCTCACTAGCACACACAAGCTGGCAAGCAGTGTGTCTGTGCTGAGTTAGAGGTCTCCAGGGTGGCATAAGACATGCTGCAGCCCTTAGAGACCTTCCTTGGCATCAGGGCCCTTGGTACTAGAAGTACCAGTTACAAGGGACTTATCTGGATGCCAGGGTCTGCCAATTGTGGATACAAAAGTACAGGTTAGGGAAAGAACACTGGTGCTGGGGCCTGGTTAGCAGGCCTCAGCACACTTTCAATTGTAAACATAGCATCAGCAAAGGCAAAAAGTCAGGGGGCAACCATGCCAAGGAGGCATTTCCTTACACAACCCCCCCCCCCAAACGAAAGAGGATGAGACTAACCTTTCCCAAGAGAGTCTTCATTTTCTAAGTGGAAGAACCTGGAAAGGCCATCTGCATTGGCATGGGCAGTCCCAGGTCTGTGTTCCACTATAAAGTCCATTCCCTGTAGGGAGATGGACCACCTCAACAGTTTAGGATTTTCACCTTTCATTTGCATCAGCCATTTGAGAGGTCTGTGGTCAGTTTGAACTAGGAAGTGAGTCCCAAAGAGGTATGGTCTCAGCTTCTTCAGGGACCAAACCACAGCAAAGGCCTCCCTCTCAATGGCACTCCAACGCTGCTCCCTGGGGAGTAACCTCCTGCTAATGAAAGCAACAGGCTGGTCAAGGCCATCATCATTTGTTTGGGACAAAACTGCCCCTATCCCATGTTCAGAGGCATCAGTCTGCACAATGAACTGCTTAGAATAATCTGGAGCTTTTAGAACTGGTGCTGAGCACATTGCCTGTTTCAGGGTGTCAAAGGCCTGTTGGCATTCCACAGTCCAGTTCACTTTCTTGGGCATTTTCTTGGAGGTGAGTTCAGTGAGGGCTGTCACAATGGATCCATATCCCTTCACAAACCTCCTGTAATACCCAGTCAAGCCAAGGAATGCCCTGACTTGAGTCTGGGTTTTTGGAGCTACCCAGTCCAGAATAGTCTGGATCTTGGGTTGGAGTGGCTGAACTTGGCCTCCACCTACAAGGTGGCCCAAGTAAACCACAGTTCCCTGCCCTATCTGGCATTTGGATGCCTTGATAGAGAGGCCTGCAGATTGCAGAGCCTTCAAAACCTTCTTCAGGTGGACCAGGTGATCCTGCCAGGTGGAGCTAAAGACAGCAATATCATCAAGATAAGCTGTGCTAAAGGACTCCAAGCCAGCAAGGACTTGATTCACCAACCTTTGGAAGGTGGCAGGGGCATTCTTTAAACCAAAGGGCATAACAGTAAACTGATAATGCCCATCAGGTGTGGAGAATGCGGTTTTCTCTTTTGCTCCGGGTGCCATTTTTATTTGCCAGTACCCTGCTGTCAAGTCAAAGGTACTTAAGAATTTGGCAGCACCTAATTTATCTATGAGCTCATCAGCTCTTGGGATTGGATGAGCATCTGTCTTGGTGACAGAATTGAGCCCTCTGTAGTCCACACAAAACCTCATCTCTTTCTTTCCATCTTTGGTGTGAGGTTTGGGGACTAAGACCACTGGGCTAGCCCAGGGGCTGTCAGAGCGCTCAATTACTCCCAATTCCAGCATCTTGTGGACTTCCACCTTGATGCTTTCCTTAACATGGTCAGACTGTCTAAAGATTTTGTTTTTGACAGGCATGCTGTCTCCTGTGTCCACATCATGGGTACACAGGTGTGTCTGACCAGGGGTTAAGGAGAAGAGTTCAGGAAACTGTTGTAGGACTCTCCTACAATCAGCTTGCTGTTGGCCAGAGAGGGTGTCTGAGTAGATCACTCCATCTACTGTGCCATCTTTTGGGTCTGATGACAGAAGATCAGGGAGAGGTTCACTCTCTGCCTCCTGATCCTCATCTGTTACCATCAACAGATTGACATCAGCCCTGTCGTGGAAGAGCTTAAGGCGGTTTACATGGATCACCCTCTTGGGGCTCCTGCTTGTGCCCAGGTCCACCAGGTAGGTGACCTGACTCTTCCTTTCTAGTACTGGGTAAGGGCCACTCCATTTGTCCTGGAGTGCCCTGGGAGCCACAGGCTCCAGAACCCAGACTTTCTGCCCTGGTTGGAACTCAACCAGTGCAGCCTTTTGGTCATACCAAAACTTCTGGAGCTGTTGGCTGGCCTCAAGGTTTTTGGTTGCCTTTTCCATGTACTCTGCCATTCTAGAGCGAAGGCCAAGTACATAGTCCACTATGTCCTGTTTAGGCTCATGGAGAGGTCTCTCCCAGCCTTCTTTAACAAGGGCAAGTGGTCCCCTTACAGGATGACCAAACAGAAGTTCAAAGGGTGAGAATCCTACTCCCTTCTGTGGCACCTCTCTGTAAGCGAAAAGCAGACATGGCAAGAGGACATCCCATCTCCTTTTGAGCTTTTCTGGGAGCCCCATGATCATGCCTTTTAATGTCTTGTTGAATCTCTCAACCAAGCCATTAGTTTGTGGATGGTATGGTGTAGTGAATTTATAAGTCACTCCACACTCATTCCACATGTGCTTTAGGTATGCTGACATGAAGTTGGTACCTCTGTCAGACACCACCTCCTTAGGGAAACCCACTCTGGTAAAGATACCAATGAGGGCCTTGGCTACTGCAGGGGCAGTAGTCGACCTAAGGGGAATAGCTTCAGGATACCTGGTAGCATGATCCACTACTACCAGGATATACATATTTCCTGAGGCTGTGGGAGGTTCCAGTGGACCAACTATGTCCACACCCACTCTTTCAAAGGGAACCCCCACCACTGGAAGTGGAATGAGGGGGGCCTTTGGATGTCCACCTGTCTTACCACTGGCTTGACAGGTGGGGCAGGAGAGGCAAAACTCCTTAACCATGTTGGACATATTGGGCCAGTAGAAGTGGTTGACTAACCTCTCCCACGTCTTGGTTTGTCCCAAATGTCCAGCAAGGGGAATGTCATGGGCCAATGTTAGGATGAACTTCCTGAACAGCTGAGGCACTACCACTCTCCTAGTGGCACCAGGTTTGGGGTCTCTGGCCTCAGTGTACAGGAGTCCATCTTCCCAATAGACCCTATGCGTTCCATTTTTCTTGCCTTTGGACTCTTCAGCAGCTTGCTGCCTAAGGCCTTCAAGAGAGGGACAGGTTTCTTGTCCCTTACACAGCTCCTCCCTTGAGGGTCCCCCTGGGCCTAAGAGCTCAACCTGATAAGGTTCAAGCTCCAAAGGCTCAGTTCCCTCAGAGGGCAGAACTTCTTCCTGAGAAGAGAGGTTCCCTTTCTTTTGCTGTGTTGTAGTTGGTTTCCCAACTGACTTTCCTGTTCTCTTGGTAGGCTGGGCCATTCTTCCAGACTCCAGCTCTACTTGTTCACCCTGTGCCTTGCATTGTGCTCTTGTTTTCACACACACCAGTTCAGGGATACCCAGCATTGCTGCATGTGTTTTTAGTTCTACCTCAGCCCATGCTGAGGACTCCAGGTCATTTCCAAGCAGACAGTCCACTGGGATATTTGAGGAGACCACCACCTGTTTCAGGCCATTGACCCCTCCCCATTCTAAAGTAACCATTGCCATGGGATGTACTTTTCTCTGATTGTCAGCGTTGGTGACTGTGTAAGTTTTTCCAGTCAGGTATTGGCCAGGGGAAACCAGTTTCTCTGTCACCATGGTGACACTGGCACCTGTATCCCTCAGGCCCTCTATTCTAGTCCCATTAATTAAGAGTTGCTGTCTGTATTTTTGCATGTTAGGCGGCCAGACAGCTAGTGTGGCTAAATCCACCCCACCCTCAGAAACTAGAGTAGCTTCAGTGTGGACCCTGATTTGCTCTGGGCACACTGTTGATCCCACTTGGAGACTAGCCATACCAGTGTTACCTGGATGGGAGTTTGGAGTGGAACCTTTCTTGGGACAGGCCTTGTCTCCAGTTTGGTGTCCATGCTGTTTACAGCTATGACACCAGGCCTTTTTGGGATCAAAGTTTTTACCCTTGTACCCATTGTTTTGTGAAGAGGCTCTGGGCCCACCCTCCTGTGCAGGTTTTTGGGGGCCTGTAGAAGACTCTTTACTATTTTTAGTTTTGGCTGTCTCATCACCCTTCCCCTGGGGAGTCTTTGTGACCCCTTTCTTTTGGTCACCCCCTGTTGAAGTCTTGGACACCCTTGTCTTGACCCAATGGTCCGCCTTCTTTCCCAATTCTTGGGGAGAAATTGGTCCTAGGTCTACCAGATGCTGATGCAGTTTATCATTGAAACAATTACTTAACAGGTGTTCTTTCACAAATAAATTGTACAGCCCATCATAATTACTTACACCACTGCCTTGAATCCAACCATCTAGTGTTTTCACTGAGTAGTCAACAAAGTCAACCCAGGTCTGGCTCGAGGATTTTTGAGCCCCCCTGAACCTAATCCTGTACTCCTCAGTGGAGAATCCAAAGCCCTCAATCAGGGTACCCTTCATGAGGTCATAAGATTCTGCATCTTTTCCAGAGAGTGTGAGGAGTCTATCCC
The DNA here is from genome assembly GCF_031143425.1 of Pleurodeles waltl. Taxonomy (NCBI): domain Eukaryota; kingdom Metazoa; phylum Chordata; class Amphibia; order Caudata; family Salamandridae; genus Pleurodeles; species Pleurodeles waltl. The sequence goes on from NC_090445.1 coordinate 1,422,279,918, forward strand.
TACACTTTCCAGTGAACATTTCCCAAAGGAGAGCACCCCAGTGAGATCTGTTCACTTTTCTGGTTACACAAGCCCTCTCAAAAGCTGTGAACCATTTGGTGATGTCATCACCATCTTCATATTTTGTCACAATCCCTTTTGGGATTTTTAACATGTCAGGAGAATCTCTGACCCTATTTATATTGCTGCCACCATTGATGGGTCCTAGGCCCATCTCTTGTCTTTCCCTTTCTATGGCTAGGAGCTGTCTCTCTAAAGCCAATCTTTTGGCCATCCTGGCTAACAGGAGGTCATCTTCACTGAGAGCATCCTCAGTGATTTCAGAAATGTGGGACCCTCCTGTGAGGGACTCACTATTTCTGACTAACACAGTTGGAGACAGGACTTGAGGGGTCCTGTTCTCCCTATTTAGGACTGGAGGAGGGACATTGGCCTCCAAGTCACTAATTTCTTCCTCTGTGAGGTCATCATCAGAGGGGTTGGCTTTTTCAAACTCTGCCAACAGCTCCTGGAGCTGAATTTTGGTAGGTCTGGAGCCAATGGTTATTTTTTTGATATTACAGAGAGACCTTAGCTCCCTCATCTTAAGATGGAGGTAAGGTGTGGTGTCGAGTTCCACCACATTCATCTCTGTATCAGACATTATTTTGCTAAGAGTTGGAAGACTTTTTAAAGAATCTAAAACTGTTTCTAGAATCTAATTTCAAACTTTTAACAAACTTTTAAACTCTAAAAGACAATGCTAAACAGGGACTTAACACACAAGGCCCTAGCAGGACTTTTAAGAATTTAGAAAAATTTCAAATTGCAAAAATGAATTTCTAATGACAATTTTGGAATTTGTCGTGTGATCAAGTATTGGCTGAGTAGTCCAGCAAATGCAAAGTCTTGTACCCCACCGCTGATCCACCAATGTAGGAAGTTGGCTCTGTATGTGCTATTTCAAAGTAAGGAATAGCATGCACAGAGTCCAAGGGTTCCCCTTAGAGGTAAGATAGTGGCAAAAAGAGATAATACTAATGCTCTATTTTGTGGTAGTGTGGTCGAGCAGTAGGCTTATCCAAGGAGTAGTGTTAAGCATTTGTTGTACATACACATAGACAATAAATGAGGTACACACACTCAGAGACAAATCCAGCCAATAGGTTTTTGTATAGAAAAATATCTTTTCTTAGTTTATTTTAAGAACCACAGGTTCAAATTCTACATGTAATATCTCATTCGAAAGGTATTGCAGGTAAGTACTTTAGGAACTTCAAATCATCAAAATTGCATGTATACTTTTCAAGTTATTCACAAATAGCTGTTTTAAAAGTGGACACAGTGCAATTTTCACAGTTCCTAGGGGAGGTAAGTATTTGTTAGGTTAACCAGGTAAGTAAGACACTTACAGGGCTTAGTTCTTGGTCCAAGGTAGCCCACCGTTGGGGGTTCAGAGCAACCCCAAAGTCACCACACCAGCAGCTCAGGGCCGGTCAGGTGCAGAGTTCAAAGTGGTGCCCAAAACGCATAGGCTAGAATGGAGAGAAGGGGGTGCCCCGGTTCCGGTCTGCTTGCAGGTAAGTACCCGCGTCTTCGGAGGGCAGACCAGGGGGGTTTTGTAGGGCACCGGGGGGGACACAAGCCCACACAGAAATTTCACCCTCAGCGGCGCGGGGGCGGCCGGGTGCAGTGTAGAAACAAGCGTCGGGTTCGCAATGTTAGTCTATGAGAGATCTCGGGATCTCTTCAGCGCTGCAGGCAGGCAAGGGGGGGATTCCTCGGGGAAACCTCCACTTGGACAAGGGAGAGGGACTCCTGGGGGTCACTTCTCCAGTGAAAGTCCGGTCCTTCAGGTCCTGGGGGCTGCGGGTGCAGGGTCTCTCCCAGGCGTCGGGACTTTAGGTTCAAAGAGTCGCGGTCAGGGGAAGCCTCGGGATTCCCTCTGCAGGCGGCGCTGTGGGGGCTCAGGGGGGACAGGTTTTGGTACTCACAGTATCAGAGTAGTCCTGGGGTCCCTCCTGAGGTGTCGGATCTCCACCAGCCGAGTCGGGGTCGCCGGGTGCAGTGTTGCAAGTCTCACACTTCTTGCGGGGAGCTTGCAGGGTTCTTTAAAGCTGCTGGAAACAAAGTTGCAGCTTTTCTTGGAGCAGGTCCGCTGTCCTCGGGAGTTTCTTGTCTTTTCGAAGCAGGGGCAGTCCTCAGAGGATGTCGAGGTCGCTGGTCCCTTTGGAAGGCGTCGCTGGAGCAGGATCTTTGGAAGGCAGGAGACAGGCCGGTGAGTTTCTGGAGCCAAGGCAGTTGTCGTCTTCTGGTCTTCCGCTGCAGGGGTTTTCAGCTGGGCAGTCCTTCTTCTTGTAGTTGCAGGAATCTAATTTTCTAGGGTTCAGGGTAGCCCTTAAATACTAAATTTAAGGGCGTGTTTAGGTCTGGGGGGTTAGTAGCCAATGGCTACTAGCCCTGAGGGTGGGTACACCCTCTTTGTGCCTCCTCCCAAGGGGAGGGGGTCACAATCCTAACCCTATTGGGGGAATCCTCCATCTGCAAGATGGAGGATCTCTAAAAGTCAGAGTCACCTCAGTTCAGGACACCTTAGGGGCTGTCCTGACTGGCCAGTGACTCCTCCTTGTTTTTCTCATTATTTTCTCCGGCCTTGCCGCCAAAAGTGGGGCCTGGCCGGAGGGGGCGGGCAACTCCACTAGCTGGAGTGTCCTGCTGGGTTGGCACAAAGGAGGTGAGCCTTTGAGGCTCACCGCCAGGTGTGACAATTCCTGCCTGGGGGAGGTGTTAGCATCTCCACCCAGTGCAGGCTTTGTTACTGGCCTCAGAGTGACAAAGGCACTCTCCCCATGGGGCCAGCAACATGTCTCGGTTTGTGGCAGGCTGCTAAAACTAGTCAGCCTACACAGATAGTCGGTTAAGTTTCAGGGGGCACCTCTAAGGTGCCCTCTGGGGTGTATTTTACAATAAAATGTACACTGGCATCAGTGTGCATTTATTGTGCTGAGAAGTTTGATACCAAACTTCCCAGTTTTCAGTGTAGCCATTATGGTGCTGTGGAGTTCGTGTTTGACAGACTCCCAGACCATATACTCTTATGGCTACCCTGCACTTACAATGTCTAAGGTTTTGTTTAGACACTGTAGGGGTACCATGCTCATGCACTGGTACCCTCACCTATGGTATAGTGCACCCTGCCTTAGGGCTGTAAGGCCTGCTAGAGGGGTGGCTTACCTATACTGCATAGGCAGTGAGAGGCTGGCATGGCACCCTGAGGGGAGTGCCATGTCGACTTACTCGTTTTGTCCTCACTAGCACACACAAGCTGGCAAGCAGTGTGTCTGTGCTGAGTGAGAGGTCTCCAGGGTGGCATAAGACATGCTGCAGCCCTTAGAGACCTTCCTTGGCATCAGGGCCCTTGGTACTAGAAGTACCAGTTACAAGGGACTTATCTGGATGCCAGGGTCTGCCAATTGTGGATACAAAAGTACAGGTTAGGGAAAGAACACTGGTGCTGGGGCCTGGTTAGCAGGCCTCAGCACACTTTCAATTGTAAACATAGCATCAGCAAAGGCAAAAAGTCAGGGGGCAACCATGCCAAGGAGGCATTTCCTTACACATGGTACTCACCGGTTGATGTAGTGGGCTCAGAGGTGTCCAGATCTCCAAATCCTGTAACTGCCTCCTGCTGCAGGGTCTCCTCCACCCTTTCCTCCAGGGGTGTGGGTGGTGGTACGGATGATGGTCCCCCTCCTGTGCCTCTCATCTCCCGGAGCCTTTCTGCCACCCTCTCCTTGGTCCGGGAGCGGAGGTCATACCACCTCTTCTTGATCTCATCCACACTCCTGTGGCTGACCCCCAGGGAGTTCACTTTTTCCAGAATTTCCAGCCAGAGTTGTTTTTTTGTTGAGTCTGGCACATTGAGGGCTGCCTTTCCAAAAAGTTCATCATAGTGCTGACATCATTCTTCTGTCAGCACCTCCAGCTCCTTCTCAGAAAATTTCAGTTTTCTCTTTCTGGGTGTTTCTGCCATTGGAGCTGCTGTTCCTCCTGTTGGCTGTTCAGCAGTTTAAAAAGGGTATGGTCCTCCCTCCTCCCAGGTGTATTAGTAAACTTCCTGGCTGTGATGTCATCATCTTGTGCCAGGAAGTGTTTCCAGAGTGTTCTGGAGTGGTTTCTGGAGTGTTCTGCGGCACCTGCAATCAATTTACATGGTACTCGCAATTTGCGACACCCACTCGCAAATTACGAGTCCTTTTTTTGCGCAGTCGCAAACAGCGACCTCGCAGACAGCGGACTCGCTATTTGCGTTGCGACTCCGGGTGCGAGTCGCAATTTGTACACGGACATTGTACCTTAGCGACACGCAATTTGCGAGTCGCACATGCTCGCAAATTGCGAGTCGCTAATTTTTTTGTACCTACATCTGGCCCCTAAATTCCAAAAAACACGGAAGACCTTAATTAGCTACCTCCCGCGCATAGAGTTCACTTGCTTCTACCCCCGAAAACTGAAAGCCCTAGAACTGTTTCTTAACTTTCCACAGAATCACACCTCTCCGCCATCAAAGCACTTCCTCACTGCCCATAATGCTTGAAAGACTCACCTCTATTATATGAAGAACACCCCACAAAATTATCAAATCCTTGTCCTGAACACTGTTTTTTTTCTTACATCATATTCGCTGGTTCACTTAAAGTTCCCCCCATATGACCCTCTTCCTCTCTCCCCTCCCCTCCACACAGTGCCAAACTTATTTCACTGCTCAACCCAGAAGACAGTGGAACCCGCCTACTTTTCTCACCTGTATGTACGCTTTCGATTAATCAACGGTTTTCGATTGTTATTGTGGTTGCGAACCATTAAACAGTTATTGACCACAAAGTTGGGCACTGTCTTAGGCAGCCTCGGTTCGGGGGTGAAGATCGCGTTCAGTTTCCAGGGCACCACAGAGTGTCCCCCAGTGTCTACCTAGCCTTTCAAATGTTCAACGTTTATCTTGAAAGGCAGCACCTGTGTTTTTAAGGGCCATAGGCTACTATTTGAGATAGAGTATTACCCTACCTAGAATTCAAACGGAGGGACTACTGTCCATGGCACGCCTCCATCCATGATGTGGTGGTTTTGCAACCCTCTATGTATATGCATTTTGCAGAGTGACTATTTAGAGCATTAGTCACATTTCAAAATGCTAGGAAGTTCACAAAAATGCAGTGTGCATTTTTTATTCACTATTTGCGGCATTTCAATTATACACGGGGGCGGAGCGGTAGTTTGTACTAAGGTAATTAATGCACGTTAGTAAATCATGGCAAAATTACCAGTTACGATCACTGTGTTTTTTAGTGACCCTTTTAAGCCTTAGGACTTTAATAACATAACAAAATTAAATATTAGACTTTAATTATCTCACATATTTTTTTACTTGTTTTACAATTTCCTCCGACAATAACAATGCTCTGCCAAGGACAATATTAAGAGATCATCAAGGGAAGGTGTGTCAAGCATGCACACCGAAAACATGAGCACACGAAGGACTTGTGCAGCAGTTCCTGCAGTTAGGCCTTCCAGTTGCTCCGACGATCCACTTTCTAATCAAACCATCTGGATTGATTTGGAAGGCAGAGAGGTGCTTCAGCTCAATAAGTGTTCCCAATAACTCACATGCCAGCATCCAGCTATATAGCTCTGAATGCCTGAATGCCTTTCAGTGACAATGCCTGAATGCCTTTCGTGACAATGTGACTGTGTAAGGCAGGAAACAGACTGTGGGAAGTGTCAATGGTTCCTTTGTTTTGAGTGACCCCAAAAAGAAGGACTTAAGGACTTTGTTATATATGCCCACCCATTCTAAACTTCCATGGTATCTTACCATTGCTGATAATGGTTATGCCTTTTCAAAGGAGATCCAGGAGGGCGAAGGGGATCAAGCTGGTGGTGAAATCCACGTCAGTAGGAAACTGTGAACAGAATGTCTATATATATATATATATATATATATATATATATATATATATATATATATATATATATATATGTAGTTGGGGTGTCTTGAATGAATGACTGAAAGTGTTTTATAGAGAGCAACCGTCACACCCAAAGGAGCATCCTAGCGCTTTACAGACAATTAGTGAGGCTGCAGACTACATGGTTTTAAAACATCCTCAGGGATCCTTTCATCAGTGTGAAACAAAGCACATCTTATAGAGTGTGAACTATTGCAACCTCCTGTCAAAGGTGTTTGAGCCTGTTTCTAAAATTATAATGATTATCAATTCTTTTGTTCAAAGAAAACATATCCATTCAAAACACCCCTAACACGCCTACCACCAAAAAAGAGTAGAGAACAATGAAAGATTTCAAAACAACACCCATATCATAGTACCCTCTTTTGGACCTGGCCATCTCTCCAGGGTCACCGCAAACTATTTGCCTTCACCGCTCCTGTTTTTCTGAATTTGTTTTGGTTGGTTTTAGAATTCTGTGCATTTTAACACTCTTAACCAGTGCTAAAGTGCTTGTGATCTCTTTCTAACACATGGTGGAATTGCCCTACATCTGGTTTATTGGCACCTTTAATTTAATTGTAAGTCCAGAGTACATGGCACTACATCAGCCCTAGGCCCGTAAATTAAAATGCCACTAGTGGGCCTGCAGTACAAACAGTGGCATTAACTAAAGTAGCCCTTTTAAACCATCTCAGGCCTGCACTTCAGCTTGTAGTGCAAGTTTAAACTGCTTTTTTGACTAGGCAAAATAAACCATTTTCCAGGCCTAAACCTTTCTTTTTAATACTTAAATGCCATGCCTAGGTAGGCCCCAAAATCTAATGGGGCACAGTGCATTGTAGTTAAAAAGTAGAACATGTGTGTTTAAGTTGTACATGTCCTGAAAACTCATAAAGTCATTTTTCACTACTGTAAAGCCTCTCTCTTCCATTGGCTAACTCTGGGTTACCTTACTACATTTAATAAGTGCCCATCTGTGGATTGGGAGCAGATACAGATATGTTATTTAGATTCAAATTAATTTTGTTATAAAATCCTCTTTAATGGTAAAGTCAGATTTTAAGTCACAGTTCTAAAAATTGTATTTTTAGAAAGTTGGCATTTTCATGTCCTACACATTCATGCCTTCTGCCAGTGTCCTAGGTCACATGACTTTGAATGGCTCTGCTGCTGGGATTTGTGTAATCCTCCCAGACAATGTCACAAAGCTGACTATCTGTGGGCAGAAAGGACCTTCCCATCAGGATGGCTGGAGCAAAGCTGTTCCCTGTGCCACCTACACTTCTCAGAGCTTGCCTCCACCCCGCACAAAGCACCCTGACACCAGCCTATGGTCCCCTTGGGCAGTCTGGAGCTACGACAGAGAGAGAGAGGAACATTACAGATGCAGGTGTTGGGGTAAGACAGAGTATTTCCCCACTCACAAAGGCTGGCAACACGTATAAATATTGGACCTCCAGGGCCACTCCCAGAACACTCCTAGGTTGGTGGAGCTTACAGAATAAGAACTGCCTTGCTTCCAGAGGACTTCCTAGCTGCTTGAAGGACTGCCTTGCTGGCTGAGAAGGAAGACTGGACCTGCTTGATTTCATCCCAGACTAACCAGAGTGGCCCTAGGGGTCAGTTGGCTGATCTCCGGTGTGAGCTACAGGGACATAAGCTCCAGAGGCCTTCTTGCAGCTGCAAAGCTGACCTGCTACAATTGGACCTGCCTGGATCTGCTAAAATTGGACCTACCTGGATCTGGCTGACCCCTATCCCTGAGCCTTCACTGGACTCAGGGACCCCATAACCAGGGCCACTTTCTGTTTAAAAGGGGAGGGGGACTGCCTTCTCAGGCCTCAGAGACACTATCTCCTGAGCCAAAGCCAAATAAAAAGGGAGGGGGAATATGGCCCTCCCTCTCCCAGAGGCTTTTTAGGCACAGGGGACCCCCTATAACCAGGGGTAAAATGCAACAAAAATGGGAGAGGCCATGCTCTCACCCTCCATGAACTTGCCTTATTAGACCTGTGGACCCCATCTCCAGGAGCCAAGCAATTACTAAAGGTAGGGAGGCATGTGGTTCCTCTCTCTGAGTCTAATTAGGCCCCAGGGACTCCATCCCCAAGACTGAAATGTAAATAAAACGAAGGGAGAGTTATAGGCCTTGGGGAACTCATCTCCAGTACCTGGTCTTATTTCAAAGGAGGGGAGGGCGTGTGGTTACCCCAGCTATTTACGCTGCTCACTCTGCGTGGGAGTGATATGTGTTCAGTTTTTCAGGGGGAATTTTTAAAGCTCCCACCCGCTAGGACCAGACTTTGTTTTTGCCCTTGTGTTTTGGGAGATAAAAAAATTCTTCCACCAGATGGAATAAAACACATTTCCATGCCGGTGAGGGCAGAGAACCCTGTGTGCCTACTGGGGGGGAGGTGGGCTCCCCGGGGTGTGGCAAGTATGTTGACCATGGCAGATGGTGTACCCGGAGCCATTAAAGTTTCAGGGAGGGGTCTGCGTGGCTCCCTCTCTTTTTTAAAAAGTCACGCCCTGGGGCATAAAGACCCCAGGGCCTTTTAAAGGCTCCGGGAGGTGGGTGGCACGGCTCCCCTTAAAAATTCTTTGGGGCCAGCAGGATGGGATCCCTGGAGTCGCATACAGATTTGGGAGGGGGGGCACATGCCTCCCTCCCCATAATGTTCAAATTGGACCCCAGGGGTTGAGGTCCGCGGAGCCAAATACAGCTCTGGGAGGGGAGGTCACACATCCCTCTCCCCTAAATAAGTAATGGTTTATTAGGGGATGGGGTACCAGCGATCGAAAACGGCTCAGGGAGGAGGGGGCACTCATAATTAAAGAATGTGTCCCCGGGAAAAATTCCTGTTTGTTTTTTCTAGATCCTTCCCATGGGGCCTGTTGGGAAGGGTATCTCTACCCTGCTCCCTTATATCCTTTAATAGCTGGTAGCAACATTTTTCTCATGTTGCTGGCAGCCAATCAAAGCAGTCACTCCTGAGAGTACGAATTGGCCGAGGGGGGAAAAATCCTCACTGGGCTAATTAGAAGGCTCTATTTTTTTACAACTGGGTTTAAGGGACTCTCACAAAAGATATATAATTATTTCTTAACCTTCATTTCTCAAAAAATACCAAACAAATTTACACCAAATCACAAAAACCACAAACTGCGGACCAAGATCTAGCATCCTGCTAAATTTGGTGTAATTCCGGTCAGCAGTTTTTGAGGTAGCCCTGCCTAAGAAAGTCTATTAAAAATGCATGGGATTTTGTATTTTGGGATCCCCTTTTTTCTTGGCCCCCATCTGACATATCATCCCAAAACATTTTATGCACCAACTAGACAAAAAAGAACACTTTTTTGGAAGGTTTTGGGGAGATTCCTCAAATGGTACTAAAGTTATTAGCAACACAAAAAATACATTTCCTATGGAAACGCTGACTATAACTATCCAGAGGCGACTGCCACAGGGTAACATGTATGCATGTGTGTGTGTGTGTTTGCATATGTGTATATGTATATATATATATATCTATATATATATATATATATATATATATATATATATATATATATATATATATAGATATATAGATATATATATATATATTCTAACCAACATAATAGCTACTCTGGCTACAGTTACTTTCTTGTTTCTATTCTAATTGCAGAACTATGCTCCTCACATTACAAACCTATCATGAAAACCAGCTATGCAATCATTACTTTTCTGATCTCTAGGGAAGGTGACATCCTAGCCTTCTTCGATGATATTTGACTATCTCCTATTCCAAGATGAGGAATTTTTCACCTTATTCATACTGACACTGGCCACTAAGCTGTAATCTAACTTGACAGTGCAGATATTATTATACGTATAGTCAAAGATGCAATGAAAGCCAAACTCAGTGGTTTGTACATTAAATAGTCAGATAGTCGATCAAGAAGGCTCAACAAGGAATGAGAGGACCAAAGACTCATGAGTACTATCAGGTCACTATATTTTAGCATTATATCCACAGCAAAAGTACAGGAACCACGTCATTGACCTAACTGTAGGATAGCATGGTGAGACATGTTTAAGTGGTCATGGAGTTAAAAAGAGCAAATTATGTAGTGGTAGGTGATCTAGATGATGCAATATTTTTGTAGGTCAATATTGTCGACCTTGATATAATGATATACGACTGACTGATGGCAGAATTATTTCAATTTTTGCAAACTTGACATATCTCTGATGTATCACATCACAATTCTTTGCAGCTGACCGAATATTAGATACAGATCATAAGAGAACAGATCTCAACTGCTTTAAACAAAAAGAAGGCATGTGGACAAATGATTAATCAGATCAAAATATGAATACTCATCAAGCACATACTGAGTAATTAGGCCACGGGGGAGGATGGATACCCTGTGCTATGGTAATAACATTTTCAGGATCTTCTTGCGCCAATAATTTTACATATAATTCAGAAAGCTATGAGAGCTATGAGAAACCTTTTTAGCTGTTGACAAGTTAATAAAACTATTGTAGCCAAAAACCCAAAGCCCCTAAACTGTGCATGTTTTACAGACCCATCTCCTTGTTGACAAGTAGATCTATGTGAACATAGTGGCCAGAAGACTTAAACGTCTTTTACCTACATCGAATTTGTTTTAGATTGCAGCACTGTTGACCATACAAATCCGGTGATTATTTTTAGATATTGCACAATCCCATTAAACTCAACTCACCATCATCTTTCTGGATGCAGAGAAGACTTTTGTTTATGTAGTTTTAAAAGTTCAATAGATGATATTGTATCACTTTAATTTTCCCAGGTCATTTATTCATGCTATCCAGGCTTTACATCACCAAACACTTGCTACCATATGTATTAATTAGGAACCCCTCACCAACTTATTGTATCGAGCACAGTACATGGCAGGGCTGATCTCTTTCCCTGGATGTTTTTCATATTCACTCTACACATCGAGCCTATGTTTAATACATTAAAGGCCATGAATTTAACAACCAAAGTGCTGTCCTTTGAGGATGGTATTGCATTACTTATGTCAGATCTAGGTGCCACGCAGTACAATGTGTGATAACTCTGTTATTAGCACAATTGTAAGCCCTGTGGATTTGACCTAACTACACAAACAGCTGAGAAATGTAGGACTTTTATACGCTTCTTACAGAGGCCTGGCTTAACCAGACCTGACTTGGCTTGCCTCAGAACCTACCTTATTGACACATTGTCTCAGTAGGAAATTATTTGCTTTTCTTTCTTTAGCAGATTATGGGCCTGATTTAGAGTTTGGAGGACGGGTTATTCTTTCACAATATGACAGCTATCCTGTCCACTTTATTACAAGTGACACGGACTACTTGTAATGCAGTAGACGGAACATCCACTATGGTTGTATTGGAGTCGCCCATCTGCCCCACTCTAAACGAGGCACAATATTTTGAGTAAGAAATAATCAGTTAGCATTTTGACTGAAACAATACTCCTGCGATTATCAGGCTTGGAGGTTCTTTTTTTCGTAACCAAGCCATGTCACATCAGTTGCTGAGTCTTCTTATGTTTTGTTCCCTCTTCTTGTTTCTACCCATATAGTTCATGCTCAGCTCATGTAATTGACATTTGCACTAATTATTATGACAGTCATTGTTACTATTAATAATCCTATTGCATAATGTATAATGAATATCTCTATAAAAAAGATTGATGTGGTCTAAGTAATGACTGCTGGAAAGAAGACGAGCTGCAGTGTGAAGGGCTTTCAGGGAAGCAAGATGGATAAGCACCAACTGCATCACAAAAGAGGTAAATGCAGAATTAAAAATTCTTTAGGTGCAAGTTCTTGGACAAAAGAGTTTGGATCTTGTGCATTTTAGCCATGTTGTTGATGTTGGAATGCAGGTTACATTTTCAATCAAGAAAGAACCCTGAGAATTGGTGCATTAAATAATGTACGATGAGCCGTCAAGGAGACTGAAAGAGTCAAGATTGAACAGGAGCAGAAGACTGTGAAGAAGAGATGAGAAGGGATTTAGGGTTTTATTTTAAAATTTGTGGATGGTACTCTATCTACCAGCGTTGCAGAAGACATCACCTTTGCCATCTTGAAGGACTACTGCTTGTCAAATTAAGAGATGACCCTTGGCCAACTGATCATCTCCATACCTTCAGGAGAACAACAGCCATGACGGTTCTTTTCAAGGTACAAAAACTTTGGTGGTCATCCAGACAATTTTTGGTTTTTAAAAATCAAACTCCCAAACTGGGAGTTTGCTTGTGAAAAAAAAAAAACTAATGAAATACACATCTTGGAGTTTTCTCCCGGATGTGGGTAAATTATTGTTTTTACTATTCTTGCAGTGATGGACATAAAAAAGGGACACTACACTGTCTACCCTAAATAGGACAGGCTGTGTAGTGCCCTTCATTTGACTGCCCTAATCCATCTAGCCATTGGAACAAACTTTCAGTCGAAACTGGGGCCCATTTAACGGAATCTTTATTATCCACCCGTCTCTAAATGAGGCAGGCAATCCTAGAGCAATAGAGTACCATGTCCACCAGACTGTGAATCAGGTCGTTATTTTTTAGATAGTTAGCAAGAGGTGATGAAAAGTTAATTTAAAGCAGAATAGTGTTTGTGTAGCAGACAGATTTAAATCCAAATAGTATGATGGTGGAGGTTACATCTAATGAACTGTCTGAGATGTGTATGAACACATCTTTACAGCAGTTTGGCTAGTAAGGGCAGGCCAGCAAGAACTCAAAAACTGTTTGAAAAAGAGGAGAACCTTGACTACTTTTCAGAAAGACAGAAAATGTGCCTAGAACATAGGAGAAGTTAGCAAAGTAATCTAAGGCCTAGATAAGTGCTTAAACCTTAATCAAGGAGTCAAAGATGGGATCGGATAAATGGTTAGAGGGTTTGAGTTTAAAGATATTTTGCTAAGCTCAGTCTTAGAGATTGCCTTGAAATAATCTAGTCATTTTGGATATTTTTAGCAGAGAGGAGGTTGGGTCGGTTGGTCCGAGGGTAGTTTGAGAATGTTAAATAGTTCTATTTTGGAGTCAAATAAGAGGGCAAATTCTTAAAATCTGATGTAGAGGCAGTGGTGAGGAGGGAAGACAAATCCTCTCTTTGACAATATCAGTCTCTTAACGTTTATGTTTTACAAGGTTTGGACTTGAGTTGTGCAGGCTGATCATCCCCAGTTTTCTCTATCAACCTCTTTCAGAACATCCTGGATGGGTGGAACTCTAATTGTATAGTGTCAACTGTAGTGTTTTCCATATTTATTCGTTAATTTGTGTCTATTTTGGGCCGTTTTACTCATCCATTGAGATATCACAGACAATGGAGGCACCACCTGTGATGTCATTTGTGTTAAAGGCCATGTGATATTTCTTCTGGCGGCACATTTATGCTAATTTGTACTAGTGAATGGTAACTATCTTTTCCATACAAGAAACATCGATGGTTCTCTATAATTGGAATTCCAAATCATATGGTCTCTTGTACTTGGGGAATGTGTCAGAACCATTAAAAAAAATCAAAACCCCACAATGATACCCATGTCAATTTGGCAAGTCAAACCCACTGAAATTCACTGAATGAAAATGCCCAGAAACAGCGGTACATGTTGATTTGGTTCGAAAAGTCAGTAAGTAATTTACTGCTTTACAGGGGGTACTCATAATAGGTAGTTATTGCACTGGTAAATCTGAATCCTGGGGTGGCAAATTTCTTTGATGACGATAAATATGGACACCCAATCCAGGGTACTCCTAATAGGCTTCCTAGTGAGACCAGGTGGGATGGGGCTTCATCAATTAAGTCTAGTCCAAACATGCATCTCTGATATTGGCTAAGTGCCATTTCAACTTCCAGACAGCTTAAATAAATAGCGCACCATATATGAATTACTATGGAATTGTGTATGTTCAAACCAGATGTGAATTATGTAGTGCTATGAATTATGAATCCTAGAAAAAAGTTATTGGCAGTTGTATTTCCAGTAATCCAGGATCTCTTTTAGGAACACAGGGTAGCCCTGCTTTTTTAGGTAGAAGTCTACCAGACAACGCATGTGCTGTTTCAAGACACATTGTTAGATTACAGTAGGCTTATAGCCTGCCCATTGCTATTGGTTGGCTTTATTGTCAAACTTTTTTGCTTGCTTCTTAATCCTAGCTTGTGTGGGCTTTCCTTTCTCTCCTTGTGTTTGACGGTCACCCATAGCATGGACACATTACTTGTATCCTTCCTCTGCCTGATTTTGAAGAGCTACTTTTTTCTTTTATTGTCGCTCTCCATGATAGTGTGTGTGTGTGTTTTCTAGTTGTTCCCCCTTGTGTTATTCACACTCCATGATAGAGTGTGCGTGTATGTTTTCCAGTTGTCTCCCTCGTTTCTTTTATTGTCGCTCTCCATGAGAGTATGTGTGTGTTTTCCAGTTTTTGCCCCTTGTTATTATCACACCCCATGAGAGAGTGCGTGTGTGTTTTCCAGTTGTCTCCCCTGTGTCCCTTTGCTGCCCTTGCTGTTCCTCTCTTAGCCATGTGATAATCCACTACTCCCTATAGTGTTGCTTTCTCGCCTGTTAAAATTGTAGTACATAGAAAGGTAAACACTTTGTACGTCTTGTTACTTTTCCAACTACAGTTTCCCTAAATTGTTACACTTTTGAATGATTTAAAAATGGAATCTCCTTTAATTAAAATATGCAAGAGCCGTTTACTGAGTGGACAGTTTGATCAGTGATATCCAATTTATTCATTTTCACAGATGAGCTGAGCACTGATCTGTCCATGGAAAAACAGAAGATATTCATTTTATAAAGGAGTTGATGAAGAATGTTTCATGTGAAGCATGGTGGCCTGGCTTTGGTGCAAAACCACCCACTCGGTAATGTGTATTGTGCATATCTGCATATAGACCTTGAAAATGTGTTTTTTCTGCCCTGTTGTACTAGAGGTTGTAATTGTATTTATATAGCACTTACTAGCCCTGACAAGGCTTCAAAGCGCCTTTCGGCGAATAGTACGCTACTCTGGAACCCAAAAGGATTAGTGGTGGATTAGTATCTGAAAATATGAATACTGTATTAGTATAGGGAGGTATGATTTAATTTGAGCGGAGGACAAGTGAGTATGTTAGTTGGCTTGAACAGAAAAATGGTGGGATAGAGGAGTGAAGAATACAGAAGTGTTAATTGTGAGATCATAGTAGTAAGATGAGGTTTGGCATGAGTAAAGGAGAGTTGGAGGATGGAAGAGTCTATAGAAAGGGATTAGGGAGATCATAGTAGTTAGAGGGGGTTTAGGATCAGTCACAGGACAGATAAATGAGGGAGTATTTAGTAGGGCTGTTTGGGAGATCATAGCAGTAAACTGAGGTTTGGGTGAGCCAGGAAGCGTAGAAGAGGGAAGAGCCTGGGAAGGGTTATTTTGGAGATCATAGTAGTACAATGGGTTTGGGATGCGTCAGAGAGTAGAGATAGAGGATAGATTGATAGAGGTATAGGGTGCTGGTCAGGCAGAGTAAAGCTTTCAAGAGTGTAAATGTTTTTTCCTCTGGTACAGTAGGATTAGAGTAGTGAATATATGGATATACAATTACATAATTAAGGGAATAAATGTGTAAGGAATATAATATATTGAGTTTTAAAGTTGTATCATATAAAAACAGGCTTTCAAGTGTTACAGTATTTGAATGTTAATGTATCTGTGTGCTTTTGTAACATCATTTTTTCTTTCCTCAATATTTCAATAGCGAAATCCTTGTAGATAGTTAGGAAAATAGTTACCTATTGTGATAGTTAAAATAAAAACAGACATATAAGCATCTAATCAAGCAACTTATATAGAAACTATGCAATGACCTATGAATATGTCAAGTGCTGAATAATATACTTATATACATACACATAGCAACATACACAGATACATAATATATAGACACACATACACCTTCATGTACAAATCCATACATATATACATTTAACTGAAGTAAAATATACCTTTGTTAAACAGGCCTAAAGAGTATGTATATATTTTAGGATAAAATAGTTATTATAGGTATTTGTACAGAGAAATGCACATATCTAGATGTAAATAAACACACTCAAATTATAACATGTTTACATACACAAGGATATGCAGTCCATTGTGGTTTGAGTATGATGGTTATGTAGGGAAGAGTAAATTCTTGAGTAGTCTTTTTGAAAATAAGGTAGTTATCTTTGGATCTTATATTTGAGAGTAATAAATTCCATAGTTTGGCCGCCTGAACAGAGAAAGATGTATCACCTATTGTCTTTTTCTTGTATGGTGGTGTTTTGAGGCGCAGTGCCAATTTTGAGCCGAGGTTTCTTTGTTCAATGTATTTGGTGATTTTATTCCTGATAAAAGTGGTCCAGTTTCATGGATTGCTTTGTGGGTGTTATTAAGCAGCTTGAAGGTGAAACTTTCTTGCAACCGGTAACCAATGTAGGGCACTCAAGACAGGGAGGATGTGGATTAGTGACTTTACACATAGGAGTAGTCTGCCAGCTGAGTCCTGAATGTGTTGTAGTTTTTTCAGAGTAGGTAGAGAAGATCCATGGTAGAGGCCATGGGCATAATCCAGTTTAGATAGTACAAAAGAGATAGTAGCCTGCACATTGTGTGGAAATCCTGAGGTGGGGGAAGATGCATCCCAGAGATTTCATGGTGATGAAGCTTGATCTTGCTGAATTGTCCACTTGAGCATTCATTGTTAACTTGGAGTCCATGGTAATTCCAAGGTTTCTTACTTCCTTAGATAATGTAGGAGGTGGCCCCAGATCTTCAGACGCAGTGTGGGTCATAATTTTTCTAATCACCGCATGTGAGTATTTCCGTTTTGGAAGCATTCAGTTTGAAATGGCTCCATGTAATCCACTGATCAAGGGCTCTGAGGCAACTGAAGATTTGTGAGTTTGCAATGCCTTCCGGGCATTCCAGTTTAGGGAGTATTTGCGTTTCATCTGCATAATTGTAGCATGTGAGTTGATATTCATGATCATTGTTGGTAAAGACATCATGTAGATGTTGAAAAGCCTGGGTGAGATGATAGAGTCTTGAGGGACCCCTGCTTTTATGAAGTAGAGTTTGGACAAGAAAGGGGGTATGGATGACATTAGTTCTGTTTTGAAGGTAGGATGTGATCCAGTTGAGAACAGTCCCCTCTATGCCGGCTTCGTAGAGTCTTTGATTACGGTGTCATGGCCAACTGTGTCAATGGCAATTGAGAAGTAGTGCAACAACTTAATTGCTGTCTATTGTGTTTTTAATACATCCCAGATGGCGATGAGGGCAGATTCAGTGCCTCTTCCTAGGTGGAATCAAGTTTGGTAGTCTGAAAGTATGGAGTTATTGTCAATGAGTTGTGACATCTGGGCCAAAGCTGCTCTTTCTATCAGTTTGCCCAGGAAAGGACCATTTGTAAGTGTCCTGTAGTTATTGGGGTCATGCACGTCCAGGTTTGTTTTCTTTAATAATGGGCGTATGTATGCTTTTTTAAGTTTTTAAGATCTTCAGGAAAGATTCCTGTAGTTACACATTATTGATGATTCCTCTTACTGGTGTGGCAGCAGAGGTAGATAAAAGAATATTTTTGAAGATGTAATGATTTGCCAGTTTGTCTGAAAAATCTTGTGTAATGGGATGAATAACTTCCATGCATTTAGGTTTTCAAAATGTAAGAATTTTTATAACATTCTTTATTTGCAGATAAAGCATTTGAATTGATTCTGTGTGAGTAGTAACTTTTTTTGCTTTTTTGATTGTCGACCTGTATATTCTAAGTTTGCATAGCTGAAGTTTGTCTTCAATGTTGTTTGATTTGAGCCTAGTTTGTTGCAGCCGTCTGATTTGATGTTTCATCTTTTTTAGTTCTGTATTTCTCCAAGGTGCTTGTTTTCTTTTGTTGTGTTTTGTTTTTCTTAGTGGTATTAGGATATTTTAAGCTTCCCGTAGCCACCTGTAACGTTTTTGAACAGACTTTATTGTTTCTAGATCGGTGTTGGCTTAGTTGTGCTTCTAAATGTTCAAAATAAAGTTTGTTCCATGGTCGATAGGTGGGAGTATATAATGTGGTCTTTGGTGTGTTGATGTGTGGTGTTTTATGTGGGAAAGTTACCAAATGGTGGTCTGGCCATGTGACTGGTGTGATGCTTTGCACGGAGCGATATGTGTGGGACTGTGTACACTCTGATGTATGTTCAATGTGACTAGACCATTGATGATAGTTTCTAGATGGGGCAGCCTGGTTTTGACAAACCAAATGTTTAGGGTCCCAAGAATGCACAGGTTGGAGTATAGTGTTATAAGGTTTGAAAATGTGTCTAGAAATTTGTCTGGAAATGGAGATGCTAGGTGGTGGTCTGTAAAGGAGGAGGAAGTTACAGGAGGAAGTTGGTGTGGGGTTGCATATGGTGATGAGGGTCTCACAAACTTGTATGAAGATGTTGTCTGTTTTGCTGATATTTATTGCTTGTTTGAATATAATAGCTAGTCCACCACATCACATCTTTAAACTAGCTTCTTGTAAGATGTAAATTGCATATATCGCATTTACTGTACTGGTCTCTTTAAAATAGCATTTTCTACCCACTCCAACCATCCAACATCATGTTACAACTGCAGTCCACTTACGACCATCCCTTCCTGCCTGTTGTCCCCTTTGAAGCTTAGTGTTTTTTCAGCAGTTCCTCTTCCCTAAATTGTGTTCATTTTTGCTTGGGCATTAAAAGAAATGACATGTGTTTACAGATGTAACTAGATCACACTGGGATGTAAAGGTGTGAGATGGTTGTTAGTATAAGGATATGCAATGCTATGTACATCTCCTTAAAAAAAAACAGAACATGGAAATGCATAAATGGTAAACAATGGCTCACTTCTGCCTTGAACCATGAGGTCGATTGTTTCTATGCACATGGTCTGCCTCTCATGGAAGGCAATAGGTTTTCCTCAACATTTTGTTTTAATTTACCAAGCTGCATGCAAGGCAGCATTTTTTCCAGAGCACCACCAAGTAATAAGTTTACGTACCTTTTCTCTTTCATGTTGAATTTGAAAGCAAGGAAAAGTGTTTTAAAGGGGTTTGTTACTTCGCCAGTAGAAGCATCTAGGTTGGAGAGTTAAAAATCACAGCATGTCTCTACCATGACATAATTTACCATAGTTTTCCAGTGTGACCTGAACTAATAGATACTCTAGTTAGAATTTTTCTCGACTGGATGCTAAGTTCCTTTTGCTATGTGTATTGAAGAAAGGTATACCATTTCTAGTTCATTGTAATGGTCAGCAATAGACACAGGGTTTGTGTGCATTTCTTCATTTAAGTACCAACCATGCAGCTTCAGAGGTTTTAAGGCAGCCGTCACTAACACAGAAGATGCAGTTTATCAATTTATTCAAATTAGAAATGAAATACTTTTTTTTTTAAACCACAACCTGCTTTAAGGTTACAGAGGTTTGGTCTGCATTGTTTATAGTCAATCATCTTACCTTTTACACCCTTATAATAAATGTATTTGATACATAAACGTATGGTCATAGACTCTGTGTGATTCATTAGATCACAGCCCGCACTTTCTGAGGCAAAAACATCAATTCTTAAATATGACATCCATCTATTTTACTGGAAATTGTAAATGTGTGCCTCTTTGCAGCAGGTTGTTGTTGGGATGCTTTCCAGTTCCTTTATTTTCACATAAAGGCAGAATTTCTCCGCAGTCGGAAACAGCTGTAATAAGTTTCTAATATGTCAAGCGTGCTTTTTGGTTCACCAAATTGGTATTTTTTTCTATGTTTGATGAACCCTGTCTCTTAATTGATGTCTAAGCTTTAAATTTGTAACAGTGGATGTATATAAGTGATGTGTTCATCCATCTTAATGGATGCATGCCTGTACCTTTCAAATAAACTTGCTATTTAATCCGCAGCTAGAAGCATCAGTCACTGGCAAGCAATTTTCTTTGTATTTTTCATACCAAGTGTGCTCTTATTATCTTATTGTGATTGATATAGCCTTCTTTGATAGATGTATTATTTAACCACATTAGTGCGTGTGTTGGCCAATGGCTGACAAACGCACACCCTCCCTCGTGTGGGCCAAGACCATTAGCCGATACCAGGTAGGGCTTTAAAAAATCCTCCAGTGCTTTGCACCGGAGCATTTTATTTAATACCCGAGGGAGACGCAGAAGAGCTTCTGTGTCTCCCCACCCCCTCCCACAAATCTGTGAGATCAGCTCACCTCGTGGCATGCTGATATCATAGTTTTCCACTTCGGAGGTTCGGAGGAACAGGTAAGCTTCCTCTACCCACTCTGGTGGGGGGAAAAAAGGCCAAAACGGCCTCCCCAGATGCTAGGGAGGCATTGATGGAAAGGAGAGAGTCTCCCACTTTCCATCTATGCCTTCCTGGCACCGTTTCCTGGCCATGGATCGCAGAGCGGCTGCGATCCATGGCCTGGAAACAGCCCTAAGCCCCATGAATCTTGTTTGGAGGGGTTGGCCCCTGTGTAAGCTTCCAGCTGCCAGCTTCCTCCTGTGAGGCAATATGTTTAGTAAAAAAATAAGGGTCCCTTCCCTGGGGGACAATCGCACTCCCCCAGGGGATAAAAATAATGTAAAAAAAAAAAAAAAACGCCAGGTGGGCTCTCCTGGCATGGGCCGACCCATTATTCTTTGTTTAATACATGTGGTTTCACCTGGGGTCGAGATCGGCCCCCAGGGAAACAGGGAAACCACATGTGTTTAAAAAAAAGTGCTTTTGTTAAAAATAAATATGTGGTTTTCCTGAGGGCATCGATTAGCCCACAGAGAAACCACACATATATTTTTTTTAAACTGATTTAGAAAGAGAGAGGTTTCTCTCTCTCTCTCTCTCTCTCTCTCCATATATACATATATATATATGTATATATATATTTATATACATATATATATATATATAGAGGGGTATTTTTATAAGGTACATATATATATATATATATATATATATATATATATATAGAGAGAGAGAGAGAGAGATATGTATATATATATATCTTTCTGGCAGAGACAGCTATCAGGCAGCAATAAAAATGTCACAATAACTCTTGTGGTTATATTCCTTCTAGAGAAAGAGATTGGACTTTTGTCTACTGGCAGTTTTGACGCCATAAAGTAGCTGAAAAGATTTATATGACTGCTGCAAAGAACAGTTCTGTATTATATTTGAGTAGTTGAGTGGATTAGTAAAGACAGCCGTTACCTGCGCTTTAAAACAAATGAAATGTATGTGTGAGGGGGGCTATGGAGAGATGAAGGGCAATTTTGCTGGGTGGTAGTGAGGGAATACAAAGAGGAGAGGTGATGGGACGGGAACGCCACAAATGATTGTCACATTAGGTGCCACTAGCACTAAAGGCTGTGTTGATGGGTATGTGGCAACATAAAGTAATAGTGTGTCTTTTTTGTTTCAGTGTCTTTAGATAAACTGCTTTTTGAAGGAAGAAGCGAAGGTAAGGTGACTGGCATTTATTGTTGCACACATCACACACACTCACACACACCCTCCAGCAATTTTGCTGACAAAATATCTGCCTTCTACATAGGCTAGAGTTTTATAGGGACAGTTTAGCTAGTAGCAGACCTGGGGACTTGTTGGATGATTTCTGCTGAAGCCTTAACTCGGTTTATGGAGGACAGCTCTTAGGCAGGATCAGGGACTGAGACAGCAGATACCGAGACAGCATCTGAGGAAGAGTACAATGGAGCAAAATCTGGGAGTGATTTTTCAGTCGGCGGAGTCCCATCCGACGACACTTCTTCGAGTGAACCTGAGGGAGAAGATGAGGACAGTTGTGCTGTCCCTTCACAAGCACAGTCTGTGCAGTGGGAAAACAGCGGGTTAGCCAAACCCGGAGAACAGGGTGCAGCAGCAAGCACAGACAGAATGCTCTCTTGGCAGCGCCCCAATTTAGTTCAGCCCCAAATTCCACCTTTTGCTGGTGACGCTGAATGTAAAGTCGATACGGCCAACTTTTAGCCTGTCGACTACGTCCATATCTTTTTGGATGTTGACTTCCTTTAGCAAATTGTGCAGCAAACAAGTTGTGTGCCAAAATATTTCTGAGGGAGCATGGAGGCACCCTCGGGCCCCGATCTAGGGCACGCCAGTGGATTCCCACATCGCTGGTGGAGTTGAAGATATTTTGGGGTCTTACGCTCAAAATGGGGTTGGTGCAGAAACCCACCTTGCAGTCTCACTGGGTGACTTGCACTTTGGGTAACCCCCATCTTCACACCGTACATGAGCAGAGATCGTTTTTTGCTATTGCATGCTGCATTTCTATGTCAATTCTCTCTCATTGCCCCGGGACAATCCAGACCATGACTGGTTGTTCTAAATTCGGCCTGTCGTGGAACATTTGTCTGCTAGGTTTCCAGAGATCTATGCTCCTGGGCAGAATATAGTAATCTATGAGTCATTGATCCTGTACAAAGGAAGGCCGCTGTTCAGACAGTACATTGTGAGCAAAAGAGCTCGCTATGGCATCAAGCTGTACATGCAGTGTAGGAGCTCTTCTGGCTATGTGTACAGCTTGAGAGTGTATACAGGGAAGGCTCCATGTTAGGGGTCACAGGGAAGATTGTATGGAAGCTTGTCCAACCACTCCTGAAAGATTATAACCTTTATGTGGACAATTTCTATACAGGAGTAGAGCTGTTCAGTGAGCTCTACAAAGCTGTCACTGTGGCATGGGGGACAGTTTGTTGTAACCACAAAGGATTCCTGAAGGAGCTTGTTTGCAAGAAGCTCCAGAAATCCCAGAGTACTGTGTTGCGTTCCAACAAACTGCTCGCAGTCAAGTACCTAGATAGGTATGAAGAATATGTGCTCACAACAATTCATGATGAGGCACTTCCCCAATCACGGTTTGGGGTCAGATAGCTGAAGTCCACAAGCCCACCTGTATGCTTGTTTACAATAAGTATATCGGTAGAGTGGACAAGAATGACCAGATTCTTCAACCAAACAATGCATGCCGTAAAACTCGCACTTGGTACAAGAAACTGTTTACCCACCTTATTCAGATGGCAACATACAATACGTATGTTGTTTATTATCAGACACCCTCAGAAAGACTCATGTCTTTCCTTGACTTCCAGTTGTCTGTAATTGAAAGCCTCAAAGCTGCTGCAGAAGCAGTAGCCGCTACTTCATATGTTCCGGAGGATTTGCAAAGGCTGCAGGAGCAACACTTTACTGATCGCATTCCTAAAACACTCAAAAAGGATTGTCCATGTTGTTGCTGTAAAGTGTGCTCGAAGCCTGGAAAGCGGCAGGAGAGTCGTTATTACTGTGCCCAGTCCCATCTTAGCCAGGCCTTTGTTTCTCTACTTGCCTTACGTTGTATTATACTAAAGCAAAGTTGTAGCAAATCGACTGAAGTGGAGCTGCTGTTGGGTAAATCTTTCAGTGGTGGTGCATGAATACTGAACGTCCATGGGCCACTGCTTTGTTAGGCAAGCAGCCACATAATTTTAGTTCATCTACTTCAGAAAATCATGTACTTTCTTATGATAGGCTTGGCACCTTTATCCACTGTCAGAACGTGGTAGGTGTTCTGTTCGATTAACATGCGTTATGGTCCCAACACTGCACATACTACTGGACAGAACATATGCCACATTGTCACAGAGTACCCTGTGTGGCAAAATGTTAAAGGCGTGACTGAATTTGGAAGTGCTTGTTAGGGAGCTTATGTATGCTACAGAAGGGCTATCATGATTGCCAACAAGGCCCAGAGTAAGTGTAATAAGTCAAACAAATGTCCTGTGAGACATATTCACCAACATTTCTACTTTTTTGAAAGTGTGCAAACTTAGTTTGTAGCTTTACTTTCAAAGCAAAAATTTGAGTTCTTACTTTAGAGACCTTAGGTAGTAGTCACTATCATGTCTGCCTTAGTTTCAAATGTAGATATGCTTGCCCAGTTCGAGGAGTAAGCCTCGCAAGGCATACTCTGAAGCCCCCAACATGCATCCACAAACTGGAAGGAGTTGTATTTAGCACAGTAAGGGGGTCATTCTGACCCCGGCGGTTTAAGACCGCCGGGGCCAGGGTCGGCGGGAGCACCGCCGACAGGCCGGCGGTGCCCCGCAGGGCATTCTGACCGCTGCGGTTCGGCCGCGGTCAGAAGAGGCAAACCAGCGGTCTCCCGCCGGTTTACCGCTGCGCCGCCATGGGGGATTCTGACACCCCCTACCGCCATCCTGTTCCTGGCGGTTCGCCCGACAGGAACAGGATGGCGGTAGGGGGTGCCGCGGGGCATCTGGGGGCCCCTGCCGTGCCCATGCCACTGGCATGGGCACGGCAGGGGCCCCCGTAAGAGGGCCCCACAAAGTATTTCAGTGTCTGCCTAGCAGACACTGAAATACGCAACGGGTGCAACTGCACCCGTCGCACCTTCCCACTCCGCCGGCTCAATTCTGAGCCGGCATCCTAGTGGGAAGGTTGATTTGCCCTGGGCTGGCGGGCGGCCTTTTGGCGGCCGCCCGCCAGCCCAGGGCAAATCTCAGAATCACCGCGCGGTCTTTCGACCGCGGTGCGGTGTTCTGACGGCGGAACCTTGGCGGACGGCCTCCGCCGTCCGCCAAGGTTAGAATCAGCCCCTAAGTGTGCTAAAGGCGCATGAAAAACATGTCTTCCTGAGCCTTATGTGGCACTGAAAGACAATGACATGTATGGGTCAGTGTTTGACCTGCTTGCCATGTTCATCCTCCGTGAGAACTTAGGCCCTCATTCTGACCCTGGCAGTCGGTGATAAAGTGGCGGTAATACCACCAACAGGCTGGCAGTAAGTACCGCCAAATTATGACCATGGCGGTGATATCTCCAATAGACAGCTAATGTACCACACCGACCGCCAGGGCAGAAACAACAGCCACCACATCAGTAGCCGCCTTACAGCCCGGTGTATGACAAAGTATTATAGACCCTACAAACCTCTACCTTTTCCGGGGCGGTACCAACGCCATCAAAAGCCTGTTAGAAACACATCACAGAAGTGAAACAACTCACCATTGGAGACACAGGGAAGAACCACGCCGCCATGGATCCCGAACTGCAAGTCTTTCCGATGACCTTCTACGTTATTCTCCACCTGGAACACCAACGCCAGCGACGACGGTGAGTACAGCCGCTTAGCACAAAAGGGAGGGTGTGGAGGAAAACAAGAGTGACACACACGCACCACACACACCCGACATACACACGCCATACACACAACCATATGCATTACAAAAACAATTTGACCAAGAAAATCTGCAGAATAATGCAAAGGCAACAGGAATTTATGAAAATGATTGTAATCAGTCCAACAATAAAATCAACAATCCGATTGGCCATGAAACAGATCTGTACACTTGTATAAAAAAAGGGACACTGCCCAGTTCATAGTTCACAGGGCACAGTTCAAGGCCCCACTCAAATCCTCCACCAATCCGTATAGAACACTGCAGGGGCATCAGTTGTCAAATAGGCAGGCACCTCAGGGAGTGGGGGGGACCTCAGCCGGATGCGGGAACAAGCCCACTGATTCTGGATGGGGCTCAATGCCCACTGCTCCGTCCTGGGGAGTGCAAGGCCACAGTCTCTGGCGTGGGTGACTTTCCCACTGGTTCCAGGAGGGGGCTCCAAGCCCATTGCCCTGTCCTGGGGAGTGCAAGGCCACAGTCTCTCAAGTGGGTGCGTTGCCCACTGGTTGTGGAGGGGGCAACATTTCCATTGCTCTTTGTCCTGGGGAGTGTAAGGCCACAGTCTCTCAAGTGGGTGTCTTGCCCGCTGGTTCTGGTGGGGGCAGGCTGCACAGCGGTTCCTCGAGGCAAGACATGGCGTCCGCCGGCAGTGATGGCTGAACGGTGGTGGTGGCTGGGTGAGGCTCCTGCTCAGCCCCTTCACCTTTCTGATGGCTGCACTGTGGTGGCGGGAGGCTCCTGCTCAGCTCCTGCACCCTCTGATTGCTGCACTGTGGTGGTGGTTGTGGGAGAATCCTGCTCAGCCCCTACACCATCTGATGGCTGCACTGTGCTGGTGGTTGGGGGAGACTCCTGCTCAGCCCCTGCACCCTCTAATGGCTGCGCTGTGGTGGTGGTTGGGGGAGGCTCCTGCTCAGCCCCAGCACTCTCTGATGGCTGCACAACCACGGCTTGCGGTGGGGGCGGTGTTTGGCAGCTTCCGCTGGCATAGATTGCCTCCTCGCCTCCTGCTCCTGGGTTGGGGATCCCTTACCCTTCCTGATACTGGTGATGGACTCTTCCCCCTCTGCCTGCTGGTGCAGGGTCCTTCCCCTTCTTTCCAGCTGGTACAGGCTCCTTTCCCTTCTTAGCAGCCGCTGCAGGCTTCTTCACCGTCTTAGCAGCTGCTGCAGGCTCCTTCCCCTTCTTAGCAGCTGCTGCAGGCTCCTTCCTCTTCTTAGCAGCTGCTGCAGGCTTCTTCCCCTTCTTAGCAGCTGGTGCAGGCTCTTTCCCCTACAGTATTGTTGGCCTGGAATCTCTACCACAAGTAGGTGGTGCTACCACTGGGCCCGTGGACTATTTGGCTGAGGTGCTTGGCTGAGTCCTTGCTACCCCGCCCATACGTGCAGGATGGGGAGGGGTAGGGAAGAGGTCAATCGTGGAAAGGAAAAGCTTTTTAGGGGTGCTGTGGCAGGAGGAGTGAGGAGTAATGGGAGTGGAGGGTGAGGGAGTAGTTATTGGAGGTGTTTGTCTGCTGGATTTGGGTGCAGGTGCATGGACTGTATGCTGTTGTGAGGTGGATGGCTGTTGTGTGTCTGAGTGCTTGCGTTTGTGTACTTTGGAGGGGGGACAGTCACAGTGGGAGAGGACACAGGGGACGCATGCATGGATGTTGTGGAGGTGTCTGCCAGTGAGGTGTGTGTTCTGCTTGGTGTGGTGATGATGCTGGTAGTGGATATTGATATAGTGCATTCAGGTGTGAGTGAAGACGCAACTGGGTGGGAGGTGGAGGAGGAGGGGGGGAGACAGTGGAGATAGTGGTTGTTGTCGTGTCTGCAACTGAATGGTGTTTGTGTGAGTGCCTGTGGGATGAAGTGTGGTGCTTGTGTTTGCCTGTGACACTCTTGGGTGCTGTCTTGTGTGCATGCCCGTCTGCCTGTGTGCTTGAGATGGGTTGGGGTTGAGGGGAATGGGCCTGGAAAGTGGAAGTTGGAGGGGGGACGGTTGAAACAGGGACAATGGCTGCCATCAGAGAGGAGGCCAGAGCCTGAATCGATCTCCCCTGGATGGCATTCAGAATGGTTGTTGTCCCTACAGAGATGGATCTCAGGAGGCCAACAGCCTCCTCACTCAGGGCAGCAGGGCTCACTGGGGCAGGGCCTGAGGTGCCTGGGGCGAAGGAGATGCCCACCCTCGTGGGTGAGCGGCACAGGCAACTCGCTGAGGGGCTACTGGGAGGGCGGTGCTGCTACGAGTGGTGGTGGTTGTATCTGTAGCTGGGGTGGTCACAGAGTCTGTATTGTCCCCTCCAGTCTCCACCGAGGTGCTCCCCTCTCCCTCCGTCCCACTGGTGCCCTCAGCGTCAGAGGACTCTTCCTCCAGGGTCCTGTGGGATGTAGCTCCCTCGGTCGCCGGTGCCTCTGCTCCTCTACCAGATGATGCTAATGCACAAAAGGACGGGAGAACAAACCAAGAAAGTGGGGGAGAGAGACAAAGAATACACAGGGTCAATGACTGCACCAACACCACCGTTGGCGTACACAGCACCCTCACAAACAGGGAACAGGCCTACGCACTATGCATGGCACTATCAGTGAAATGGCTAGTCACCAAGGAATAAGGAGGGGCACTGTAAAGAAATGGCTCCCTGTTGCAGTTACCCCCCACTTTTTGCCTGATACTGATGCTGACTTGACTGAGAAGTGTGCTGGGACCCTGCTAACCAGGCCCCAGCACCAGTGTTCTTTCACCTAAAATGTACCATTGTCTCCACAATTGGCACAACCCTGGCATCCCGGTAAGTCCCTTGTAACTGGTACCCCTGGTACCAAGGGCCTTGATGCCAGGGAAGGTCTCTAAGGGCTGCAGCATGTCTTATGCCACCCTAGGGACCCCTCACTCAGCACAGACACACTGCTTGCCAGCTTGTGTGTGCTGGTGGGGAGAAAATGACTAAGTCGACATGGCACTCCCCTCAGGGTGCCATGCCAACCTCACACTGCCTGTGGCATAGGTAAGTCACCCCTCTAGCAGGCCTTACAGCCCTAAGGCAGGGTGCACTATACCACAGGTGAGGGCATATGTGCATGAGCACTATGCCCCTACAGTGTCTAAGCAAAACCTTAGACATTGTAAGTGCAGGGTAGCCATAAGAGTATATGGTCTGGGAGTCTGTCAAAAACGAACTCCACAGATCCATAATGGCTACACTGAATACTGGGAAGTTTGGTACCAAACTTCTCAGAATAATAACCCCACACTGATTCCAGTGTTGGATTTACTAAAAAATGCACACAGAGGGCATCTTAGAGATACCCCCTGTATTTTACCCAATTGTTCAGTGCAGGACTGACTAGTCTGTGCCAGCCTGCTGCTGAGAGACGAGTTTCTGACCCCATGTGGTGAGGGCCTTTGTGCTCTCTGAGGACAGAAACAAAGCCTGCTATGGGTGGAGGTGCTTCACACCTCCCCCCTGCAGGAACTGTAACACCTAGCAGTGAGCTTCAAAGGCTCAAGCTTCGTGTTACAATGCCCCAGGGCACTCCAGCTAGTGGAGATGCCCACCCCCTGGACCCAGCCCCCACTTTTGGCGGCAAGTCCAGGAGAGATAATGAGAAAAACAAGGAGGAGTCACTGGCCAGTCAGGACAGCCCCTAAGGTGTCCTGAGCTGAGGTGACTCTGACTTTTAGAAATCCTCCATCTTGTAGAAGGAGGATTCCCCCAATAGGAATAGGGATGTGCCCCCCTCCCCTCAGGGAGGAGGCATAAAGAGGGTGTACCCACCCTCAAGGACAGTAGCCATTGGCTACTGCCCTCACAGACCTAAACACACCCCTAAATTCAGTATTTAGGGGCTCCCCAGAACCTAGGAACTCAGATTCCTGCAACTTACAGAAGAAGAGGACTGCTGAGCTGAAAAACCCTGCAGAGAAGAAGAAGACACCAACTGCTTTGGCCCCAGCCCTACCGGCCTGTCTCCCTCCTTCAGAAGAAAACTGCTCCAGCGACGCTTTCCCTGGGACCAGTGACCTCTGAATCCTCAGAGGACTGCCCTGCTTCCAAAAGACCAAGAAACTCCAGAGAACAGCGGCCCTGTTCAGCAAAGACTGAAACTTTGTATCCAGAGGAGCAGATTTAAAGACCCCTGCAATCCCCGCAAGAAGCGTGAGACTTGCAACACTGCACCCGGCGACCCCGACTCGACTGGTGGAGAAACAACGCTACAGGGAGGACCCCCAGACGACTCCAAGACTGTGAGTAACCAAAGTTGTCCCCCCTGAGCCCCCACAGCGACGCCTGCAGAGGGAATCCCAAGGCTCCCCCTGACGCGACTGCCTGACTCTAAAATCCCGACGGCTGGAAAAGACCCTGCACCCGCAGCCCCCAGCACCTGAAGGATCTGAACTCCAGTGCAGGAGTGACCCCCAGGAGGCCCTCTCCCTTGCCCATGTGGTGGCTACCCAGAGGAGCCCCCCCCCCCTTGCCTGCCTGCACCGCTGAAGAGACCCCTTGGTCTCCCATTGAAATCTATTGGAAACCCGACGCGTGTTTGCACACTGCACCCGGCCGCCCCAGTGCCGCTGAGGGTGTACTTTGTGTGTGAGCTTGTGTCCCCCCCGATGCCCTACAAAACCCCCCTGATCTGCCCTCCGAAGACGCGGGTACTTACCTGCTGGCAGACTGGAACCGGGGCACCCCCTTCTCTCCATTGAAGCCTATGCGTTTTGGGCACCACTTTGAACTCTGCACCTGACCGGCCCTGAGCTGCTGGTGTGGTAACTTTGGGGTTGCTCTGAACCCCCAACGGTGGGCTACCTTGCACCCCAATCTTAATCCCGTAGGTGGTTTACTTACCTGCAAAACCTAACAATACTTTACCTCCCCCAGGAACTGTGAAAATTGCAGTGTCCACTTTTAAAACAGCTAAATGTGTTTTATGTAAAAAGTATATATGCTACTGTAATTCTGCAAAGTTCCTAAAGTACTTACCTGCAATACCTTTCAAATGAGATATTACATGTAGAATTTGAAACTGTGGTTCTTAAAATAAACTAAGAAAATATATTTTTCTATAACAAAAACCTATTGGCCTGGAATTGTTTCGGAGTGTGTGTTCCTCATTTATTGCCTGTGTGTATGTACAACAAATGCTTAACACTACTCCTTTGATAAGCCTACTGCTCGACCACACTACCACAAAATAGAGCATTAATATTATCTCTTTTTGCCACTATCTTACCTCTAAGGGGAACCCTTGGACTTGTGCATACTATTCCTTACTTTGAAATAGTGCATACAGAGCCACCTTCCTACATTGGTGGATCAGCGGTGGGGTACAAGACTTTGCATTCGCTGGACTACTCAGCCAATACCTGATCACACGACAAATTCCAAAAATTGTCATTAGAAATTGATTTTTGCAATTTGAGCTATTTTTCTAAATTTTTAAAAGTCCTGCTAGGGCCTTCTGATAGTCCCTGTTAGCATTTCTTTTAGAGTTTAAAAGTTTTGTGAAAGTTTGAATTAAGTTCTAGAAATAGTTTTAGATTCTTAAATAGTATTCCAACTTTTAGAAACATAATGCCTGGTGCAGAAGAGAATGTGGTGGAACTCGACCTCACACCTTACCTCCATCTTAAGATGAGGGAGCTAAGGTCTCTCTGCAAAATAAAGAAAATCCCAGTTGGCTTAAGACCCTCCAAACAACAGCTCCAGGAGCTTTTGGCAGAGTTTGAAAAAGTCAACCCCTCTGAGGATGACAACCCAGAGGATGATGTTAGTGACTTGGAGGAGAATTCCCCCCTTCCAGTCCTAATTAGGGAGATCAGGGACCCTCAATCCCTGACTCCAAACATAATAGTCAGAGATGCTGCTTCCCTCACAGGAGGGGCCAGCACCTCTGGAATCACTGAGGATAGCCTCAGTGAAGATGACCTCCTGCTAGCCAGGATGGCCAAAAGATTGGCTTTGGAGAGACAGCTCCTAGCCATAGAAAGGGAAAGACAAGAGATGGGTTTAGGTCCCATCAATGGTGGCAGCAACATAAATAGGGTCAGAGATTCTCCTGACATGTTGAAAATCCCAAAAGGGATTGTAACTAAATATGAAGATGGTGATGACATCACCAAATGGTTCACAGCTTTTGAGAGGGCTTGTGCAACCAGAAACGTAAACAGATCTCACTGGGGTGCTCTCCTTTGGGAAATGTTCACTGGAAAGTGTAGGGATAGACTCCTCACACTCTCTGGAAAAGATGCAGAATCTTATGACCTCATGAAGGGTACCCTGATTGAGGGCTTTGGATTCTCCACTGAGGAGAACAGGATTAGGTTCAGGGGGGCTAAAAAATCCTCGAGCCAGACCTGGGTTGATTTTGTTGACTACTCAGTGAAAACACTGGATGGTTGGGTAACTGGAAATGAAGTGCATGACTATGTTGGGCTTTATAATTTGTTTATGAAAGAACACATTTTAAGTAACTGCTTCAATGAAAAGTTGCATCAGTATCTGGTAGACCTAGGTCCAATTTCTCCCAAAGAATTGGGAAAGAAGGCAGACCACTGGGTCAAGACTAGGGTAACCAAAACTTCCACTGGGGGTGACCAAAAGGAAGGGGTTACAAAGCCTCCCCAGGAGAAAGTGGGTGACACTAGAAACAAAGAAAAAGAGTCCTCTGTAGGCCCCCAAAAACCAGACCAGATGGGTGGGCCCCGAGACACAACCCAAAACAAAGGTGGGTACCAGGGTAAGAACTGGGATGCCACTAAGGCATGGTGCCATAACTGTAGACAGACAGGCACCACACCAAGGACACTTCTTGTCCCAAAAACAAACCCCTTAGCAAAATCCCAGGGGTGACCAGTGTAGCCATTGGGGATGACTCCTCAGATGAGGAGGTCTTCATAGCCTTCAACTGGAAAAAGGGCCCAACAAGTGAGTTGGAGATTCCAGAGGGAAGTAGACACTTCCACCACCTACTGGTGAATGGAATCCCAGCCACTGCCCTGAGAGACACTTGTGCCAGTCACACCATTGTGCATGACAGGCTGGTGTTCTCAAACCAGTACATCCCAGGTGAGACTGCCAGAGTAAGAGTTAGCCCAGACAGGGTCACTGATAGGCCTGTGGCTTTTGTGCCCATAGAAGTGGGTGGGACTTTTAGCTGGAGAAGGGTGGTAGTCAGTACAGACCTCCCCCTTGATTGTCTCCTTGGAAATGACTACCCAGAGGTTAGTCAGAGCACAAGAGAGGAACTGGTCCAGGGCCAGTCCTCTCCCAAGGACTCTGGAGGTGCTACCCCTGCAGTAACTGCAAGTAGGCCCCAGAAGAAAAAGAAAGGAAAACAGAGTAGGAAAGGTGGACAACCTTTAGCCAAGGTTCCAGCAAGCCAGGGAGATTCTGCTCCAGTAGGGGAGAACTCCAAAAATGGCACTGTTAAAGTCCAACCTGACCCACAAGAAGTCCTGGCTAGTCAGGCAACTGTTAAGCCTGAGTGGGTGGCTCCTCAGCTAACAGAAGAAAGAGTGGAAGAATGGTGTTTACTACAAGATGTGGTAACCCCCCACTCTAATACAGCAGACAGGCACCCTGAACCCAAAGAACCCTGTAACTTAGCCCCTTCCCTTGTAGGTGAAGAGCTAAAGGTGTGGTTCTGGGCACTGACAGCTGTCAGTGGCCTCTGCTGGGTGTTAGTCTTTATGGCTGCACTATCCTTGGCATGGTGGTCTGACCCCATGCCAAATAGCAAGTTAGGCCCCCTGACCCTGTTGGTCATGGTGGGGTTACTCCAGCTCTGGGTAACCTCTTTGGGTAAGCTAGGGGTGACCCTGGCTAAGATAAGATTAGCAGAGGTGGATACCTCTAACCCCAAAATAGAGAGAATGGGTGGAGACATTAAAGACACAGACAAGAGGCAATTCAGACTAGGTCCTATCACTGTGGAAGTGGGTCAGTTCCCCAGAGGGAATGACCTGAACAGGAGGATGTAAGGCAGAGTAGGCCCTGCAACAAACCAGCCTATTTCCTCTACTCTTCCTCACCTGACAGACTAGGAAGTCTCTTCCAGCTTTGGCTGAGTCTCCTGGCCTGTGGGCTGGGGGGGGCTTGTGTAAAGAAATGGCTCCCTGTTGCTGTTACCCCCCACTTTTTGCCTGATACTGATGCTGACTTGACTGAGAAGTGTGCGGGGACCCTGCTAACCAGGCCCCAGCACCAGTGTTCTTTCACCTAAAATGTACCATTGTCTCCACAATTGGCACAACCCTGGCATCCAGGTAAGTCCCTTGTAACTGGTACCCCTGGTACCAAGGGCCTTGATGCCAGGGAAGGTCTCTAAGGGCTGCAGCATGTCTTATGCCACCCTAGGGACCCCTCACTCAGCACAGACACACTGCTTGCCAGCTTGTGTGTGCTGGTGGGGAGAAAATGACTAAGTCGACATGGCACTCCCCTCAGGGTGCCATGCCAACCTCACACTGCCTGTGGCATAGGTAAGTCACCCCTCTAGCAGGCCTTACAGCCCTAAGGCAGGGTGCACTATACCACAGGTGAGGGCATATGTGCATGAGCACTATGCCCCTACAGTGTCTAAGCAAAACCTTAGACATTGTAAGTGCAGGGTAGCCATAAGAGTATATGGTCTGGGAGTCTGTCAAAAACGAACTCCACAGCTCCAAAATGGCTACACTGAATACTGGGAAGTTTGGTACCAAACTTCTCAGAATAATAAACCCACACTGATTCCAGTGTTGGATCTACTAAAACGAATGCACACAGAGGGCATCTTAGAGATACCCCCTGTATTTTACCCAATTGTTCAGTGCAGGACTGACTAGTCTGTGCCAGCCTGCTGCTGAGAGATGAGTTTCTGACCCCATGTGGTGAGGGCCTTTGTGCCCTCTGAGGACAGAAACAAAGCCTGCTCTGGGTGGAGGTGCTTCACACCTCCCCCCTGCAGGAACTGTAACACCTAGCAGTGAGCTTCAAAGGCTCAAGCTTCGTGTTACAATGCCCCAGGGCACTCCAGCTAGTGGAGATGCCCGCCCCCTGGACCCAGCCCCCACTTTTGGCGGCAAGTCCAGGAGAGATAATGAGAAAAACAAGGAGGAGTCACTGGCCAGTCAGGACAGCCCCTAAGGTGTCCTGAGCTGAGGTGACTCTGACTTTTAGAAATCCTCCATCTTGTAGAAGGAGGATTCCCCCAATAGGAATAGGGATGTGCCCCCCTCCCCTCAGGGAGTAGGCACAAAGAGGGTGTACCCACCCTCAACGACAGTAGCCATTGGCTACTGCCCTCACAGACCTAAACACACCCCTAAATTCAGTATTTAGGGGCTCCCCAGAACCTAGGAACTCAGATTCCTGCAACTTACAAAAGAAGAGGACTGCTGAGCTGAAAAACCCTGCAGAGAAGAAGAAGACACCAACTGCTTTGGCCCCAGCCCTACCGGCCTGTCTCCCTCCTTCAGAAGAAAACTGCTCCAGCGACGCTTTCCCTGGGACCAGCGACCTCTGAATCCTCAGAGGACTGCCCTGCTTCCAAAAGACCAAGAAACTCCCGAGAACAGCGGCCCTGTTCAACAAAGACTGCAACTTTGTATCCAGAGGAGCAGATTTAAAGACCCCTGCAATCCCCGCAAGAAGCGTGAGACTTGCAACACTGCACCCGGCGACCCCGACTCGACTGGTGGAGAAACAACGCTACAGGGAGGACCCCCAGGCGACTCCAAGACTGTGAGTAACCAAAGTTGTCCCCCCTGAGCCCCCACAGCGACGCCTGCAGAGGGAATCCCGAGGCTCCCCCTGACCGCGACTGCCTGACTCTAAAATCCCGACGGCTGGAAAAGACCCTGCACCTGAAGGATCGGAACTCCAGTGCAGGAGTGACCCCCAGGAGGCCCTCTCCCTTGCCCAGGTGGTGGCTACCCCGAGGAGCCCCCCCTTGCCTGCCTGCACCGCTGAAGAGACCCCTTGGTCTTCCATTGAAATCTATTGGAAACCCGACGCGTGTTTGCACACTGCACCCGGCCGCCCCAGTGCCGCTGAGGGTGTACTTTTTGTGTGAGCTTGTGTCCCCCCCGGTGCCCTACAAAACCCCCCTGGTCTGCCCTCTGAAGACACGGGTACTTACCTGCTGGCAGACTGGAACCGGGGCACCCCCTTCTCTCCATTGAAGCCTATGCGTTTTGGGCACCACTTTGAACTCTGCACCTGACCGGCCCTGA